>NC_092701.1:31794668-32120918 GCF_964275005.1 Diadema setosum
TTGCGTACTGGTACTTTCCCTGAAAAATGAAAACTGCACGAGTCACACCAATTCAAAAAAGGAAAATTAACTGATGTGAATAATTATCGTCCAATATCAGTATTGGCTATATTTTCGAAAATATTAGAAAAAATGTATTTATAATAGGTTAATAGAATTTTTGAATAAACATAATATACTCATTAGAAATCAATATAGTTTTAGGCAGAGATATTCAACAGAAACGGCAATATTACAACTCATTAATAAGATAAATCAGGCTATAGATGATAAAGAATAATTTAACCAAAGCATTTGATGTCATAGATCATTTCATTTTGTTACAAAAATTATGTTATTATGGTGTAAGTGGCACTCCATTAAAATCATTTACAAGTTATCTCTCAAATCGTAAACAATTAACAAATATTAATGGTGTCCCATCTAAACTTAAAGAGATAAAATGTGGAGTACCACAAGGGTCTATTCTTGGGCCTCTTCTTTTTTTATTGTATATAAATGATTTGCTGCATTCAACATATGATGTAGATTATATATTATTTGCAGATGACACAAGTGTATTTTGTAAAGGCACAGACCCAAAGACATTATTTTATAATATGAATGCTCAACTTGATTGTATAAGTAATTGGTTGTCGGTAAATAAATTGGTTTTGAATGTTGATAAGACCAATTATACATGTATATTATAAACTTGACAGTAATTTGAAATTGATGTGTAGAGATGAGGAAATTAAACGAGTATATGATATAAAAATTGTAGGTGTTTTTATTGATGATAAATTGTCCTGGAATTCCCATGTGAATCATATATGTTCAACAATATCGAAAAATATTGGTGTTGTGTACAAATTACAATTTCTTCCACAGAATATTTTAAAGATGCTGTATTATTCGTTTGTTTTAGCTCACATAAAATATTGTAGTATTGTTTGGGGTTTTACTACAAAGAAAAATATTGATCGTATTCATAAATTACAGAAACGCAGTATTCGTTTGATAACCCACTCTTCATATTTAGCTCCCAGTAAGCCATTATTTCTTAAGATGAAAATTTTACCTGTTCAAGAATTTATTTCTTTGGAAAGTGTGATTTTTATGTTTAAAGTTTCCAACAAAGTTCTTTCTGAAGTATTTCACAACCAGTTCACTTTGAATTGTTCCATTCACAATTATAATACATGTACCAGGAATGCCCAAAATATACACACACCATTAAACCGGATTTCAAAAACTCAATCCTCTATATTTTACCATGGCCCTATTCTTTGGAATACTCTACCTCCAACAGTCATAAGTAGTAAGACTTTACGTCAATTTAAAAGGCATTATAAAAAATATATTTTTGACGAAATGTATCTGAAACTGTAAGTATAAGTAAGCATTCTTTCCACCTTTGCCTCTTTTCTTCTCTTTTCATTGTATCTTCCACCTTTGTTTTATCAATTGAATTTGTATGATAATTGTTTAGTTGAAATGTATTAATAATTGTTTGTAGGCGATCATTTCCGACAAGCCTCGTGTTTTGATATTTGTAAATGTTATGTTTTGATATGGAAATAAATGAATGAATGAATGAATATATATATATATATATATATATATATATATATATATATATATATATATATAATTCTATATATAATATATGGTATACAGAAAGATAGATAAACAAAAAGAAAGAAAGAAAGAAAAATAGATAGATAGATAGATAGATAGATGTACGTGTATTTGTGTATACCGTTGTTCAAAACAAGAAATAAATACGATCATTACCATTGCTATTACTATCATCATTACACTATATATTGTCATTACAATCTTCAATATCTTTATTCTGTGTATCATCAGACTGATTATGAATATAATTATGATACATATTATGTATATACACACATGCATACGGGCATAAGGGATGTGAGTGTGTATAAGTGTTATATGCAAAATGGGACAAAACCATCATCGCCCAGGTAAATTACTGATTTTGGCAGAAGCGATAATTCTCCTATTCACAGGAGCTTCCGTCGTGACTGACATGACAATGTAGCTGTCATTGCCTGTCATCCTGAGATATGTCATCTTTCCGCGAGACCCGTGGGGTAGGTAAGGCAACCCACCTTCGAGCGAAACCAAGCCGGATCAACCTCGTTTATTCTTCTAATTGCTATGACATGTATAATGGGGCCAAACGGGGATGACAGGGGAGCGTGGATAGTACATTCTTTCACGGATAGATCGACATTCACTTATAATGTGCTATAGCGCGCCCGTTGTCGGTGGCAGCGGATTCAGCTATTCGATCTAAGTCAACCTCATTGCATGTTTTTCTTTTTTTTTCTACTGACATCAGAGTAATATAAAACTTAACATAATTTCGCTGACGAGGCGATTCAGTGAGTGTATCAGATGTCATACCTTTATATCAGTGGTACAACATTACAGTGTTGTCATGAGGGACGCTATATAAAGATTATAACGTGTAGAATGTGCGGTCGCCATCGCCGTCATGCACCAAAATCTGAAAATATCATGTCAATTGACCAAAGGACACATTGAATTGTCTATACTAACACGACACGTTCGAGTTTTGCGGATACCTTTTTCTCAGATATTGTTTCTCAAGCACCTAGAAAACAAAAAACAAAACAAAACAAAAAACTTGGCGAAGGTTTGTAGTAGTTACGAGTATACGTGAATTGAATTCCAGGTATCGAAATACATTCAATGCAAACAAGTGACTTAAATAGCATAGGTAATTTGGAAGGGGAAAATGAATATTCGCAATACCATAGTACCTGTTGGACGCTTAGTAACTTGGGTTGACAACTCAGGTAATTCATCGAGGACATTAAGGTAAGATTATAATATGAATTGAACCGTAATTTTATGCTAGTTTTCATAGGGGAAAGGTTGAAGATAACTACATCATCAGAAAAAAAGTAGATGAATAGGTGGAGATGACGTACTCGTCAGTGTTATAGGTCCTACATAATAAACATGATAAAGGGAGTTTTGGATAGATTGTATTGTTATAAGAAATGCCGCAATCTTGTCATACTGACTTTGTCTCATTCATCTTCATTTAGGCCTGCCTGCCGATTGTCTCCCAGACTGTAATATTTCAGTTACAACTTTGTCTCTACACACCAATGCTTACGAGAACATTATTCCGATCTGTCCCTGTCATTCACAACATTTAACTTCCTCATATCCCTATATATAAAACATACCTAAGTAAAAGGAGCTCTAGTAACAGATAGAAAAAAAAAATATGAGAAACTTGGCTGTATACCCATTAGAGTTCATCCTTTTATTTTAGTATACCGTCAGAATAACTACTTTGCACTCTTTGAGTTCAAACTCATTTCCTTTGAGGCTGAGCCGAAAATTCTACAAAGGAGGACCCCAAGCGCGTATAGTCTCATCTGCACTGAATTTGCACTAAACAGACTGAACAGAATAGTGATAATATTCACAAAGATCTGCCTCTTACCATCCCTTCATGTCCCTCCTTCATCTCTCCCTTTCCCCACCCCCTCCAACAAACATGAACACATAGTCCTGTTCTCTCTGAACATTTGCTCTAATCTTAGCCGCAGTAATTCAGTTGCCTCTTTGCATGCTGAAAACAAATTGGCTGTACCAAGATAATTTGTAAAACAGGCGTATCACACGTCAAATTATACGGCAACATAATTGCGTGCAACATTCCTTCTTTGATAAAATGTATATAAACAGAAACCAAGAGAAGATGAGAGACCTAGTCAAAAATCTAAACAAGTCTCATATAACATTTCAGATGGCATAATGGCATTAGTCTTTTTTTAACATTGGGATAAAAAAAAAATTGAGATATCACATTTGATCCAAATGTGTAGGTCAGTTGTATCACAAAATATCCCACCATATAACAATTTTGCAATAAAGCCTAAAATATATGGAGATATCAACTCTTTTTCTCAATAAACCATATCTGTGGACGGTTTAGTCTGGAAACATTCTTATTATTACTATTGTTCTCATTTTGTATATTCATCAATACGTAGTATTGATAATACTGATTCAAATTTTTTCATTGGTTGTTTCGACGCAATCTCTCGAATTAAACTCGTCCATCTGGGCCATGGTCAACATGTCGAAGAGCTTCGCAAGTAGGATTTTCTAGATCAGCTCTATGACTTCTTTACAACTTTTACGTCTATAGTGTGAACACACGAAGGGTGTAAAAATGTCCCGATGCTGAATCGGTATTCAATGGAAATACTGACGCATATCAATGAAGCTAAATCCACCCGCCCTCAACTGACAAGGCTTTAAAGCAGAAAACGCACCAAGGGGGTTGTTGAAACGCTCGGACGTGAACATACAGGGAAGATACCTACATGTATTTACCACTGAGGCAAATCTCTAGCATACTCCCTGTACTGTCCTACTGGAAGATCCGTTCCCGGTCGGGAATGCCGTCGGGACTCACAGCACGCGACCTTGCCTTCCCAGCGGGACCTCTCGCCCGTCTCCGTGGTAGAGAATCCAATTCTCCTTTCGCGAATTGATTTTATTGGAGTCAAGGCTAAGTCACACGACATGGGTGACTTTATCATTAACTACACCGAAAAAAAGAGAAAAAAATATGTATCGGTTTGTCTCTATACAAGCAAAAATCTAATAATGGATTGTCGGATTGTTTCATTTTTGCCTTCAGGAACGAGTTTCGTGTTGCAGTCTGTCATAGAAAATATCTAGACTATAACGCCTTAGGTTATCATTACACTCAGATGGAAATGAAACCTGTCGAGTTTCATTTACAATGCAACATCTTGCGTATCGGTTTATAGCCACTGCGACACTAAATTTTCAATTCATAAATGTCGGTTCTCGTTTCCAAACCTCGATGATGTGAGACTGTTACATGTTCTAACGTCCCCTTTTCCAGATTCTCTCCCAGTTCAAAACAGTTAATTCATTTCCCGCAAAGATTTATGATAGACTAACTTGTGTGAAAGACAGCAAATTATCGGCTGATGTCAGTCGATATAACGCTCAACGGATACACACATGGGAGCGAATCCTCTCGAAATTTTCTGGGCACTGAATGACGTGTCAGAAGAACACCAAAGAGAATAAGGGCTATGGACTTTAGATACAAGGCCATTGGGTCGAACCTCGCCCGGATGCCCGGTGCGGGATCATGCAGGTGTGTAAAGCATAATGGGGTAACCTGAGAAGCTGAATTATTTAATGCCAAGGACCACTACAGGGAGAGCAGTAACAATACGAAACAGGCTACCCTGGTTAGGTACGTAACCATGCATCACAGAACAAAACAAAACAAAAGCAAACACCCAATTTCCGCGAGGTTTAGGTTTTTTTTTTCTTAATCTTCTAAAAGAGCTATTCTTCTTCAATACATTTCTAAAGTTTGGGATCACACAACGAATGGGAATTTAGCAGTTTCTTTCTAACGCATTCTATTTCGGTCTGACGTTGACTTGCTCGATTTATGGATTCGGAACACTGAAAAAACTCTTGAAACACTTTTCACTTTCAACTTCAATAACTTTTGAAGGGATGGCGCTATATATTGCGTTGGAAGTTCGTTTCGGACATGAATAGAATGGACTTAATGATATGCAAACTTTTAGTTCAGTTTGATAACCCCTTCATAGTGGTTGTCTTGGAGTTTTATATCCTGGTCTTTGTTCCATTCACTGCAGACAGCCAGCTGGGTGAAATCACCCACTTTACTGCTTTACTAGATTCTAGATCCTAAACTTCAAAGCATCTTTACTCAGTTCACTCTTCTCTCTAGTGTGTACTTTCTTTCAAGTATTTTAGATGGGTTTGGAAAGCTTATTTTTATTGAAGTAAAATTCATTTTAATGAGAATCTTTTCTGTCAGAGTCCGCCCTTTATAAGAACTTATGTCCGGAAACTTTTTGGTAGTTTTGTGATGCATGGGTCACTATACAGCCACATAATAATGGGCCATTTCCTAGACGTCTCTTTGACTTGTTTATCTATCGTTTCTCATTGTCTTTCCTTGCAATTTTCACTCCCGACTCATACCATTTTCTCTAAAGGATCCATAAGATTGCACGCATTGCTTTTCACTGTCTATCTCTGATTCTTCCCCTAATTGTGACGTCATCATATGAATACATCCACATTATCTGTATCTCAATGATTACAGTATCATATTTGTCAAGAGAAAAACAAATAATATGTTGACAAAATCAAGTAGAATGAAAGTTTCTTGGATGCAGAGAAAGTGGTGCCTTCAAATACTTTCACCATATCATTCATTTCTTCTTTTCTTTTGTGTGAATAAGTTAGTATTTTGTTGATGATTACTTCTTTAGCCGTTTATTGGTCACTTCTGAATAGATAATGCTTCGCTAAGAAAATCCGTTGCTATTTTTGATACAACCTTCTGCTCTTTAATCCACCGATGACATGCGCGAATATCAGAAGGTCACGCGTTAATCCAACCCCGCAGGAAGAAAGGGGCAAATACGATATGAACCTTACACACACAACACAAAATATGATAACGTCGTAAAGACACACATTTTTTCCCCTCTTGAACAATGTTGACACCATTGTCCATCAACCAGTTCCTATAACTCTCCTTTTACTTCTTTGCTGTTATAAGTTTACATTTGATTGGCGAATGGGACGGATGTGATTTTTTTCTTTTTGAAATTCATTTCAAGTAAAAAGAAAAAATAAACAAAAATCTAAGAAGATCTTCTCGCAAACCAGTGGAATGTTCTTAGTTTGTTTGTTTTTTTCCTTAGATGATGACATACCGTTGCGTCGCGTCTCATTTTAATGATGACTGTAACCTATAGGGCCTATCTATTTGACCTACTACTAGGTTTTATGAAAACATGTGAAACTCTGTCATAATTTTCATAGCTTTTATTTGTTTTCGTTTCTTGTGATATATAATAAGCGAAACATTCTCTGCGATGTCAGTTTGAGTATTGTACGGGTTTTCTCTTCGGATTGTTTTCTAGCTTAGGAAGACAAACTCGCTTCCCTACTTATGTTGGGACGATGTCAGTGTGAAGATAAAGTTTGCAGATAAAATGTCTGCCCTAGGAAATTTACTCTTTGGCATTTCCTTTGCCAGCAGAAAAAGACCATGACATTTTTCCAACACTGTGCAGAGCTAGCGTAACTGTTCTATTAGTACACCGCAAACCCCCTCGTCACTGGCTTGTGGTCGTATCAGGTGCGCGAGTTGTTTCGGAAATCTTGAATTTCTCCTGCACGTCACACATGAAGGGAAGCGGGTCAAAATTGACGAGACCAGTGCCTGGTGTCTGTCTGTCAGTTTGTCTGTCCACATAGGGAAGGTGTCAGTTAAATGTCTCTGCATGCAGACTTGCAGAGGAAACGCAAGTAGGCCTGTACGTTGATTTTTTTCTATACATATATTTATATAAATATATACGTGTATATATCAAAACGCTCCAATGTTTTCAACAAGACATCAACATTTTGTTACGGCCACAATGGGTGAATTTAGGGTTAAAATCGACGATGACAGCCTTGGTGTCTGTGTGCCAATATTGCGCTACACGCATATCCCACTACACTGTATATTCCAACGGCATTCAGGTGTAGATGTTCAAGGACATTCTAATTTTTGGAACTCGTTCTGACGAGAGTTAACAACTTTATTTAAATCCGCACATCAAACGTTTCACATTCCATTGTCGTTTGTTGTTGTTGTTGTTATTATTATTATTATTGTTATTATCATTATTATTATTATTATCATTATTATTATTATCATTATTATTGTTGTTGTAGTTGTTGTTTTCTTACCATTCACTACTTTTTCTTGTGTGTTCTTATGAACAATTTGTCAGGAAGAAAAAAATAGATAAGTCAAACATAGACATTTGGTAACTAATATAATACAGACATATAAAATTAACGAAATACATAAATGAAATTCCTCTCAACTTTAATGTTGTTGGTTGTTTTTTGTTAGCCAGTGATACGTCAAAACTGCATAGCATTGAGGCAATACCTCAAGATCATCTCGACATCAGCTTTCCAGAAAAAAAAAAAGAAGTCATGAAAGAGAGAAAGAAAAGGGGGGATGTTGGTCCCATGAGAGACACCCCTCGACAACCAAAGCCAATCGATGCTATTCCTGTCACCAACCCGTCTGCCAAAGGGGAAACCGGTAGAGCGGAGCTATTAGCTGGGATTTGGGGTCGTCGGGATCCGGTGCTAAGACAGGTGAGAGCGCCCGAACGGCACTCCTGCTTTCAGCACGGGATTAATGTGGAGAGGGTTGTCTCGATCTCCCCGCTCGGTTTCTCTCTGTGACCAAAGATCCCCTTTTTTTGAGGATCTTTGCTCTGTGATTAGGACGAAGCTTTGAGTGGATTCTCACTCATGAAGGGGGAGGGAGAGGGGAGGGAAAGGGGGTGTAGAGAGGGGAAGGGGACAGGAGGGGGAGGAGAAGGGGAAAGGTTTACTATTGAACTAAGTTGCTAAAGATCTCATGCGCCACAAAGAATGAAGAAGAGAATTGGTGCGTGAGTCCAGTTTCGTCTATCTTTATTCTTTTACGAGAGATAATGTTTTTATTGTTAATGATATTTGTCTTTTGCACTTCCTGAGCAGACATGTTTGATGAGGCACGATTATGATTGTTTTGGGTCTTTTCTCCTATACGGTTAAGACGAAACTGGTCATCTTCCCAGCTTAACCTGATGGGAACATGCAAAAAGCTCTATCTCCCACATTTTAAACAGCAGTTTACCTGGATAGGCAGTCGATAACGTCTTTATATAACAGAAAATAAGAATTAAGCCTACTTTCTACCACATTACCACATCAATTGCAAAAAGTAGGGTCGGGACATCATTAACTTGCACATGTAGCAGACTTTCGAGCGTCTTGACAACTTTGCAAGTACACGTTTCTCCATGACCATTTACGTTTATTATTCGACATTCAAACTACAATAGTTCATATAACATACAGCAAAGGCCCGGGTTTTCTCTTTGTTTGTTTGTTTGTTTGGTTGTTGTTTTTTTTTTTATTGTTTGGTGATGTCTTGTATAGGGTTGACCTAAGGAAAAAAAATCTGTCTATAAGCGAAAACAAAAGAAGATAACTCCTTGTAACTGACCCGGACATGCTTCGTATGAAAGTATGACAGCCTTTGTTTTAATATTGACAACCATTACACCACGATTGTAATGATTTTCTACCTTATTCACCATTGCAGTGTTAATGGATAATCAGTAATAGGTTAGTAGGCCTTAAGATGGAGCAATATTTCAATGTGGCTAACTACTAGCTCGACACATTTTATATTCCCGCTGTGCAAGAATATGTAATACACGTGACTGGGGTGTTAACCCGTGTAAGCTATCTCTTTGTCTCCGTCACTGCTGTATTATCAATGATTATGTGATGATGACACCTACCTAATTCATGTACTCCTGGATTATCACTGATCTCGAGAACGTACATCTCTCTCCCTTTCACACTGGTCCCAATGCTATAGACCCTGCTCAGTTCCGGCCATCGCAAGCGGAAATCGTCCAGGGCATGGTGAAGCATGGTATAATCATGGTACACCCATCGTATCTCTCCGATGGCACTAGCGGGACCGGGCAGGCAGACAAGAGCAGCCAGGGCCGCCAAGAGGCAGACCGTCAGCAGCGCCGAGCGTCGTCTGCCAGTGGTGGTGTTGGCCATTTCGTGACCGCGTTTCTCGAAACGTCGACGCTGATGATGTTCTGAGGAAGGTGGATGACTGCTCATGTCGAGATGGCATACACATTCGCAATACATGTTCGTTGCTGTTACCAGGTTGTCAGATAGTCGAGAGATTCTAAATAATTGACAAATATGCCTTCTGTTTCCTAACTGCAGAAATGTCCTTTGTAAACAAGCTATAGAAAGTCAACCAGAGTTCGTGCGATCCTAAATTGGTTGGATAAGAACGTCAATACATGATTCCGTTTTGCATGTCGGATCTCGAGAAATTACTCTTCAAGTAGCGTTAATATCCACTTAAGTCCCATCTGTTAATGCACCTCAATCGAAGGAGAACCTCGGGATCAATGCAAAGCGCCCCGTAGATGTGCCGCGGAAGACTTCGACACGCAAAGGGGCCCAGGAATAGAGGACAGGTGGTGTGCGGTGTGAGAGAGTGAAGCAACCTGCTGCTTAGCTTATGCCAACCTGATTATCGTCGTACCAAGACGAAAAGCTCCACTTGAAAACATTTCCAAATACTGCCTGTTCTTGTTCTCTCTCTGTGTTTCTAATTCACTCGTGCAATATGTAAAAGCAAGAATCCTTGATGAGGTATACCTAATAAGAGAGCACCGTCGTTAAGTGCGTACGCTCACTGAAGTTGAGAGATAAGTGTTCGAGGCTGGGGGAGAGGGAAAAGTAGGCTGGCTCGCGCCACGGCTTGACTCTCGCCTGTGCTTCTCGTCAAAATGCGTCTATCGGATATGCACCGCACACTGCATACACAAAGCCGGATCTCACCTATGCGCTACGGAATGAGAAGCCGCGTGTCTGAAGTGTGCCACCCTCCCCCAACCCCACCCCCGCCTGTCGCTTTCTCTCTCTCTCTCCCTCTAAAGCCCCCTATCTTTCCCTCTTTCTTCTTTCTCCCCCCCCCCCCCCTTCCCCTCTCTCTCTTCTCTCTCAGCCACCCCTAAATGCGCCAATGGTGTGTAACGGCCATTGAGCAGTGTTTTTGGCTAAATGGATGGTTAAAAATATCAAAGCAGGTGTGACATTGAAATGATTTTCCCGAGGAAGACGGTGATCAAGCGGCAAAGAATCAACGGATGTTGTCAATATGATGCTCTATTAAGAAGTTGTTTGGGGGAAAAAATAGAGAGCACTGTTGTAAAGCGTTGTTTTTTTGTATGAATGCAGTCTTATTTGCATGTTTCCGGCGCATTTGAAATCGCGGAGGGACTGCTAACTTGAAGTTGATGATTTTCCAATACTATTATTGTTCCGACGGTGGTGCAAAACACTTTTTTTTTTTCTGTGGCCCAGCGCGCATTTTTTTGCGTTTCGTAATGATTATGACCATGAAAGAGAAAATCAAATAATGATTGCATTTTATCGACGTCGTTCGAGGTATATTGTGAGAGTGTTAATCGGCGGAGAATGTGGCGTGTGGATAGTCAGAAACACACCACGAAAGCAAGGCAACCATGCTTACAAGCATGTACGTGCTGTTTAGCAATGTGTACAGAATGAAATATCATGGTAGCATGGTCCTACATGCTCTCAGTGTCTCTGATACCACATGTTAATATGAGATTATGAACAAAATAATTTAAACTATCCTTACAAGTGGCATTGTCAGCCGGCAACCACAGAATCGAGATCATTACTGTGTATCACTTTTGAGTACGACAGTGAGAGTAGATCGTCATTGACAACAACTTATCGTCATCGATGTCATGAATACTATCTCGCAGACTTTCAAGCAAAAATGTGTTAAGTTTATTTTGTGCAGTTTGAGTTATGACAAATAAGCGAAGTGGAAGAACTTTCACGACATAAAATGTAAAAAGGCAAGGAATTTTTAACTTTTGCGAATCTCACTGATAAATATCATATTTAAGTCACCATAACTACATGTCCATGCTATACAGAAATTAGTTTAACTCCCCCCCCCCCCCACACACACACAGACACACACACACATAACACACTGAATTGAACCTCGTTCATGGTTTGGTTAATGAACAGATTGCAAACTTGTAGAAATACCGCCATGTAGAAAGACTGGCTAACTCGACCGCTCTATCACACGTGTTAAGGACCCATTCAGCGTAAATTACCACGAATGTCAATAAGAGTCCTGTGCCTTGTGTGTATTGCAGTCATTCGGGACGCATAGGCGATGCATCATAGTCAGGATATCCAACCGCATGCGTGTATCATTGGCCTTTAATAAGGAGCTTGAGCCCGATGGAAATGTAAATCACTTCTAAACCACAAAAAGTAAGTGAGCGGTGATAGAAGGCAGATGGGTAAAAGGAAAATGATACACACCTAATCATTTATGGTGAGAGAAAATAGGTAAAGAGAGTGAGCAAGGGCGAACGAGGAAAAGAAATAGCAACAGAGGAAGTGGGAATTCAAGGAAGAGAGGGTGAAATCAGAAGGAATGAGAATAAGAGAGAGGGAGAGAGATACAAAATTATCGGAGTGAGTTTTATTGCGATTTGAATGTTGCAGATTCGTCGCCACTTGACTTCTTTAAGTGTAATCATATCACGCAATGCGTTGCCTGTGTGACTGTCCCTTTAAATTACAGTCAATTAGTGTGTAAGGGGAGTTACGCGTCTCCAAAGCTGGATGGTTAGTTTATATACGTAATGATGTTGAAACATTGTACTGCGTTTCTCTCAAAATTCATCATGGCCAAATAAACTTTGAGCCTGCTGCATGTCTGTTCGCTAGCCTTCATTGCGTTTTTTTAGAGGACAAGCGTTTAGACGGGTATTTCCGAAGCTCATTTGCCTATCTTGTTCAAAGTTAGCTCTAATGAAAGGGTTGTTCGACTTGAAACCAATCAAATCAACAGTCCCTAACAAGATATCCGAAACGCTCTGTCTGTGATTATTCCGCACTAACTGTATGTATAGGCTCGGAGCATGTCAGTGGCAGGGTGTATTATGCTTAGAAGCCCGCAATACATTTGCGAGTAGCGCGCCCTCAAACGACAGTGTACAGTTTTTCGTCCACACTCAATATTCTGAAGACTAAAAAGCAGTAAAGAATTTTGTGCGTGTGAAGCGAATGTTATGATGTATTATGTCAGATTTATCACTGGTGACTAACGTTCAGACATCTTGGGGGCTTCGAGGGAAATGATGCTTCAGATTAAAGACAAGAGTTCAAATTCTATCTAAAAAATGTCAACATATGGAAATAAATTTCATGTCGTTTTTTCTCCTTTTTTCTTCTTTTTTTTTCCGTAAGCGCAATTTCAGAAAACAACATATCAATCATGATAGGCGTCTTTTAAGACAGATGACTGACCAGGGCAGCTATGCTCGTCTCGCAGCTTCGGCAAGGAGTAAGAGCTCATTGCGCCGGTCAAGAGAACTAATTAGTTAATTATCCAGTCATTATTACGTCACGTGGAGTCAGAAAATTGCGGAGATGTCGCCGCTGGTAACACCTTCGCCAATTCGCAACAGGTGAATCCGATTTATGGCAAGGAGACGCGCAGTAATGGATGTCAACTGCTGGTCTTCATTTAATCCTTTCATCCTTCAATGAGCCTGCCACCTGATGTCACGGCAAAATATTTAGAGGAACCCTCAGTGAATTTCATGCCAACATAACAGATGAAACCACTATGATTTGGCGAGGTAACAGGAAGAAAAACAAAAGGTGTGCTTATCACTTGTATTGTATTGTATGTCATTTGAGGTGGAAATCTAACTTTAATTCCAGAGGTTTTTACAAAGCAGAAAGGGAATGAAATAAGTATAATTCAAATTTTCTTAAAACAAAAGTAAAACGGCTTGGTAAATTTACACACATGAAAGATGTTTAAGTGATATTACAGAATTAGAAATCGACAATATAATTTCGTATTTTCATTCCATTTTATGTATCTATTTATTCATATTTTTGCAATCAATATGTAAGTGCTGATTGATCGATGCACGAACATTTTCTCTTTTCTTTTTACAAAATCGCAACAAATTGTACGAAAAAATAAAAATACACGTTTCGAAAGAAAAAGAAAATGAAGAAAGCGAACAATATTGAATGTGTCTTTTAATTCTCTCTTGGGCAATCAAGACATAGTAACTTTAAGGCAATAATCCTGAAGTACCATATTATGAAATTATTTGACGGAAAACTCTTCGAATCTGGTTTGTAGTCCTCATCTAGCTGCTGGGTTTCCACTTCTCGTTAGCCGACGAAAACTCATCCGTGGGGTGCGTTTGTGTCAGGAAGCAAACCCTAACTTATTGTCAACATTCATACGCCATTGATTACGTAAACGAATCAACCTCATTACCGGCTGTTTACTCATAATGACATACGGCCATTAGCCCATTACGTCGCACGAAAGAGCTGCCCGCAGACCATTTAGTTAATGCTAGTACTCGGCAAAAATGATGCATTATAATTGTTGTCAGGCACAATACGGTTAAATAGACGCTTCCTTCTTCACTCACGCGAATCTTGTTCTGGATATCTTTTTACACCCCATTTGCACCCAACCATATTTGTGGTGCAAATGAGGTGTTAAAAGATATCCAGGACAATATTTTTCTTTTTTTTATTGTCATTATTGTTGTCTCTCTTGTTGTTGGTGTTGTTCTTGTTGCTGCTCCCGCTGCTGTTGTTGCTGTTCTTGTTCTTGTTTTAATCATTATCATTATTGTTGTTTATGATGTCTGATATACAGGGGAACAAACAACCCTTTTTCTACCATAAAATAACACAATGCCCGATGATCTATATCACTGTGGAGCATCGCCATCGCTTCGACAGCGATGATCACGAAACACTGGCCATGATCGGTGGTCATGAGGTTGAACGCTGACGTCACAGAAGGAAGTCACTAATAACTGTACAGCAAGATAAAACGACAACCCAACACAGGACGGAGTAGCTCGGACCCCTTGTCACTATATTCCCTGCCGGCCGCACAACGCCGAGGAAGTAAACTGGCCGAAGATGACTTTAGGGTACGTGTTCGTACTCGTGTCCGGAACTACTCTGTGGTCATCGGTATTATCGATTGATTGGTTTTGACACTATGGTTTCCTCTGATTCTCCTCCCGTGGTGTCTTATTCATCCCATACTCGGAGCTAAAAATATTTGCAAATGCTTGCTGTAAAGTGCC
The DNA here is from genome assembly GCF_964275005.1 of Diadema setosum. Classification (NCBI taxonomy): domain Eukaryota; kingdom Metazoa; phylum Echinodermata; class Echinoidea; order Diadematoida; family Diadematidae; genus Diadema; species Diadema setosum. The sequence goes on from NC_092701.1 coordinate 31,809,569, forward strand.
GTGTGCACTCATTAGTTCTATAATTCAAAATTCGCAGAAAAAAATGCTAGCTGAAATTTTATCTCTCCTTCATCCTTGTGAAATCATAAAATGTGAATGAAAGTGTAATGAAATTGGTTGGACTGAATATGAGATAATGATGATGAATAATATTAATACTGATATATATTATCATTATTACTATAATTACAATTATCATTGTTATTATTATTATTGTCATTATTATTATTATTATTATTATTATTATTATTATTATTATTATTATTATTATTATTATTATCATTATTATTGTTATTGTTATTGTTATTATTATTATTATTATTGTTATTATTATCGTTATCATCATCATCGTCATAATCATGATCATCATTATTATTATTGGTATCATTACTATCATTTCTATACGAACAATGCTCTGTTACTTGCATGTTACATGATGCCGCATAATATACTACCAAGCAATGACTAACGGTCTGTTAGGACCTCTTCCAATATGAAAGTCGTCGGTTGTAATATCCTAATTAATCCTAAGGAGGCAGATACTATGCGTCATCTCTGTCCAAAGATGGAAATGATGATCAACTCTCCTAAACTGTCTTGGTATCCCGATTAATTTTGAATTGAATTGAATTGAATTGAATTGAATTGAATTGAATTGAACTGAATTGAATTGAATTGAATTGAATTGAATTGAATTGAATTGAATTGAATTGAATTGAATTGAATTGAAATCTTATTTTATTGTATTTATAGTGCCGGCGCGACGCATCTCTTTTTGACGTGACGGGTAACATAATTTACCAATTATATTTTGAAAGTTGTTGAAGATGGTTATTGTGGCATTTCTATTATCTATTTTGTCATCTTACTATTAACTTTTAGTAATCATACGACAGATGGAGGGGGAAAAAAAAACAAGTAAACAACCGGAAAGTAGAAGGAATTTATAGCACTCTTGCTATTTTTATGAGAGTGTCGTGCGAGGACGGAATGGTTTGATGATACAACACAAGGTTGCAGACGGATGTTTTTAGGATGATAAGCATACGTACGGGCCAGCGATGACGAATGGCTTCCTGTGTGAAGAGCGAAAAAACCGCAGTTATTGCGTGACCTATGGGGTGGGCACACGTTATTCTATTATAACCGTTCAATAAGGAATGCGTTTATAAACGGGTTAGGTTGAATCAATGTTTTGTTTTGTTTTTCTTTTGGTTTTTTTTCTCCCTCTCAGCCTCGTCCTCCTCCTCCTGAGGCTTCTCATTCTCCTTTTTCTTCATCATCATCATCATCATTATCATCATCATCATCATCATCATCATCATCATCATCATCATTTTCTTCTTCTTCAACTACGACTACTAGTATTGCTACTTCTCTTCTTCTTCTTCTTCTTCTTCTTCTTCGTTTTCTTTCTTTCTTCATTCTTCTTCCTCCTCCTTCTCCTCATCCTCTTCTTCTTCGTCTTCGTCTTCGCCACACTTTTCAGTCATATCTTCATCCACAACATTCAAAGATCTTTCTTGTAAAGCTTATTTCATGTGTCGCTATCGATTTTGACATTTTTGCTCTACTCCAGCCGTGGAGGAAAGGTTGATGCATTTATTTTTTTCAAGGAATATTCGTATTTAGAGAGTATTCTTAATGGAACTGCTAGACAACGAAATATGTGCAGTTTCCCTTTCGAACAATAAAAAAGATGATCCTTTTTATCGACTCCCTAATGTACTTGTCTCCTCTCACTAGGGATGCAGTCTCAAACTGTCTCAAACCGGCGCATCATCACTTTCTTGACCTTTCGGGAGAGGAGGAACCTTGTCACTCAAAGTGTTTGTTTGCAATAAGAATAAGAAAAATTTGATTGCCTTTGTCTTCTTTCTGTGTTCTTATTCAACAACGCACAAAGAGAACAGATCACAGTTGAAAAAGTGGAAATGGAAATAAGATCAAGTGTATGTATCAAAGTCTAATTCATATATGAGGCTGGACAAAGAAAGATCCTTATATGAATCGTGCATTTTGTACTTGAGCTATGCTGGAAATAACATTTGAAGACTAGATGAAACGAATGAACTTGCATGAAAACACCAGTAAAAAATATCGCTTCACAGGCTCTTTGTTTATATTTCGTGTATAATCTTCTTTTCATTCTGCATAATAAAAAAAAAGGAAAATATCACTCACATAATGTGTTTGGCTGTGTTTATATCCATCATATAATATATATATCTACATGTTAGTACTCACACACACGCACAAACATACCGTGGATACTTTTTTTGTTTTGTTGTGGGGTTCTTTTTTTCTTTCAACTAATGTATCACTGTCAGCAATGAAGCGTTGCCATGGTGATGCTTGATTTCCGGGATAACCCTTCATGTCTGTTCTCCACCTACTCCTCAATTTCCTCCCTTGATGCAGTTTTCTTCCCGGTTTCCTTAGCACACTCCCACTCACCTCTTGCCTGCCCCCTCCCCTCCTTTTTTTTTTCAATCGGCCACCCAGAATGTGCTTTCCGTAATCATTATGAAGTCATTGGGTGTGGTCTGAGCCCCATCCCCCTCCCTTGTCCCCCTCCGATCCGTCAGTCAGTTAGTTACCGTATTTTATCTTTTTATGATACTCTACCTTTCTGACTAAAAGACTTATGTTGATTATGATCAAGATAATAATGAATTTAATATGATGTGTGAGGAGAAAAGACACAAAAATGAGAAGATTACCATGGCAACAAATAAACTGCGAGAGACGGATGAATGAAGACAGGAAGAAAACGAGGGAGAGAGGGGGGGGGGGTGCATACATTATGCATAATAAGCTAGATTCCGGCCTTGCGTTCAGGCTGTTACTTTTGGTCAAAAAGGTGATCTTCCTGTCAGTGGGAATGAACTATTAATCTAATCTGCAACACCTCTAACTTATGACATCATGAGTGATATGTTTACGATGTTCCAGCCTTCACTATACGGAAGAAGAGTCATTGAATTAACGCCTTCGTCAAGGGATAGATGAAGTGTATAGAAGAGACATGGGGACAGAGAGGGAGAAAGGGGGGGGGGGGGATTACCACTTTGGCCGAATATCAACGTAATTTACCAGTGTTAGTGGATGCCCCTTAATGACGATAATGAATCTTCAAGCTGCAATTGTTCCTCGGAATAAAAGGTTCTGGGGAATTCTTTGTTTGATTTGGCTCGTTTGATTGGTGTTGGTTTTGTTGCTGTGGTTGTTTTTGTTGTTGTTGGTTTTGTTGCTGTGGTTGTTTTTGTTCTTGTTAAGGGTTTTTCTTTCTTTCTTTTTTTCTTTGCTTCTTTGAAATATCAGTAAGCATCTATACTCTCGAATTCATCCAATACGTTATCAGTCCCGAAGCGAGGATTTACTATGCGACAAGCTTTATCGCGTCGCTCCGACCACGACTTCGGAGAGGTTTTTTTTTTTTTTTTTTTTTTTTATTTGACGCTTTTTATAGCCTTTATTCAGACCAATCAAATGAAATTGTTACATTGTAATGACACAAAATATAACTAAAATACACCGTTTAACGGACAACAAAAGATTGTGTGCAAAATATAGATAAAACATACATAAATTGTACACATTTGACATGATTCAGTCACCAGTCTGAATAAAGATTTTATCTAAAACAAATACAAAAAAAAAAAACGTGAGAGGTGATGGACTTACAAAATCTTTGAAATGTATTCTATTCACCAGTTATGAACATCATAATGACTAATATCTCTCTGGGTCTTATACAAGTGGAGATTCATAGCCAGATAATATTTGATTAAGTTTTAATGGTATGAGGATCAGAGAAAATAAACAAGTGGAGCAGGCAAAGCTGAAAACACAGGATATTCAAATCATTCTAAAATAATAGATTGACTGAGGTAAATACAAAAAATATATCTTAACAAGATGCAATAGTTAAACCCGGTATTTCATAAAGTATAATTTTCCCATTTCGCGTAGCGTAATGTCAATTCATCCTTTCATGCAATTGCTTTTTCATATTCAGACTGTTTTGAGGTGGCGATTGCCCTACATATTTCTTCACAGGTTGGAACTCTTCCAATTTTACGATTAGTATAAACCATATGCTTAATCAAAATTAACACATGATTCAATAAGGCATTGAGTTTGATATTTTCCCTGAATCCAAGTAAAACATCCAGCCAATTCATATTAATAAACTGAGGAAATTTTAGTTTATTTCCTACCTCGTTCCATATTCGATAAACTAAAGGAGACTGAAAATTTAAAATGTGAATGAGCGCCATCTACGTTGAATTATGAACGCACAACCAATCCTGTGACAAAAAGTGCCGCGGCCGGCGAGCGTCACGCTCCTCGTAGTTCGGAAATGCTGATATCATGATTATTTATTAAGTTAGTCTTTCTGAACATCCACGCATGTGTGTAGCTGATTAAGTACAAAGATTAAACCTTACTGTTCTATATATTTGAGAATTATATATCACTTACAACCATGTGGCCACACTGACGAATTGCCTTTGAATAGTAAAATTCTAAAGGTTACAGATTTATATCTGTATCAATTAGGACAACTTATGTTTAATTTTCGGAAAAATGAGTTGTCCAAAGTGTTTGATGATGTATTTGGTAGAAATGTCAGTATTCATATGTATCCGACAAGAAATTCCAATGATTTTTTTTTTTTCTAATTTACCGTTACTCCGCCGTAGCTGCACCATCCTCGCCCAGAATATTTATATGTTGTACAGGAGCAAGCTTTTGGAACCAACTAAGTGATGACTTAAAAGATGCATCAAGTCTTGCTGAATTTTAGAGAAAATTAAAAACAAATTTGACTGTTTTTAGATAACTTTTGAATTACACATGTTTACATCTCATTATGCATTTTTTTTTTCTAATGTTGATATCATTTTGCTCATGCCAATGGATGGTGTATGGCAATAGCCCGACATGCGGCATGAGCCAGCCTGCATTTCTTCATTTGTTCCTTCCTTCCTTCCTTTCACGTACCATGATAAGATAACCCTTCGTGAGGAATATATGAAATCTATCATTTGCATTATTTTATAGTTCGTGTTCAGTTGCGAACATCAAAAGATAACGGAATCTCATACCCTACTACGTCTGCTGCAAACCCGCCACCAACGGTTGAGACTGATCTAGACTTGGCCGATTCACCGATGCCGCCTTTCATACACTGGCTGCATGCTACCCACGGAGGTAGGCCTTCATACAGTTCTGGCGAGTGTCATGGGGTGGTTTATTGTCATATGAACTTTTTTTTTTCAGTCTCTTTGCAAAGGTCTTCACTTATTTCAGGATGAATGGGGAGTAGTCAACCTTATCTCGCATATGACTTCGTCACTATACGCAATACATTTTTCCAAAAGCCCCTTTAGTTATACGGGTACATTAGTTTTGAAACACACACACACACACACACACACACACACACACACACACACACACACACACACACATATATATATATATATATATATATATATATATATATATATATATATATACACAAGAAATGTGCCAACGTTTAAACTTCTAGGTCGTGGAGACATTATATTGGCGTAAGACAGTATAATTAGTATTCCACGGGAGACGTTGCTTCTTCTTCCTATTTCCTTTATTCTGTGTTCGAGCTTTCGGCCGTGTCGGTCTTCATCAGGATCTATACAGACAAACAAAATGACAAATGTGTCACTGCCAGCGATAGTTTTTATGACATTTATGACATGACTTACATGTATGTGAAATAACATCGCTACATACCAATACATCATGGCGTGTGCAAATATGATATAAGGAGCAACCGCATACACACATATACACATTTTACTTGGATATACATGCAATAACATGATTATAATGTATATAAATTACATTGTTATTATATCCAAATAAAATGTGCATATGTGTGTATGCAGTTGCTCCTTATATCATTATTGTTTCACACGCCATGATGTGTTGGTATGTAGCGATGTTATTTCACAAACATACAATTATAAGTCATGTTATAAATATCGCTGGCATTGGCACATTTGTCAATTTGGTTGTCTGTATAGATCCTGATGAAGGCCGACACGGCCGAAAGCTCAAACACAGAATAAAGGAAATAGGAAGAAGAAAGCTAGGCCGTCTCCCGTGGAATACTAATTATAGTAGTATATAGTATAATAATTATAGTATAGCGCCTTTTGGAAGCAAGCGCTTCATATGAAGAGTTTGTTCGCAAAAACCGATAAGTCCATTTTTGAAGATTTTGAAGTATGGTCTCTATCATAAAGTACAAAATAATACCTTTTAAATGATATATTGGTCACTACATATAAAGGTATATTTTTGAAGTTATGGTCAAAAGAAGCAAAATTTTTCTTATTATTCTTTTTATTTGTCTTGATCTTTAATCGCAAATATCTCCATTTGGCAATTATGGACTTATCGGTTTTTGCGAACAAACTCTTCATATATACATCGATTCTCTGCCTTTTGGTTAAGATTACTACGTCTCGGTGTGGATCATGTGTAGTATATACCCAAATCTAATTGTACGATTTCTTCTTTCATAAATCGGTATAGAGTTATCAACTTCTTTAGCGTGTCATTATCATCTCTTTTGTTTTTTTCTAATACAAAATCTGTAGTTACAGACGGAACTACTCCTTCCTAACATTTGAAAATCGTCTTATTTCTTTTCCCCGTTTTTAAAGCTGGTATTGTCTCTGTTCTGTTTTAATCTTAATCATAATTTTCTCATTGAATTGAACTTTGAGTGAGGATTCTCTTTTATGTCCATCTGCTTCACTGTTTTACATCAATACTTGGAGAGTATCGGCTCAAGGCTACACACAATATCATCAGCTCGTATTCAACGTCAAACCAAGGTTTTCACAATAAGCCAGTTCGGGGTTCCACTTTGAACACGAGCAGAAAAGAAATGGTCTTTTGTTCCAGTTGAGCATGCTGGTGTTTTAAATTCACCGAGATAAACATCAGTAATGATTATTCAAGTGATCCTTAAAAGTGGTGTTGGCCATCGAATCCATCTGACAGCAAAAGTGGTATTTGGCAATATCAATTGAAAAACATTGGTAATACATTTGATGCAAAAGAATGAAATGAATACTTTCCAAAGTGTTAATTGATGAATCATCCTGGTCATCTGGTCTCCCTAATGCAAGTTCATCCTGTGTTTGAACATGACTGATGAATTTCGCAAATTGTTATGTCGGGCAAGCATATACATATTGTCGCTTTGAAGTGTAAGTGCCTAACCAACTGAGCGAAAAAAGAAAGCTTATTTGTACCCATGTGCACATGAGCTAACTCCGAACTGCCTTATCATGATAGCACCATCATTACTTGCACACAAAGAGACAATGAATGTACACACTGCTAACACACCATTTCACCTGTAAGAAGGGAACATTATATATATATTTTTACTCAATTTTGATACCCGCGATTTCAAGCACCTTGTATTTTTGTCCATACAAGTACTCTGAATATCATATTGATTCACATACATTGCTGTTCAGAATCGGTAGAATATAATATCATACTGAAAGAACCCTATAAAGTAGAAACATCTCATCTTTAAATTACAATCAGTTCGTTTCTATGAACATATAATATCATGACAATGAATAAACAACGAATCCTTCATAATGATACATCTCAGATATTTTCACCTTCAGTAACCGCAAATACCGCACATAGAAATCGCATAAAGAGTACAGTCGAAGGTACATCTTGAATTATTTACATGAAATAGTTCTATGATCATTGTACATTCCAAAACACGCAGTTATTCACATTTCTCAGGATATCAAACGAAGCTACATCGTATGACCTCTAAGCACAAACTATCACCTCCTATTAAAATGCTTTAAAAGAAAAACAAGAAAAAATACTACAGAGATCGTTAAAAAAAATCTACTCTATAAGAAACGTGGAAAAAAAGATATATTCTATCGTGGGGTTATATTTTTCTATATGCTACTAAAAAAAAACCATATTGCTGAATGTACAAAATGTAATTTGTAATCATAGTTATTGTATTGCTTAGTTGTAATAAACTGTTTTTTCATTGGCTGCACATTGTATCCACAGCTGCCATTGTCGATATCGTTGTCAGGCCTGGTATAAATGCATTTCAATTTGGGGAGGATACCGACGCACTCGAGTAGTTTAGTCAACATTTTGATAGTATACTTCGAATAGATTCGGAATAATGGTTTCAATCTGTGCGTGCGTGCCCCAGTGCAATGTAAGGCTTGTTCGGCCGCTACACGTATTTGAGTCTTATAGCTGTCGTTTATACACATGTGTGCGACACGACCACACACCCGGAATATAAAAAGAAAGAACAACAATAAATATACGCCTTTTCAATGACCGAACATACAGCAGAGCTTCTGAGAAATTCTGCTCTTTGTTTTTGCTAGGGAAGATTATGGAAAGGTCGCCCTATGTCCTCTTTATAACACGAGTTTAATATTCTAGTAGACACTGCCACACTTTTTATTCTTTGTATAGATGCAAAAGGAATACAAAAATTACTAGTATCAGAAACGCTGTTTGAACATTAAAATTTTGATCATGAAAAGCAAGGCAAATAGATTTCCGCGCATAATTGCTACCTTCCACGCAAGTAGACCTATGCCTTTGGAGGTGATTGCCTACGAATACAATCACCATTTTATACGGCGGATATGAATAATGTAATATGTAGAATTGTCGGAAAAAAAAAGTTGATTAATTTTGGATTCCTTATTTCGCGCATGCGCGCAAGCAGTTTGGACACCTTTGATTTGTTTGGTTTGCATTCCCGGTATAGCGTTTAGGAATGCCGTTTTACTGATCATATCATTTAGAAAATTGAACGCCAAGTGGTAAGCATATATAGCCGAAAAGTCATATTTTATTTTAAGTTGTGCATGCTTAATATTATCTCTCGTCGGTGCATCTCGTACAAAAAATAAGATATACACGTATTAACCCCATTGACACGAGACCAAGTGAATGTAAATGTTTGAATATTTGACGTATATACATGTATTATAGTTGGAATCTTAAAAGTCTACACAGTTGGAAAATGGTAAAATTAAAAAACAAAACAAAAACGTGCTTTTGTAACGACAGGTATAGTATGATATAATATTCTCTTGATTGTTAGGTACCTTATTGCTGAAATGACCAAACTTGTTTCTTTTTTAACGGTTCAATTGTTTAACTACGCTCACCCTGCTCGCGGACTGAATTGTGGGACACGTCTTATGGGTGATCATACACATAATTATCATAATTGCTATGTTATATCTACGCAAGTTCTTCTGATGTGGGTGTTCGCAAACAAAACCTCCTGTTGTAAAGTTAGACCAGTTTCTGGCGGAAGTCTGGTGGGGTCCTGTGCATGATAAACTAGGACTTTCCACTCTCATGAGAAAGGGATTTCATTTAAGTGGCAGGGTCTGGAAAAAGTTCATGGGCTATTTCGTCTCAAGTGAATTTCTTCATTCATTTTGGTCTCCGTTTTTATAGACAAAAAACAAACAAAAATACACATAAAGAAAAAAAAACACAAGAGGAAGAATGAAACGAAAAAGTAGTACGTGTTCTAATGATTGCAATAGTAACTAGAATATCATTAGTGATGATGACGATGATGAAAATTACGATAATATAATAATTGTTATGATAACGAAAATAATAATGATAACAATAACAATATAATAATAATAATAATAATAATAATAATAATAATAATAATAATAATAGAATAGTAATAATATTATGATAACAGAAACAATTATAATTATGTTGACAAGTATGATGATGATACTAATTACAATTATTTTTTTTTCTATAACTACACATATAATAATAAAGGTAATGACAACAATAATGAAAATAACAATGATAATAATACGGCAGAAGTAATAAAATAAGTCGGAGAAAATTATGCCTCACAATGAAGGATGGTATTTGACATTTACATACTGTACCACTTTTACCACTTTCTCTCTCAGCGTGAAACATCTGTACACGGAGTGGAGTCAAAATGTCTTCCTAATTGCTACACGGGAAGACGCCATGATATTTCGTGAGAATGTCAACTTGCAGCTATACACCGAATATTGTGAGTGGGATGTTAAGATTTCTCAACAGTAAATGAGCATAGATGCGTTATGTATTCCTGTGATGTAAGTATATGTAATCCACAAGGAGAAAAAAAAAGCACAACAACATAGCAAAAAAAAAAAAAAAAAAACCCCCCAAAAAAAAAAAACACACACAAAAAAAAGAAAAGAATACCGAAACTGCAAGATTCGGTAAGCGGTGGTCATGATATTCCCAGGTTCCCATGTGAAAATAGCTACTATAACTTTTGATTCTTCTTTGGTCTCGTATCTGCCTTTCGCCAGATAAGTTGATACACGTTGATATTGCCAAAAAAAAAGAAGAAAATACACTGTACTAAAGCCTACGATAATGATTATAGCATTACTTAATTCTCAGAGTTCGTGGAAACAATATAGATCAACACAGGATAATGATAAGGATCTCGCAGTTGATATACCGTTTGAAATCACCCCGACATCTCTCTGTTGTTAGTTGACGCAGTATAATCACTACTGATTCTCACTGTTTTGAAATTCATTTACTCTTATATCACACCGACCACTGACACACAAATTAGATCGTCCAGTCTAGTCTGCATGATAGCAAGCTCTAGATCTGCGACGCGAACGTTAAAGACGGCGGTATCGTTGACCGTTCTCCTCTCTCTCTCTGCGTCGTCTTGGAAAGCTGTAGCTTTAAATTTCGCGAAGATGCAGCTACACAAAATAAAATAGCGCCCCCATATGTCGTTCGTCATCATGGCATCAAGTAGTTCTCTGCGTCGTGAATTAGAGCGGACGCAAGCCCAAAACCCTCGTGAAAACTCAGACGACGCGAGATCGTTTTTGATGTGGTCTTGCGCATGAGCAGAACAGTTTTTCCCCTCTTAACGTCCACGTCGCAGATGTAAAGATCCCTATTGATAGTTTTGACAACTTATTATGAGCATTAATCAGGTATCTGCTCTTAACCCGCTACTTCCGAGTTTTGACCAGTCTCCGTAAAGATAACAAAACAATGGCTTAAATGTACAGGAACATGATGTGCCCTCTGCCATTTACTACCACTGACTACCAACATAATTCCTATAACTCCTCCGTTAAAACAAACAAAGAAAAAGAAAAAAATATCCTTGACTCTTGGCATTTTTTTTTCGTATTTCTCGTCTGGTTTTCTTTTCTTTTCTCCTTCTGTTTATTTTCATATTCATATATATATATCTATATGTTGTTGTTGTTGTTGTCCTAATCAAGACAGTATAATTCATTACCTTGGGAACCTAATAATTACATCGAAAAGTCTACGCTGATGTTAGAACCCGGCAGTGAACGGGTTAAGTACACACACTCCTCAAAATGTTGCTCGTCGACAATGATGATGGGCTTGTGTCGACATTGACATTCTGAGCAATAAAAAGATATTGCAACAGATATTTTAAGGTCCAGTCCATATTTTACATCCGTTGACTCTCTGTCCCCAAGACTCCAACCAGCATGATTTTTTTTTTCCTCAAAAATAAGACATTAAAAAACACTAAAAATACGTGAGACTACAAGACACTGGCTAATTCCCCCAAACCCTCAATGTGCACGTTTCCCATGAGATGATGTTAGTACAGTCTTTCTTGCTTTCGTTTTTATCCTTCTCTTTTTCTCTTTTGTCAAATTGCCATCTGCTGATCACGTGATGTGAGTTGACCAATCGAAGAGCCTCCTTTGAGCCTCTATACGGGTTGTTCCACGTGTTCCTTCAGCGCTATGCCTGATGCGGGGTAGGAAAGTGGAATTACACAAGATCATGAAGTGGGTTTTAATAAAAAAAAATTTGGGGGTACATGGACAAACTCACGTTATCATGTCCTTTACTTTGTATAGTGCTCGACAGGTCTGAATTCACAATAACGTTTGTTGTTTTTTTTTTCAACTTAAAAACCCAGACCTCACCCCTGTATTATTACGCTACTAATGGTATCTTGTTAGTTTTACTTGCGCAAACCTTAACAAATAGCGCAATTTACAATGAATGATTACTATACAACGATTCAATGAATGATTACAAAATAATCATGTTTGCATGAAATACATGCTGATTACATTATATTAAGCTAATTATGCTTATTGTGATAATTGGAAAATTCATCGATGATAATAATACGAACTATAGCCATGATATCATTAATAGCATTGACTAAACTTAACAAAGCAACCTTTTGCATACTTTAAGCTTTGCATCAAACTTTATACATGTGATATTATTTTTCTCTCTCCATAATGAGATACAAGGATTGCAGAAATCGCCATCCTTAGAGCATCAATAAAATTGAACATCGAATGCTGGAATAGTAACACTCATGGGTGTTTTTCCTCAATCGTTGTATTGAAATTGATGTCATGACTTCAAAGATTGGTGTCAATTATCATAATGGAGAACGGAATGTTTTAGATTAAAGGGATGGTATAGATTTGTTGTGATGGGTACCTGTCCTTTTTCGAGATAATTAGAAGCCACTCATGAAATACACAAATTAATGAGCATGCAATTATAAAAGAAAATCAAAGTTTATTTGATGAAAATCGCTTTTAAATGGCTGGGATATCAAAATACCAAGTAAAACAAAGTGGTTTTAATAAAAGGCGGGACCCACCTCTTATTAAGACCTCTTTGTTTTTGGATATGTCAGCCATATCAAGACCAATTATTTTCATCAAAATATACTTGAATTCCTCTAAGAACTGTTTGCATTTCAATACTTTATTAGTGGTTTCTCATTATCTCAAAAAAAGTTGGAAACCTGAGGCGCCATCTCAACCAAAACTATACCATCCATTTAACGAGACAACAGGTATAGCACCTGTCTTCATTAAATAAGTCATGAGAAAATAGTTTACGAGTTTGTGTCTGTACGGAAATGATGCCATTATAACGCAGAGGAGGAAGAAAAAGCCATATCACATCAAATCAAGACAAACTGAACAAACGCGTCAGCTACACGGGGCAGTGCCACACTCCTGCAAGCCTGCTCTCCAAATTCCAACAAGATGTTTCTCCAAACGTGAGAATGGCGTGTAATGAAATATGTAACCACAAACATTAGCGACGAGTTCCGATTGTGAGTTGCGCCAGTATTCCTAAATTTGGCTTTCATAATCTTTAGATTTCTGTACTTATTTCCTCAGATTTTCTATGGAATTTTGTTTTGATGATTTCACCTTTTAGCGCCATAACTTGATAGACGCTAAATGTTCAACTCATTGACTCTCAGTATGAAAACAAAACGCACGAAACTGTCATTCCTTTTTTGTAACCTTGGAAATGATGGCTATGGTTTAAAAGTCAACTTAGACCTAAGCACCGTTTCATGAAAGTTGTCAGCCCTACCAAACTGTCAATCTCCGACAATTACCATAGTAACAGTCACTGATCATCAGAGCTTCTCAGCCAAACAAAACCAAGGATTTTACTGAAATTGTCTGAGACTGACAACTTGGCATGACTTACAACTTCCATGCAACCGTGCTCTGCAGCTGAAAAAGAAAGCATTCTGTTGATATGAATATTCAAAAGCAAGAATTGAAAATGCAACGTCTCACTCAGTGATACTTATCATTTCCAATACACAATACGTGGCTGATAACACCAAGCTATTACAAGAGCCTCGTGGAAGAAACGAACAACAAAAGTACGGAATAATTTTGACAAGAAGTTTCGCAGCGCCACACGTATATAAAATAATGAACAAGAATTACCAAACCAAGCTTTTGCAAGAAGAAGACTCTACCTGGTTCTTATGAATGTGAACCAAACTACTTTAGAAGTAACGCCATGAGAGAAGCATATAGGAAAGATACCAATAAAAAATAACATCTGTAAAGCTCACACACATACGAAATACACAGCATGACGCGTAATAGTGGTGCAAGCCAGACTGCTACGAGCTAAGTATGAAAAGCCGAATGTCAACGCTCCCAATTTACAACTATCTGCTTGCGATCTCTTTCATCTATTTACCCACATGTATAATTTGTAATACGCGTAACCTTAAGCTGCCCTACATGTTTCGCTTGCCGTAGATATCTCCAAGAGCTTTTGAAAGTGTAGGCTGAAATACGGTGGTTATCTTATGATACTAGTAATGAACTCTATTGTTCCTTTGTCTTATCATCATACAATGCACAATCAATGTGCACACCATCGTCATCCAGGTGTAAACTTGCAATCGTTGCAGCCTGTTACTTGGTGTCTCATCACTTTTTGTCCGTTTCGCTTTTAATACATCCGATATTTTTGTAGATTGCCAATTCGTGGGGATTACAAAATTCTACTATGGCTCTCATCGTTGGGGGCACTATTTGATATTTGCTTTGACGGCAACTTTTGGCCATCCCTCCCTTTACACTGTACGTCCCTCTCTGGAGGAAAAAGAGTTGAGGAACAATCAAATTGAGCACATCAAAACCAGATATGGCAAAACTAATGTCATAGGCAATTAGCATCGATGGAATTTAATATTGCTTATTTTCTTTAATCTGAAGTTTCCAAGCTGTTTCAACGCAAGTAGGCCTAAATAAACCTTCATGGACAGTCCTTTTAAAGCGTTTATGGATACAGAGGTACATAGACGTCACAATTGTCGAAGTATCAACCTTTAAATATAAAATCCCCTTTCAATAGAGTTTATGCCAATTACACAAACTGGAGTTCCGAATGCCCTCGTTCGGCTATGTCTGTATGCGCATATGCGTTCCTTCGAATTTTAGTCATCCTTATGTCTCCCTCATTGTTTATAAGAGCAACAATAACAACAGCGAAATGACTTGATAAATGAGAGAAGACTGAAGTATCTGAAGGGCAGATTGCATTAATTCTGTATCACGGCAAAGCTATGAAGAAAGAATTGCTGCACAGGATGTTTTCAAGATATATCCTTGGACAGAGAACAAAAACTTGACACATTACCTTGTGATGAAATTCCTCGAAACGTTCAATCCTTTGAGATTAGACAGGAAAAAAAAAAACGATTATTGAGTTGTTTAAGATATAAAATCTGGCGTTGCTGGTAAGCTTCACAGGACAGAGAATACAGCAAAAGCATTGAACAAGACTAATGCGTCATTCCGAAACTCACTGTGTGTTTCATTCATGATAAACAAACGACAGTCCTACGTAAAATGGCATGTCAGTGACTCGATTGTGACGTAACAACAGGTTCATGTGGCTCCTCTACTGATAATAGTACTACGCACGAAAAAAAAAAAGAAGACATACAACACAACAAAATATGCATGGTTGCCTCTATGTCAGATGAGAAGATGAAAAGCACGAATCAGGCATGAGTTCGATATAAAACGTTCACTAAACTCTTTCTCATGTCACAGATAGCAGCCGTGCTACTACACACGTACATAAAAAAGTCAAGATATTGTTCTCCAGTATTAGCGTGAAAACGATGACGTGCGAACCACGGAGCAACTACGAAAGAGGAAGCGAGTGTAGCTTTTATTATCATTTTTTTTTTTCATAGCACAGATCCGGAAGAAGCACAAACAGCCTAAGCTAAGACTATACTTCAGTGTTCCGGTGGGTGCCTAGTGTATCGTCCTCGTCGATGAATCGGAGTTGGTTTGCGTGGATGCCGTTGGGTGGCGACGTCGGTGGCGGCTCCGCCCGCGTCGTGTTGGTGACTGGCGGGACCAGCGGCTGGAGCTCAACGTCGCCTTCGTCCAGCCACTTCGGCTTCTTTTCCGTCTTGGCCGCCGCCATGTCGACCATGGCCTCGGAGCAACCCGACGAGAGCGATAACATGCTGTCGCGACGCTCTGGTTCCTTCATCGCATCACGGAGCGCCTTTTTATCGGAAAGGTGGAGAAATGGGATGGAGGGGAGGGGGGGGGGGGGAGCGACAAACAACAACATGATAACGACCCCCGTGAGGGTGGTAGTAATGATGACGATAAAAATCACATTTAAGATAAAACTGATTATTAGGCCTACGACTGACAATAACTACGATAATAAAAACACTAAGCAGTAAACAAAGTTAGTAAGATCAATCAGTTGGATAAATGGCTGTCGATACATCTTACAACAGACAAGAAGAATCGCTAATCACTTTGCGTTTGAAACGAACACAGTGATAGATAATGACCAACAAAATGAGCAACAATCATCTTATCAATGGCAAGAATGCTTATGTATTCAACGATAGAGCTTTATCCTGTTATACATTATTTTTCTTTGACTGTGAGTGAGTTGACGTTTTGTGTGGACTACCTATGCAGCAACTAGGATCTCCAACAACATTCCAAGTTAAGTACTGACAGGAGACGTATTATCATAGGAATAGATGAATTGAATTCCTCGATACTAGCTCCTTCGAGTTAAAACTTTAATGAATATGAGCAAATATACTAATATTTTACACCAGCATTCTCTTTGAAGCAAACATACAAACAGGTATTGCCTTACAAACATAAAGACAAACCCTCGGCCTCAACAATTCGCCCTTTACAACTCGACCCTTACCTGGAACATGCCGGTGCCTAACGTCTCGTCGTCATCGAGGTCTTTATCGTGAACTTTTGCCTCGACCTGCCGTATCTTCTTGTCCATCTCGCCCAGAGCCTCGAACATCTCGAACTTGAATCCCGATATATCTTGCTTCAGCTCGTTGAGAATATTCGCCTGGTCGTCATCCTCCTCTTGGTGGCGCTTTTCAAAGTGGTACCTCCTCACCAAATGGTCTGATACTTCCTGTAGACAGAGGAACAAACAAGTAAAGAATTAAGAAAGAAAAATGCAAAAACGAAAAATAGATTGACGGACAGATTAAAGTAGATGTGAAAAGAAAAAGAGTAAAAGAATGGATTAGAGAAACCACGCATTCTGGTAAATGCAGCTCCGAAAGTTGAGAACAGATAAAGCTCATCTCATGTATAAAAAATTACATAAAAGCCTGCATGGCAGGAAA
The DNA here is from genome assembly GCF_964275005.1 of Diadema setosum. Taxonomy (NCBI): domain Eukaryota; kingdom Metazoa; phylum Echinodermata; class Echinoidea; order Diadematoida; family Diadematidae; genus Diadema; species Diadema setosum. The sequence continues at coordinate 31,826,673 of NC_092701.1, forward strand.
AACTAGGCTAAGATATGTGATGTAAGACAAAGGATAACCTAAAGTATGTAGCAGAAAGTCAAAACTTACTTTGAAACGCAATTGTCTCTCATCGACCAAACTTTTAAGCCGTTCCTGCAGAATGTGGAAAAAAAGATGAGTATAAACACATTAAAAACATAACTGCATTCAAAAGTGCATACAATCACACGCACACACAGACAGACAGACACACTAAATCAATCAATTAATCAAAACAAAAAGGAGAAAAATAGAGGGAAAGACAGAAGGGAAGAGAGGGAGAGAGAGAGAGAGAGAGATGAGTGTCTCAATTCACCATTGACTTTGAGCAGAGGTCAGGTGAAGGAGAAGTTCACTTCCATGGAACGCGCACAATGTATATTTGACTCTTATTAAATGACGATGTTTGACCTAGGAGGCCATCCCATTGGAAAGTGCAGCCCAGTACCGTCGCATGAGGTGGTATGAGGTGGTATTTTTCACTGTGTGCCCCTAACGTAACCTCTATCAGCAATCTCTCTATCTATCAATCACTGGATATCGCTGTTTTTATGTCCCCTTCCTCCTACCCCTCCCCTTTTCTCATTTTTCTCATTCTCTATTGGAGTGCGTTTACCTATTTCAATATGGTCTTATAGATGAGAGCACTCATTGCTGTTGTTTTTGTTGTCCTTTCTCTGTTCTGAATGTTGTCGGTGACTGTCTATGTCGTGTATACATTATATTTAGATCGTTCGTTCTGAGGACCAGGTGCTCCATTTACGTGTTGACACCTTACGGCTCAACGTCGGCACTTGGTAGTCTGCGCCGATCCTCCATCCGTTGGGACGTTTACGCACAGGCATACATCATACTGCATCACTTAGAGGACAAGATCCGTATTTCCAACTGGTAGCATCCCTGGCGACTTCCCACATATCATTAGAAATATCTTTCTTTCTTTCTTTCTTTTTTGATTACCACAAAAGTGAATCTGTGCTTCACCTCAATAATCATTATCACTATTATTCGTTTACAGTGCTAAGCTAGTATGTGTCTCACTTTATTAGGCTTTGTGGTTTGAATTTAATAACACTTGATAATGAGGCTTGATAGGATAAAGTGATGAGAAGGAGGTAGACTGAAGGGAAAAAATCTATTCACGCACCCTTCCGATATAATTATAAAGGCAAAAAAAAAAATGAGGAAGTAAGGAAAAGTCCACACTGACACCCCTTTGATTTTCCCTCTTCCACTTCCTTATTCTTTCCTGTCGTCTACTACTTTATTTCCACCTTTTCTCCTTCTTCCTTTTTCCTTCTCTTCCTTCTTTACTTCCACTTCTTGCTCCTTCTCCGCTTTTATCATCGCCTTCTGCTCTTTGTTCTTCTTCTCTTTTATCTTCCTTTCCCTTTTCTCTACTTTGATCTATCCTTTTCTTTGCCCTTTCCTCAAATTGGAGAAAGGGAAAAGGAGGGGGCAAAAAAGAGGGTTGACAATGAGATAATTTTTAATATTTTTTGTGGTTGTCGTCACCTTATATTGTTTTGCCATCTCGCCCCTGCAACACACGTCACAGAAGAGCCAGCGGAAGAAGTAGAAGAAGGCCTTTGGAGTAGGGATGATATTGAAGGGCGGGGGCACTGTGCCGAGATCGTCGAAGTAGCTCATCCACAGTTTGGACCGTGAGAACTTCCACTCGATGTCTGCGTCCATCTATAGGGAGGGAAAGTCGGATGGAGAGAGGCCTCGTGAATGAATCGCAGCGTAATGAAAACATCACTATTAGATATATGTCTCGTTGCAGCATCCTTCATCATTAAAGAATTGTTTTCTTCTTTTTCTTCTTCTTTTCTTTTATTTCTTCTTTTTCTGTTACGTCCTCTTTTTCTTTGTCCTTTTCTAAAATCATTTAACCATGAAGGTAATGACATCACTGTTTGATCTAGTTTGTATGTAAGGTTGGGACAAATATCAGTGTCTGGTGATTTACATTTGGAACTTTACAACTTTTCTATTTAATTTTCTAGTGTTTCCGATTTCAATGAGGCTTGCCTGTCTCATTTTATCATACTGATTAACCCTTTGTGGGCTTTGAGTGCAAACTGACACAGGAAACCCCATAGCGCTGGACACACTGTTCAAAATCCATGGCACAACAACAACAAAAACGGTTAAATCTAACTTGAGCATGAAATGGGATTTTACTTTTAATAACAGTCCCATCGATCACACAGCGGCCTTACCTCTACACGCGTGTACGTATTGCTCATCATAGCAATAAGCACGTTCAGCAGCACGACGATAGAAACCACGTGATACGTGGCGTAGAGGAAGTTTCCCACCGTCTGCGTGAACGTGTGATCGATATTCGCTCGCGAGAGGTTGACGATGTTCATGTCGGGGAGTCCGAACAGCGCCCAAAATAGCGTCGCCATGGTTTCCCCGAGCCTGGATCGCATATTGGAGGAGGAGAAGGAGGAGTAGGAGAGAGATGAAAGGTAGTAATAAACATCAGATGGGAAAGGGAAACGGAGTCTGGCGGCTTATCAAACATGCGCGCTTCGTCTATGACGTCAGCATGTGGATGGTGTCAAAGAAAGAAAGAGGATGTGTTGACGTCACTCTTTCCTCCTCGAGTGGACACTGCATCAAATATTCATGTTTTGGAGGAAGTGACACAACGCGCACTACGTGACTATGAAGATGGTATGATATAATATATAAAGTGTATTTCATCAACAATAACAACAAACTAAAACAAAGACGTAAAGAGAAAGACGTAAAGAGGAAGACGATGTGTGCACCGTGATTGGTTAGTTTAGAATCACTGTCAGCTCAGAAACGTGGCAGACTAACTCTCAGTCTCCGGGCCACGCCCCGTTCGGTGCGCTTGGGTAGTAAGGGATAAGAGCTGGTTCTCCGTAGTACTTGAAAATACCCTCACCCAGCTGAATTTGAAATACTTCCTTCATAATCCTTATTATATTAAATACAATTACAGAGGAGTTCATTGCTTGTATTCAAAGGCAAACATATTACCTGACCATATGACACTGGAATTGTTACATGCCTTTCCTTGATCCGAACAATCCACAGCCGTAAGATCGCCAAGTCTGTTACGTAACAACGTTCTATTCTTTTTCATTTTCATTTGTGCTTTATATATCTGAAGATATTTACACAGAAAATTGGATTGAATTGAATTTATTTGATCTTGATTAGGGTAACTGTTGCATATACCTCACTTTAAGTGGAGCTTTAAACAATACCAAAATCGCGATGAGCAATAATAAAATCAAAACAACCATACAACAACAATAATTATGATAAGAAAGCAAAGTTAAAATAGGAAAGAATAATCCACAATGAAACGACAGCGATCGCAGTGACGAAAGAAACAATCTCGGCGACAGTGACTCACGTTTCGAACGGCTGCGAGCAGATGAAATGCGAGTAGTACCAGTAGAGCTGGTTCATACCGAGCGAGAAGGCGAACCACACGAAGCAGAAGATGAGCAGGAACTTGCCAATGTCCATGATCATGCCGCCTAGAGAGATCTGCATGGGCCCGACATGGCGGTTGACCACGGTGATGCAAATGGGCCTTAGAAAACTAAGTACCTATGAAAAAACAACAAACATGAAGACAAAAATTAATGGACAATGAGTGAGGCTTGCGGATCTTCTTGTCTTCCTTTTCCGTATTTTTTAAGTAACCTTTCAGAGAGTAATCCAATACACTCATTTTTTTTTTTGTACGAATAAATAAAGGGCTCTCTTTGTGTTTGTAAAGCAGGCCCGTGGGCTCTGTGAAGACTAGTTTGCTCTTAAACAAAATGAAACAGCACAAAATAAGTAAATAAATAAAGTTACTTTATAATATAGCTTATTATTGTTCTTATTCTTCGCAAAATATAATTGTCCTCTTCCATAAAACTTAAACTCTGTTTTTAGTGGTGATGGTGGTGGTGGGGGTGAGGTACTACAGGAATCGTTAACATGATAAGTTCTGTACAGGCACTTTTCTCTCACACAAGCTCATCCTAGCCAAAAGAACAATCAACAAGCAATAAAGAGAATACATCATTTTGGTGCATTTCGTATCTGACATGTCTTAGAAAAGAGACATCTGTCAATAAAAATGTCTCGTTGAACATTAGAATTATGTAGAATAAAGGAGAACGCATGAGGGTGTGAACTTATTTTGCTTCCCACTTTTATTTGATACCCAATCAAAATGAATAGTAGGAGTCACGTGGTAGTGGTGAACCCTGCCTGACCTTTGCGATGGCGAACAAAGCCTCCGCTATGAGAATAGGGTTGTACGCCTTCCATTCGCTTCTCTCGAAGTCGTCGAAATTGCACGTTGCTATCGCATCGCCCCTTTTGCTGATACCCCTGTCTTCCTGCGTCTGTCGATATGTTATCATCGAAAAAGTGCGTTAATTCGTAACATATATTCCTTTAGCTTCAATTGAGAATCTCATCCAAAACACTTTCATAAACAGACTGCGTTAACATATTCAACTTTGGATTTTGGCTAACTTCTGAGGGAATACGTTCCATTCAATGACATTAATGATGCAAGAAAAATGTTCAATATTTTCAAAATATCTCTCTCAACAGAGTGACTTACGTTTTTTTTTTTTATTGACGCAAGGTATATTTTCAATGTTTTCAAAATATCTCGCATAACAATGATCTATGTTCAATAATGATACAAGATAAATTTCAATATTTTCAATTATCTTGCAAAACCATGATTCATGCTGTATGCATGCGTCAATCTCCATCGTCTCACTCTAGTCTTTCTTTACCAACATTTCGTTATGTGCAAAGTGAAACTAGTGCAGTTGTACTATCATTCGGTACATTACTTGTCAGTGCTATAACTTCAAAAAAAAAAATGATTGATTTGCCAAAAAACAAAACAAAACACGTAAATAAACTTCTTGCCTACATTCATTTTGCTTGTATTTGTTGTGTTTGATGTCGTTGTTACTGTTGAGATAAATGGTTTCAAAAACTGGAAACCGTTTCAGAAACACCATTATGTAACTCTTGTCAGTTTAAAGAGTTGGCCTAGTTTTTGGCTGCTTTCCTTGGACTTTTAACATAGTTTTTACGTATATCTATAATACAATAATTTACCTTTCATTCATACTTATTTGTCATGATTTGAATTGAATCATGTACACGTGTATACTGTATAAGTTTCAAGTGTTGTAGTACCTTTGTCGGATCACACACTTCCTTGAGATCGCTGTGGCTCTCGAACAAGAGCTGCAGTCTATTCTGAATGTCCTGCAGGTTGTCCTGGATGCCGTCCAGCGTCTGAGTGACCACCTGATTCGTGCTTCCGTCCGACGAGCTAATAATGACCGGCGTCGGCGTTTGCGTGTCGTTCACGTAGCCTTGCGCCCGCTCGGCTAAGCTGAGGTTATTGCTTGCCTGAAGTTAGAGATCAATGATTACGGACACGTCGTAGCGTACGGAAAAAGAGCATGACGATATGTTACAGTACGACGACGCAGATCATAATGTTGTAGCATGGATTGTGACATCACAAAAGAGGAAACCCGTTTATCAGAGGATGGTTGGGGACCAACATTTCCCCTTGAACACTGTCGAAGCCTACGATACAAATTAACGTTCGTTCAATAGCTCAACATCTGTTGAAACTGGATGAAACCATAGCAGGGGTTTAGGTATTTAAGGGTATAGTGGTTGGGTAAATACACCATTAAAGAGAATGGCACTAAAACTGTATATTCAAATTGATTTTTTTTTTTGTAGAAAAAAGTAAAATTAAGCAATGAGGATACTAGACGTAGTCTCCTAGTATATTAAGTGGCTCATTCCCAAGAGACGTCAAAGAGGAGAGCGTCAAATTTCTTTCCATTTACATCTTGAAAGACAGGATCATCAGTCGAGAGGGATATAGCTTTGACTCAAAGAAGGTTTGAAGGCTAGTTAAGTCCTCTATGTTTGATTAGTACATGCCTCCCTCTACGCCAAAGAAAACCCAGTCCGACATAAAACAAAATAGAGAGTGGCGTGTACGTGTTAGGTGGACTTTAACTAACGAAACACCCATTCGCCAGCCGTAGTCAGTGACTCGAGAATGAGTGTTTACTTCACACTGTCTGGCTCTGTGCGAATCTCCCATAAGAGGCTCATCGCAATCCCTAGTTACCAACCTTTCACGTCTCAAGAGGGAGAGGGATATTGACAAAGAGACAAAATAGGAGGTGGATAATGACTGGGCTTGTCACGTGACAGAATAGGCAATAACTTGCCACTGGTGTTGTTGTCAAAAGTTTCAGAGCATTTTGTTCGCGGCTTCTCCCCGCGTTGTTCCAAGTGGTTGGGCAAATTTGCATCATCATCTACCGGCATATGACCGGAGGCGAGCCGATTCCTATCACAAGTGTCTACACTAGCTCTCAGCCTGACATGCCAACACGAGGTTATAACTTAGCAAACTTTCCCTCTTTTTTTTTGAGGTTCATATCATTATCATCTTTTTTTTTTTCTGATCTACAAAACTTTATGCTTAAACTTGACTGCAAAGTGTGTCTACTTCCATGTTCAAAGTCTTAATGGTAAACCTAGAATAAATATCCGCTCTTAATTTAAAGGGATGGTATGTTTTGTTGAGATGCGGAATTAGATTTAACTTTTAGCGAGATCGTTAGATATCACCTATGAAGTATTAGAGCGCATACAACCCCAAGACGAATTCAAAGTTTATTTGATGAAAATCGGTTTTAAATGGTTGAGATATCCAAAAACAAAGTTTGAAAAATACTGATCTGAATAATAGATGGGTCCTAACGTTTATTAGGACCTCTTTGTTTTTGCATATCTCAGCCATTTCAAAACCGATTTTCATCAAATAAACTTTGAATTCCTCTTAGAATTATTTGCTCTTTCATATTTCATAAGATATTTCTCATTATCTCACAAATAAGTTGAAAACCAGGTGCCCATTTCAACCAAAATCTTTATCGGTTATAACCGATTAACTTATATCTGTAGCTAGTTAGCTAGAAACGTTATGTACTCTTTATGGTGACTATTGTGCTAATCGTATTGTATATCTGTAATAATGTGAGTATTTGTAGGTAGGAGTGTGTTTGTGGGGTTGTTCCTGTGTGTGATGGTATGTTGAGACAGAGTATGTGAATGTGTGCGTGTGTGTCAGTGTGCTTGAATGTGCCCTCTGTGCCACGTGTGTACACGGAATACGACTATTTACATTGGTTGTATCACCAGCTCACAGAGGAGCAAAGATTCAGAATGAAAAAGGAGGTTACGCAAATCATCAGGCAGCGTAAAGGTGAAGAAAGAAAAAAAACCCAAGATATCAAACAGAGCCGCCACTTTCTTTTATTTTTTTCCTCTTAATTTCATTGTTGCCAGCCAGATCGCTTGTGGGAGTTGACGAGCCAATGGTATCCAAACAGAATTACTGGAATTAGATTGCGCTCTTTGCCACCACGTTGCGTCAGATCGAAAATAACCGCCAGGGTTCCCAAATATTTGAATTTCCCCCTTTCCCTCTCACACACCATTCTCTGCCTTTAAAGCTCGCAAGTCGAGGCGACGCGACACCGTGGGCAAACTCTGGTTGATTAACAACAGAGGGATTACCTCCCCGCGGATGAGCGTAGGTGTTTTAATAGTCAGATAGTAGGCATGATGTCTGTTCCTCGTTCGAAGTGCTGCCGTAAGCCACGAAGCACAGACACACACACACAAAGATGATGATACAAGGCAAAATAAAAAGGGGTGATACTCCTACCACCGCCTTCCCATTATAGATTTTACCACCAGATTTAAACCAACAGGCGCACAAGTCAACACGCTTTTATACACACAAACTAACGAAACGAGCATAACACATGAAACCAAGCCCATGACATTGTTCCCATTCATACCCCCAACGTTTTACAGACTTTTGCAGACAGTGCATTCAATTACTCATTTCTTACTCAGAACATAAATGAGACAATAAAATTTGATTTAAAACCCAGTAAACATGTATTCTAATTTGATAGTTTACCACTTACATTAAATTATTTTTGCTTTCAGTCAACAAAATGTATTCCCAAAATACATTTCCCTATTTTACGTTCTGTAGAAAAAAAAACAAAAACAAAAACAGACGATAATATCAAAAATTGAAATGCTTTGAGTTAACTGCCATATCCCTATTCAATTCAATTCAATTCAATTCATTTATTTTTCATTCTTCTTTTTCCAACAAAACATAACACATAATAAATTTGGAATTACATCATAAACATAAACATTCGACTTTGCAAAAGATAAATGATACAGATAAACGAAAGAACACATACTGGAAAAAAGTACAAAGTTATGCTTCAGTTGAGAAAAAAAAAGAACTGAGAGGTCCACTAAAAAGCAAGCTTGTATGTTGTGAACCACTCAAAAAATGAACAAACTTATGAATTACTTATTTACAAATACTTATCACACTACGACAGAACAGAACAAGACAGGAGAAATACAAAAGACATGACACGACTTGACAAAAAAGACGGAAAGAATGGAGAGAGAGAAAGGAAAAGAAAAAAGAGAGAATGCCTACACGCTGAACTAGGGAAATGGAACAGGGGGTGATTGAAAATGTGCTTCAGAGGGCTGGTACTGGACGCAGCTGTGCAAGGATTTGATGGCTATTACATAATAAAACACGTAATCAATTACGCAATAATGAAGCCAGTGATCGAAAGATTGGTGGATGGATGATGAACCCTGAGGTTGATGAGATCTAACTAATAAAGAATATATCAGAGAGGATTTAAGAGAAATGATTTCAACTTGCGCTTAAAAGAATGCAAAGAAAGTGAATTTTTTATTTCACAGCTTAATGAATTCCAAAATCTAGGACCGGTGTATATAAATGTACTCTGGGCTAATAAAGTTCTCAGGAGGGGCAAATGAAACTCATTAGATTGCCTAGTGGGATAATTATGAAAAAACTGGTTCCGTGGAAACATTGAATTGAAAATACTGGGAAGTGCATTTGCATTGTAATTAAACATAAACTGACCAAGCTGTAAAAAATACAAATCTTTAATTTTCAAAATCTTATATTTATTAAACAGTGGCTCTGAATGGGAACGTGGTGGGACGCCACAAATAATACGAAGTGCCTTTTTTTTTGCAGTAACAGTAATTTATCTAGCAAAGTTTGATGGGCACTACCCCATGCTAGGAGTCCGTAATTAAGATACGGTAAAATTAGAGAAAAATACAAGGTCAACAAAGAGGACATTGGAATATGAGACTTGAGTCTATTTATGATACCAATATTACGAGAAATTATGGTACTAATGTTAATAATGTGCGGTCTCCATGAAAGTTTATCATCCACTGTGATACCAAGGAATTTTATATGAGATACACGTTCTAGCAGAGTGTCATCAAAAATGATATTTGTGCGCAAAGCTTCTACGGAATTGCTAAAAAGCATATACTTAGTTTTCTGGAGATTAAGTGATAATTTATTAGCTCTTATCCACTGAGTAACTTTTTTCAATTCGGAATTAACAATGCGTACGAGAGTATCTGGATTTCGGTGAGAAAAGAAAACGTTGGAATCATCAGCAAAAAGTATAAATGAGAGTATATCAGATGATCTACAAAAGTCATTAATATAAATGATAAAAAGTAAAGGTCCTAATAAGCTACCCTGTGGGACGCCACATTTAATAAATTCTAGATTTGAGTCATTCCCGTTCAGAGATACATATTGTTTTCGATTTTGTAGGTAACTCCTGAACCACTCCAAGGCCTTCCCCCGTATTCCATAATGAGACAATTTATATAATAAAATTTCATGATTTATCGTATCGAAGGCCTTGGAGAAGTCCAGGAAGATACCAATAAGATGAGAATGATTATCAATAGTATGCGCGGCGTGGTCAATAAACTTCAAAAGGGCATGAATGGTACTGTGTTTCTGACGAAACCCAAATTGAGAATTTGTAAAAACATTATGAAAATTAAGAAAATTAATTGTTCTTACAAACACCAATTTTTCCAAAATTTTAGATAAGGATGAAAGCAATGAAATGGGTCTATAATTACGTACATCAAATTCATCTCCTTTTTTAAATAAAGGAAAAACCTTAGCTATTTTCATAAATTCAGGAAAAACACCACTTAATATAGATTTATTGAAAATATGTGAAAGTGGGTCAGCAATTGATGATATAATTCCCTTTAAAATAAAATTACTTATATCATCATAACCAGCACTTCGCTTATTATTCATTGCAGTAACAATATCTATTATTTCATATTTGGTTGTTGGAACAAAAAAAATAGAACTAGAATTAGGTTGCCCTAAGAATGTAGAAAAATGCGTATTTGACTGTGGTACTTTTTCTACCAGATTTTCCCCAATTATTGAAAAATAAGAGTTTAAAATATTAACTATATCATTAGGATCTTCAACAATTTTATTATCATATTTTAACTTTGTAATATTTAATTTCTTTTTTGATATATTCATAGCCTGCTTCAATACCTTCCATGTATTCTTTATATCGTGTTTATATTTTTCTAACTGAATCATATATTTCCTCTTTTCCAACCGTATAATCTTCGTTAAAATGTTTTTATACGAAGTGTATTTATTTTTTGACTCCTCAGTTTTTTTCATTTTGAATTTATAGTAAAACCTATTTTTCCTATTTATTGCACGAAGAACAGATTTTGAAATCCATGGAAGTTTAGGAGACGTTTTATAATTAACTGACTTATCTTTTAATTTAGGAATATATTCATCTAAATATTTATTCATAATCCCTGAAAAATTTTCAAATGATACATTTACATCATCATTATCATAAACACTGGACCAGTCAGCCCTATCTCTATCTCTTCCTCCCCAAATCTAGGTCGATAAGTTTGATGTATGTTTCTCATCTCTCCCATAAAGAAATGATCTAGAAATGATCTAGGAAAGAGTGCAGAAAGAAACTAGGCTTGTGCATCAGTGTGACTATATTGGAAAAGAAACACGTCTCTGTGGTATCACTCAGTTAGTCTAAATTTCCGCAATTATATTTGTTTGTGTGTCTGTTTGTTTGTTTGTGTGTGGTGTGTGTATTTGAGTGTGCGTGTGTGAGTCTATTACCTCTCAAATTTGATGCCTGACATTTCTTTGATTAATCAATTAATTAATTAATTTTCTCTTACCTGTATAAAGACCATCACCCTGAGTGCGATAAAGCTCCAATAGAGGGAGAGCATGAAAAAATCGAAATAGTTCCAAAGATTTGTGAAGAAGCGGGAGCCGTTATACCAAAGCTCCTTGCACTTTTGCCACGTCTGACCTGCAAACACGAAAAGGGTAGAGAAAATCAAATCTATCAAAGAATATTTCCAAAATATATAACATAACCTGCTCCTTTACTTGCTAGTGCTGTCACTCTAAATAATATTTTGAATTTATCTAATGTATTTCTGATCAAAACATCCTAAGGAAATTCTCTCCTTTAACGATTCTGCGAAAAAAAAAAGAAAAAGAAAAAAAAAGAACATCAATCGCATGTTGCAAATGTATCCGTATTTGTTCTTGATTATTTGCAGGAACATTTGTTTCGTTATCGCAGACATTTTCTGATTCATATATAAAATGTTGCTTTGACGAGCATAACTTGCATAAATAGCATTACATTCTTATGTTGAGCATTAACGCTAACGCGTTGTTGATTTTAACACTGAATACAGTGTATCCCCAATGTAACCGTTCATTAATTGATCATGACATAAAAACGAAATGTCATTTGAAATCTATTCACCTATCACACACATAAAAAAAAAACATGTACATTCTCCCTCCTTCATCCTCTCTTCTTTTTTCTTTCTATCTCTCTTTCATGTCTGTCTGTTATTTCTTTTTTTCACCTTCCATATTAAGACAAAAATAAGTCCTGAGAAATGCGATCTCAAATGGGTGATGACATTATAGAGCCTTGAAAATGAGGACGATACTGTTCGACGTAACACGTTTGTTCCATTCTCCAGCATTTCGCATTTGACATTACTTCATACTCAGTCGAACTATACATTCCACGAATGCATAATGTAAACAAATATGTTGTCATTGTAAAGAAACCTAATCAGGCTTTCTTATGATGTCACATTTAAATGAAATGATATAGATGTAAGAGAAATATGATACAACAAACTGGAAATGCAGAACTTTTTAAGGGGTTCATATTATGATGTGGTATATGTCGATTTCGGTTTATATTACGAAGGTCAAGAAAATCGGATCTTTCCATAAGCACCCCATTGCTTCTTATTAAATGAAAACTCGGTTTAGGGAGTCGCGATTTTCTGATTACCAGTCCGCAATTTAACAGGATTTTGCACTGAGATGTCAGCAGTGTTGAAGTCATTGACTCAAACACTACCTAGGTGTATATAGAGTTCGCACACTGGGAGCACGCACCAATATCTCTTCCCATTATCCAACGCTTGGGGCGCACTTTTCTTCATCCTCGATTTAATGCGCTTGACGTGCGCTCCCGCTTCATTGCATTCGTTTAGTTTTAAGCGCGCATCGTTATGAACAATTTCTCTGTTTGGTTTTCCCTCCAGTCAGGTTAACTAATAAATGCTTTCAATAGATTCGTTAAACATTGCCTCGCTAATTCATCTATGATGGTGTCTTTCAACTACTGCACGTACGCGATTAAAGGTGCACTTCCATCTTTGCGTTTGCACTTTATCTGCCTATGATTTTGCCTGTCTGTTGTTAGGCATTTCTGTGTTCAGGACATCCTTTACCCTGTCACCTGCGCCATGACATGGGGACCACTTGGCTTCCAGAGTGGCAGACAGGGAAAATGGCGCAGAAAAAACCTAACATCCGCAACAATTCAAGACAAATCTATCATACAACCACCGGGTAAACATGCGCGTCTTAGTTCAACAGAGTTTCGCGCAGAGGCACGAAGGCTCGTGTCCCCACGTTGACAAGTCGCGGAAAGGGCTTTCGGCTAGAGACGTTTGGACTGATTGATTGCTGCTAGCATCCCGTGGCCTGATCGTTTCGCAGACTCACGAGCTCTGTCGGAACCGTGGAGATATATACTAAGAACACATAACTCTATGGTCGGAACCCACGACGTCGGCGCGAAAACCGCGCGCGTTAAAAATGTTCTATTCCTGCTCCATCTCTCCGTCGCGTTCACTGCGTCATCGAATGAATATTTTGCAATGAATATGGGCAAGGACCAAGGTGTATAGCGGCAACACTATAGTAAATCCATCTTTATTCAGCTTGTACACGACTGGTTGAACTATTGGCATTGCAACACTTTCATGGGTTAATTAACAACAAATAGGTGAAAATTCGTGTCAAAATACTAAGGTTTGAGAGTGGAGTCTGGTCTATTATGAAAGACGTTCGATCCGTTTCAATCCTCTGTCAATAGATATTAATTGATAGGTTGCATTTCACATGAATGCGCGCGCACGCCCTACTCGCGCACGACAAATACAATCGCACACGAATATACTCGCGCGCGCATACACACATACATACCCATGCACACTTAAATTACCTTTTTGCAGTAATTGTTTCCGGTTTAAAAAAAAAATGTGAATGCAAAGGAGGAGGAAAGGATACCAGAATGCACTGATAAGTTTACCCCCTTCATAACCCCCCCCCTCCTCCTCAAACCCCTCTTCTCTACTGAAAACACCCTCTACCCTTCAAAAAAAAAAAATGTCTCGATAGAGTTCACTATCATCACCATCGTTACCTTGTTTGCATTCATAATTACTGCGTGGTCATGACTCCTAACCCAGCGAAGCCTCTCACATTAAACACGCCATCGCGGGCCGAAGGGAAAACAGACAAAGTGCATGACAGCTTCAGCGAAATGGCGGTAGGGCGTATGACATTATACGACATTCGGATACTTTTTTATTCCCGTCACAGACGGATCCTCTGTTAATAATTTGAGAATTATCAAGTTATTGAAATTAGTACTTTACAGAGAGCTTCATGTATAAATGTCGTCACAAAATGCATCCCTCAGTATATTTGTGATTTTTTTTTTTCATGCAACATGTTTATTTGCGTTCTCACCCAACAACTACATGCAATAATTCACTTGAATAATTCCAGTACATTATCAGCACATTAAGCCCTTATACATCATGGACATGTATGGCATTCATTACATAATTCCTTCAAAAAGATACGTTTTTCGGACTTCTTTTAATAAGGCTTTAAGAGAAGTGCTATTTAGTCAATATCTGATGAATGGAATGAAATTGAGTTAATTGAATTGAAATGCAATACCAATGTTTATTCTTTTCATCAATCTCTTCTGTAGTTTTATTCCATTTAGGCCCTTATATACCTTCACAGGACATACATTTGAATTTATGGGCTCAAGGATGTACGATTCATACTCTAAAGCATATCAAGATTGAATAATTTTAAAGTGAAAAGTGACCCACGGTCACTACAATATTATGACAAATCCCAGATAGAGCAAGTACTTCTCTGAAATAAGCGATTTGATATTTGTTCGAAAATCGACAGATTGATATCTTTATAACCTGAAGTCCAAGTTTTAAAGTGAAATTGATGTTGTTGTTTTAAATTTCACATTTTCTCTATTTCTGAAGCATTTTGCCATGGTGATTTGAAATGACCTTTCGTCCAGTAATCTGCCTTCACCTCTGATCCGAGTTTTCCAAAAACTATACTCATCAGTTGTTTCATTCAAATTTTGAAATAGCTGCAAATAAAAAGGGGTATTTGGACATGAGGTAAAGTTGACAAGACATCCTATCCAAGTATCTGAACACTGCGAGAGACTCGATCCCGTCATCTTCGATTTGAGAGCCCTAAGACCTATCTACGACCAATATTGCCACATTATTACAGGCTTTATTGTATGGATTGGACAATATCGTCTCATTATAGTGTCAATGAATGTTGTTCACACAATTGGAAATCTTGCGATTCAGTGCCTCTGTCGAGTGATAATCACTATACCAAGAAAAAAAAACACTTACAATGATCAAAAGCAGAAGAAGCAAAAGTGATTAAAAAATCATACAATAGATCACTGATTTGTAATCGCTAATAAGGCAACTAACACTTAACTCCGATTTCATTTTGTTACGTTGGTATAACTCAAACAAAACACAAAATGCTCCACAGAAAAGTATCATGATGATAGTAACTTGTTGACCGAAACTTGTGGGTGTGCCGTGGCGTATCATCATGCTAAGGTAGTGTGTATGATCACGGTGTTTGGAATAAGAGGGGGGGGGGGATTAAAGCAGCATTTGTGATGGTTCATACATTATCAAGTGGGTGTGCTCGTAATGCCCAAGTAATGCAAAAGCAGCGGGCATAAGAAGGTGTGCAACCATTGATTGGGCCAGATGGGGGAAAATATCCCCGTTTCGGCCAATTTAGCTGCAACACGAGTGTCATCACCCACGGCTCGCAGACTTAAACCCCCTCCACCTCTGCCTACCCCTCAAACTCCTCTCCCAGCTCTAGCACGCGCCGTGGAGAGTGATCAATTACTACTCGGCTTGACGATCTCGGGGGTTGTGTGCTGTATCTCTATGGGTTCGCCAAACAGGTGGAGTGATTTGGAAAATACTCCATCGTGCTGGCTCCGGGAATCTATGTGGACAGAATTAATTTCAATTTTTCTCCCTCTCCTTTCATCTGACCTTTAATTCCCTCCTCCCCCACACACCTCTCTCCCTCTCTCCCTTACTATATTTCTCCCACTCCCCCTCTCTGACTCTTAATTTCTTCCTCTCTCCCTCTCTCTAACACACACACACTAACAAACACACAAACATACCCACGCACACACAGACTCTCCGTCTTTCTTTCTCCCACTTCAGAGAGTACCAACGAACTACCGGGGAAACCAGTGCCATTCACAAAGAATTCATTGGACCATTATTTTCTAATATTTCGCCGGTTGACGATTTGCTTTAACGGAGACAGGAAATGGCGCACTCAGGTGATCGGTCTTTTTGCTTTTCACTCTGGACTCTTTTTTGATTGACCTAAGCGGGCCGAATTTGGGTCATGCTCACTATACACGATGTTTAGTCATACTTTGTGATTTCTCATTCTTGCTATTTGCGAAAATAAAACGTCACCACAGACGTCCATTTCGTCAAACCTGGGGCTAATGGAGCAACATTTATGCCGTTGAATATTTGAATTCATACGGTATGAATAGAAAGTGTCCCCAAAAGTGTTATTTTGTGTAACTTCATTTCCAAGATACCGGCGTAAAACAACGTCTATAAAAAAAAAAAAAATACAGTCTTCATCAGATTTAAATTCTGTAGAAAATCACTCGCTCACGGACACTGACAGATAGACAGACACACAGACACAGACACACACACACACAACACACACCACTTTACCACACGCACAAGCACATACAAGCACACACACAATAAATGAAAACAAATCCAAACGTCGTTTCCACTGTTGAACTTGCGTATCATGACGAGAACGAACAATACATGATGATATCGGGTATGAGAAGAAGGAATGAAGCCTGTATGTTCAAGAGACAACGCATGCGCTTGCGCCCGCAACTAAGCATCTCTGCACTTTTACATAATTTATGATGGATATTTATACACACAAACCTCTCTCTCTCTCTCAACACACACACACACACACACACACACACACAAACGGATATACATACATTATCAACTTAGATATGCTTCATAATTCAACAAAATAAGGCGGAGGAGAACACGACGCAGACAACAAAAAAGACTTTCAGAGCCGCCTCACCTGACACCCACGCCACTATGAGCATCATCGTGGGATTTATCGGTTCTGAGTTCAGCGACCGCCTGCTCACCGATGGGGGCGTCGTGGTCTCGTTTTCCGGCGGCACCTGGACCCTGTTCTCCGCCATGGTTTGGTAGAGCAGGAGGAGGAGGAACCAGATCATGGAGGAGGTGTGGCAGACGAACTTGACGTAGGGTACGGAGAGGAATTCCCGCAGTCGCCCCCGCGGGTAGATGATGTAGGAGATGGAGAGGATGGGGAAACCGACGGCCATGAGGAATACGAGGAAGCCGGATTTGAACGCGTTCATGTCGCGCCAGCCGGGCAGGCCGGCGTACCAGCGCTCGATCAGTCGCTGCTGACAGTGTGGATGTGCGACAAACTAAAAACAAACAAACAAACAAACAAACAAACAAACAAAATAAAATCAAAACTACACAAAATCCGGAGAGAATGAAATATGAAATCAGAAAGCGATACAAAGATGATATTTCGCCTATGGTTGTAGTGTCGTGATTAAAGTACTTGTTACAGATGTGTATAGGCAGGGCCTTTATGCTGATCAATGTGACTTTATACAAGCATTACAATGCAATCTCGTGCCACACTGGTACATTGCAAGTGATCCTTCCAGGAGAATGCTAGTGTTCACGTAAATTGTTATGGCCAATGACAAACAAACACCTCTTTATTCCATGTGTCGATATTACGGCATTCTGCCAATACACCATGCATATCTGTACATACATAATTTTAGGTACATGCTTTCAATCTGTTGAACGTAATATCAAGAGGTAAAAAATGTAGTTCCCACACTATAAGCATGATTTGTGTGTGGGTGGAAGGAATAAATTCGTTTGTCCAAATAGAAATGGTATAAGTTTCCCTTACTTTTCTTTGTTCGAAGTGTATTGCTGCTTTGACCCTATTAGGCTGCTCCTCGGCAAGGTTTGAGGTCGGGTTACTCCAGCCGTACGAGTCGTGGTTGAGGATGTACGCCTGCTCGCACGAGTCACGGACCTGGGTAGTAAAAAGTAAGGGGTCAAATCAAGGTGACATCGTGTCATGATCACGGTCTGTGAAGAGAACCAGATCCTGTATTCTCTGAGCTCAGTCTGAATCAGATGGACGACAGAGACGAGTTACACAACTCACGAGTAATACAGCCCACGAGCTAGACACAAAGTAAACAAGGCCCACAAGCTCAACATCAACTAAAACAGGCCTACGAGCTGGAAACTAGGCAAATAATTATTATTATGGTCCATTAGCTGGAAATCAGGCCAAGAGAAAAAAAAAAAACGCCCACCAGCTCGGCATTACATGACGGGGCTCAATGAACGTAGTGTCGAGCTCATGGACCATTTTTGCCTTGTGTCAAACTCGTGGGACTGGTTGCCCAGTGTCGAGTTTATGGGCCTTATTTGCTCAGTGTCAACCTCTAAGATGGGCCTTGTTTGCCTACTGTCTTCCTTATGCATGGCCTGTTTTACTTAGTGTCTTACCTCGTCGGCGGCTGTATAACTCGTGGGCTGAATGACTAGTGGTGTGTTTTTGATTGTGTACCTCGTGAGCCGTATGGCTCTTGGGTATCAAGCTCGTGGGATGACCCCAAAAGAAACCTATAGCTATTCGTGATTAAACTGATTTGCTCCCTATATGGGCTGTAGCTATTATGTTGTGTATCGATTTATGATCAAACACCAGTTGGCGATTAGATAGACATGATCAAGCAACAGAGGACCACGTGTAATGTTTTCCAATGGTCAGAACAGTCTTGGGGATGTTCACCGTATATTGGAGAACATTATGTGCAAACATAGGGCTAAATAGCGAGGACAATAGAATTAGGGCACCCTAATCGGAAGGCACGCGCTGGGCACATGAAGCGTTTAAGATCGGTACAGTTCTGCATTGGAAGTTGCCTGTCGCCTTGTAGGAATTGCCTCGAAAGATCTTCAGAAGAAAAAAAAAAAGAAGTAAGTAAAGAAAGAGAGGGGAAAGGACGGAAATAGAATTTCATATACCTCGTTTTACGAATCCTCAATTCCGACTGGTTGAAATCGGGGGAATTAATTCAACAATTGCCTTCTTCCCCATAGTACCCAAACTGCCCCATAGTAACAAAATTACCCCATGGTATCAAACTGCCCTCTTTTGATACGCACGCGTTACGTACGCGGGCGTGTGTATATTGTGTGCTGTAAGCGCTAGGCTTCCATAGCGCAAGAGTTGACCCTTGTTCGATGCGATCGATGTCAGCGCCTGATGTGTGAACTGGCTAGCCTATCGCGACTGACCAAGTAACACATCAGTCATTTTTAATCGGTATATAAACAATACGAGACTGTTTTAAGTCGGAGCATTGTTGATGTTATTGTCCCTCGGGATGTCAACTTGATGCTATGAACCTCGGAGCAAACTCTTCGGGTCATATAGCATGGAGTTGATATCCCTCAGGGCAATGATATCACCGATTGTCCCGAAACGCATTCCATATCTGTGCGTTACTTCCCCTCCACATATTGTATTTGTGCTTGTCAACAATGTGTCATAGTTTTATAAAAGAACTAAGTCTCATCATATTAATTGTATTCCCTGGCATCAGATGTTTTGTTTTAAATATATCACATTCAAGTAGAATCTACATTAACGAAGGGGATTGAAATTAAAGCAAAACAATACCAGAAAACGTTTGTGTGTGTGTTTCGGTGTATGTGGATTTAAGCAGTATGATTACAGTCGCTGGGGAAACATACGTAATTGTTTTTCCTCACAACCAGCATATTAATCGTCGCTGGTACGAACAAAATGTCCGACAAATAAACCGCAATGTGCAGTAAGCCAGTTGCATTTATGATTTATTATGTGCGTATCATTATTTCATTACAAGTCCTAATCAGTCGAACTCTGGAGAAATAGACCGGAAAACTGGGTTAGGCGTCCACTTGACGAAACCCATTTCAGTAATCGAAAGTGTTTAAGCGTCATAACTCTTAATGCAATTAGCCGTACCGCAAGTGAAGCAATGCATCGCATTGTAAATAGGCTGTTTCTCTCCGCCCAACGCAGCTCAAACATGTTTCTTTTCTGTTCTTAACAGCTTATGTGCTTATATACATGGTGAGGTTGTGGTATATATACTGCACATTTCGGCTAATAACATCGGTATTGAGAGTGAATATCCGTTCACGATAATGGTAGTAAAGGCTGATATACTCAATCTACATTGTATTACTCATTAGATAAATGCCCTTCAACATAAGACAAAGTGCAGAGATGTGTGATCATTTAAGTTATAGACGGAAAATTATTATATAGATATTATTGAACGTCGCAACGCTACATAACTATGATAACGAGAAAATATCCCCTTTTAGAAACAAAAGGGTAATCCATTTTCAACGATATGCTAAAAAAGTAAGTTTAAGCCCATGTCTATAATGTACGAAATCAGCCTGCTTCTCCATATTTTCGCATTTATTTGAAAATAATTCATAACGGCACACTTTCTGACCCATCCTCTCTCACACACAGACATCACTATCATAGTCTTTGTGCCACTGCATAATCACTGAGGTGAGGTGAACTGACTTCATCATTAATGGAAAGAATGGAAAAATAGTAAATTCGGCTAAAGGAGGAAAATCAATCGGATCAATTTTTCTCACAGGGCACTACCTATATGATAGACCTGCTCGCTTCGCACATCAGGGTTCGTTAACATGGTTAATGAGCCATATTCATGTTGCAATAAATTTTGCTGTTAAAGTTGTTACTGCTAAAGTAAAAAAAACAAGAAAAAAACAAGAATAAAATAGTATGGAGTGTTGTTCACTTGAGGTGAATACGTATTAAACAATATGTATATCAGAAAAGAAAATGGGCATAATGTGCAAGGGGAATTTTGTAACTTTTGACTTTCTTATGATTTGAATATATGTGCCCTGTGAATATTATCATTCGAAATGAAAAACATCTGCTCGCTTCAAATATTGGTGTGATTTTTTCAATGAACGAGTCTCAAAACATACGTGTAAGTTCTACGTATACAGCAGTCCGAGGAAAAGGCAACAAGAATAATTAGCATACAGGTGCCTACACATCATTCATAAATAGAAGAAAAACAAAATTTCTTCATTCTTGAAACCTTATGAAAGAAATTTTGAATTATTTTGAAAAAAAAAACAACAACAACAAACTTTTGTTTGAAAAACGTCAATTGCTACTATTACAACTATTCTACTACAGCGGTTGCTGCTACTACTTCTACTACTATACTATTACTACTGTTACTACTACTACTACTACTATTACTACTACTTATACTACTACCACTGCTAATACTGCTACTACTACTACTACTACTACTACTACTACTACTACTACTACTACTACTACTACTACTACTACTTCTACCTCTACTACTACTACTACTACTTCTACTCCTGCTACTATTACTACTACTACTACTACTACTTCTACTTCTACTGCTACTTCTACTACTACTACCGCACCTGATCGAGTAGATCAGCGGCGAACTGTTCGCACTGGTCCGCGAGTTCCTGGAACTGGTCGCAGAATTCGTACTTGGTCCGCATGAGTTTGCGCAGCTTGGCGCACAGTTCGAACGTGGTGTTGAACGGGTCCGGCGCCGTGAGGGAGATATAGGACTGGCTGGCCAGCGCCTTGTACAGGTTCAGCATCCCAACGGAGTTCTCCAGAGTGTGGACCTCCGCTTGGTCCACGTACTCCCTGGGGTCCTTTATCCTGGCCCCGGCCTCGAGCAAGGTCTTGATGATGTCGAAATGGTTGTGCTGGGCTGCCAGGACCAGCGGCGACACGTCCGGGTGAAAATCACCGTTGAGTGCTTTGCAATTTAACGCTTCCTTAACGCGGAAAAAAATGGATGGAGGGATAGATGAACGTTGGTTAGGTGTTTATCAACGCTCCAAATAATGGATAAAATCATTTATGTATGAATATATCGTTTTGACGACAGCAGACGGTCCAAGCATGAGTGGAATTATACGCTTTTTTTTCAGTAAAAGAAATTTATAACATTGATGATGAAAAAATGACAATGCGAGTTTATGACCTGAATTTGAATTTCTGCCGACATTATATTGTGAGTGTCTTTAAAATTCGGAATAAAATAGTGTAATATACCACTTCGTGAGGCATATAGGGCGCAACACGTTTTTATCTCATTGTGGTAAGTTGGGGTTAATTCTAGCATGCTAGGAGTTTCAGATACAAATTGGGCATATTCGACAGAAAAGTTTTATTTCATTATCATTGTATAGTGTCCGAACATTCTATTCATTCTTAATCACGTCCGCAAACAAAGCGAAAAGTTACAAGAACTTTAAGAAAGATATTCCCCCTTATGTAGGCTCTCTTTAGTAGACCTTAAGGCACAAGGGAACAAAGGTATGAAATACAATGCCTTGCTTGCAGGAAAATTATACTTACTGGGATATTCTTCTTTTTGATATGATCACAAATCATTCTGACTGCCTGTGTGAACTGTGCATCAACCGCTCGTAGAAGGCTGTCGCCGAGTTGAATATTGTGGTCCAGTAATAACTTAACTATATCTGTGCATAGATAGATAATAGGGAAAAGGCAGTTACGGAAACGTGCGTGTATCAAACTAACGACCGTTTACTGCAAATCTTAGTCGGAATGTGTTTGTAATACTACATACCCACAATTCATCTCAAGCAAATTATTAACACACGCCTGAACAAGCAAAATCTTATGACACCAAATCTTTCTCCTTGCACATATTCCAACGCTGTTGAAAGTCAACTGTCAATGTCACTACAATCACGATTGTTATGTTGTGAAACGAGTATTCATATACTTATTATTATTGTGCGTCTCTTATCAAGTATGCATTCATTGTATTTCGTCTGTTGATGTCTCTTGAGGAAAAAGAAACCAGGAGGAAATAGAACCTGATCGGAACATTTTTTTTCCTGTTTCGTAATTTAGTAACAATATGACACATGAGGAGGAGAGAGAAATGTTATGATAACCATTACTTAACATTCTCGACACCATCATCACTAAACATCATTCCTATTGTGTGCAAACAGGTTGCTGGTGGTACTTAAAGACAAATTTAAACATCATACAGTCAAAGAGTACGCTATTTTGTATCTGTTTCATACAGTAAATTGTTGTATTATCATACATTAGCAGATACCTATACAAATATGTCAAACAGGTATTGATATACTACTTGGAGCTTTGCGCTTGCTGCATATTATGATTATATACACCGTACTATTGCATCACATCACGTAAGTTGAATTACTAGTTTATTCTATAGCGTAATTCCAAGAAACTGAAACCTAAAGTTTCAGAACTAAATGGGGAATATTCACGTGCATTAATACTAGGTGTTAAAAAAAAAAATTCCCACTTTTGATTCTTAATAGTTCAAAAACTATACATCAGATAACACTGACATTGACATGAGCAATAGCTGAATAGTGTACAATTTTGTTGGAGGTAATTGAAAAATGATACCATAAATCAGTTTCATTAAATTCAAGATTTATTCTTAAGTTAGTTTCAGATTTTGCTTTGTTTTCAGCCCTGTGTACAAAATTTTAGTTTTGCACAGGGGTCAATAGTTATTGGTGTGTATGGGAGTGTGTGGTGAACAATGGCCAGGATATAGGAATGCTCTCTTACATATTATTCATGAGAAATTCCACACAGCTAGTCTTTATTCATCCTGAAATGTAGTGTTTGCAAGCACATGAAAACATGTGCCCATGAAAACATGTGCTTATTTTTTCATGTGCATGTATTTTACCTTTTACCACGAATTCAGAATAGCAGGCCCAGGGCAATCCATCATGAATTATCAATAAAGCATTCATGTGCCTTGGAGCAAGAGTCCAGAAGCCTACTCAGCAGAGCTCTGAGCTCTGAAAAGGTGGTATTCGTGGTATTCATGTCTATATTGCTCCGGGTCATTCTAAGTACACCCTCCATACACATCATCGATTCTTGTGTAAAGTTCAATTTTGTACAGAGGTTCAAATTTGACCAAAATCTGGAACTTAATAAAATTAATCATGGATTTAACGAAACTGATTCATGCTCTCATATTCAAATCACCTCCCACTAAATTGTACATTATTCAGCTATTATTCATATCAATGACAGCGTAATCTGACGTATAGTTTTCGAACAATTAAGGATCAAATGTGGGAAATGTTTTTTGTAACACCTAGTACAATACCAGCTCCAGCTGCAAATATCTAATGAATATAACAATCCTTGAATAAGTGTCGTGGTATATGTTCAGTCATGTATTGTCTATCATGGAGTTTGTAACACCTCTTTTTCACTTTGTTTTTATATTGTTTTTGTGCTTTCTCTCCTCGTCTCTCCCTCTGTCTCTCTTTCTCTCTCACTTTCTACCGATGTCTGTCTCTGCCTCTCCCAAAATGTTGAGCTGCCAATAAATGCATGCCGGCGGCGTATGATATTAGCCCACGGCAGAGCGCAAAAGGGGGCGTACAGGTGCTGGTTCCCGCACCTCTCCGACAGCTGGTAATCCACATACCATCGCCATGTCCGAGGCTTAATAGCACGAGCCTCACGGACAAATCCACAACGGATAACACTGCGGTGTCGCAGACTGGCGAATTCCACATACATGAGATTATTGCACATTTTCTCTCTAGAATAAAATTCTGTTTAGTCTTTCTTCAGCCGTATTCAGATTCCAATTTCGACGTTAAAAAAAAATCAGTCCAACAATCAATAACTGTAAATGATAATTTCTGATCAAAACACCTCAGATTTCGCTGATGCATCAAATATGACATGAAGAGAACCTACGTACGCTCAGGTGAGCGTTTTGTCCTGTTGAGGTTTCTTAGAAAACGAAAATATGATTGACAGTTTTCTCATCTGCCAAAATCAATTGACGATAAATTGGGACTACATGAAGGTCAATGGCAGGTTTTTCTAATAATGCACGTGTGCATATTCAAAGCCTTATGTATGTTGTACGTGTGTGTATGTGTTTGTTTGTTTGTGTGTGTGTGTGTATGTGTGTGTGTGTGTGTGTGTGTGTGTACTTGCGTGTAAATGTGGGCCCGTTCACTTTTCACGCTCCGTTGCAACAATATGTAACAATAGCGTTATCCTGCAGTCAATTTAACATTAGTGTTGTATTCGTACTCCTGTTAAAACAACAAAACAAAAAAAAGCTTTCTCCATAAGTTTTTTTTTTTCAAATGCTAATTAACTATGCTGACAATTGGTGCGTCACCAAATACGGCATTCCAGGCCATATCCTAAATGAACCCCTTTTTTAAAGTTGTGTAACGTGTAACATTTTCCTGTGGTCGTAATGATTTGTGGGTTCATCATGAAAACGTTCATGTTAGTATCATTAATTGAGACTCAAATGCGCGGTAAATGAGTTTATATAGAGGTCCACAGTTTCTGTCAAGCACACGCACTCACACGCACTCACACACACAAACACACACACACACACACACACACACACGCTCACACTCACTCACGCAATCTAATTAGATACTAGCATCTGATTTACTATGTACACTGTGACTCCTGAATTATGCGCTGATTGAAGTACATCTAATGTACATTGAGAAAAATGAAACGTTTCAATTAATTGTGACTAAAGCGGAATTATGACTACTCAAAGCAAAAGCTGATGACTGTATAATAATTCAATGTTACGCAGACCGGTACCCCCTAAGCCTCTTTCATGCACGCAAAAGTGCTATGCCATTGTAATGAATTATAGCATGGATACCGCCGAAATGAATCAAATTTAGATTAAACCCGAGAGGGGAGAAATGATTTCCGTAACTGCGTGGTGCTGCATATAACGGAAAGGCATTTAGGTTAATGAAAAGTTTATGGTCTCGCTGCTTCATCCATTTAGAACGACAGGTCTGTATCGGGGAAAGACCCCCGCTCGACGCAGACAATTATGAATTACAAACGTGAAATCTAGGATGCGAGAAACGGAGTTCTTCCAGTTGACATATAGTTGCTTGTCTGAGAATGAGATACATAATTTGTTATCAATCTCAATGCGTGCGCCCCCGTTTTATTTCTGCGCCCGGCCTCAGCCCCCCAAACCGTATCTCTTAGTAATCAAGAATGATTAAATATTGCGGTCACTGTGCGTATGGGGGATAGAGGAGAAATAATAGAATATAGGCTGGAAAGGCCTCAAATGATGGAAAATGATAGTAATCACTTGTCGAAAGGAATTTCGATGGCATTTCGTAGAATGGTGTCCATTGCCGAAATGATCTACTGCGCGGCTCTTTTAACCGATCACCGTCGATAAGGTCATGTCTGTAGCATAAAGGACGGGATGGGGTTAGGTTCTAAATTACGGCAAATGAACCCGATGTTAACACAGATAGCTGCAATTGTTCATGATGAAACGATTTGCGATCTCGTGTCGAGGGTCCCTCCCTTCCACAAGAAAAATGTCAGTTTAGAACACTTTAAATCTTATAGTGCTGGATGCTAGAGAAACCGGAAATGATCATTTCCGGTTACATCGATCAACCGATATTCATTTCTTTTCTTTGTTAACAATATCATTCGGTCAGTGTGATCTAGAGCATTTAGAATCGGTCACTGCATCGTTTGGCTAAATGAGCTACTCGAGAGTGAAATCAAATTATCTAGGAACCTAGTGCAAACACTATGGTCGCAATGTTATGCGAAAGCTGCCCTGGATTCGAGTCAGATTGATAGAGAGAATCATAAGCTGTGATTACGATCCACTGATTTATGTGTTATATCTAACCAATCTATTTCTCTCTCTCTCTCTCTCACACACACACACACACACACACACTTTTTTTTAAATGATATTCTGTATTTGAATTTCATTCTATATCAGGTTCTTTTCACAATATTATTAATTCGAACACGAATAAGCAGCTGTTCTTCTCACTTGTGCTGCTGAATTACATTCTTTTTTTTAACATACAATACAATTTTCTTTTTTACAAATCTAACCATGTATATAAAGTAAAAGAAAACTCTGCATAAATCTCAGAAAAGGCTATCTTGATCAAGCTGATCAAACCTATTCAATATCTGCCTCAAAACACTAAGACGTGTGCTGCTGAATCAAATTTTTTAACATATAATACAACTTTTTTCTGTCTGTCTGTCTGTCCGTCTCTCTCTCTCTCTCTGTACAATGCACACAGTGCTGTCAACGCCTGAAACAACAACAACAGCAACACAAAGGTACAGGAGCTAATGTACCTCTATATTCGAAGAAAATACATTTGATAAGCATCATTACAGGACTTTGGTGGTTATCAACGTACGTGTATATTGTAGATAATGGCGGAGTGTATTGTATTGCATTGCATTGTATTGTATTGTATTGTATTGTATTGTATTGTATTGTATTGTATTGTATTGTATTGTATTGTATTGTATTGTATTGTATTGTATTGTATTGTATTGTAATGTATTGTATTGTATTGTATTGTGTTTTTATGTAGTGTAGTGTAGTGTAGTGCACTGTAGTGCAGTGTTGCGTAATGATGCGTTGTGGAGAGGAGTGTAGTATAAGTGTACAGTGTAGTGTAGTGCATTGTAGTGTTGCTTAATGTTGTGTTGTGGAGTGCAGTGGAATGTAGTGTAATTTAGTGTAGTGTTGCGTAATGTATAGCGTTATGGAGTGAAATGGAGTGCAGTGCAGTGTAGTGTGGTGTAATGTGGTGTAGATGTAGGCCTACATACTTCTTACTTCTGATTCCCTTATTCTTCACTCTCCCGAGAGGGGCTAATAGGATTCATGCAGCAGCGACAATACAAGTGAAGATGGCTATCCACAGAACGTATTATTTAACGGCAGATAACTCCCCCCAAAAGATAAGTGGTACTCTTTTTGAGCCCAGATGACCTTTCAGATTGTAATATAATCTTGTCTGCATAGTTTTCTGCTCTTAAAGCCACAGGAATTAAACCGATAGGCAACACTCTTCAATTAATAGGTACAATACATTGTGATGTGATAGAAACATAATTATTCTTGTGTCATTTACCCTGTCATCATTCCTTTTCCATACCAAAGTCATCATTGTTGATTGTTAAAGCCCTATAACAATTTGATATAAAAATCTTCCTTCTGAAAATCAATTCGCGCAAAAGTAAAAGGCACTATGTAGGTGAAGATGTGTGTAAAAGCGAATTGTGGGGGTCGGGCGTACGAGGTTATTACATCACCATTTCACTTTACGATGCATATGTTTCCTCATAATATATTATGACTGTGATAGACATTTAAAATCATTCGAGAAGATTATGCCAACGTTAAGTTCTTGAAACTTCGAAATTTCAAAGCAAATACGCTTCAACTTTTACTGTTTTGTTTGTATGTTTCCCAATTTCTCATCTTGAACATATATAGAATGGCTCTTCACTGATCGACTGACGAGACTGTAAGATCAAGAGTAAATCGTAACGCGTTACCTGAATTGCCATTTTGTATTGCGACGACCAGGGCCGAGTTGTCGTCGGCGTCGGTGCAGTTGATGTTGAGATCGGGTGCGTTCTCGAGGGCGAAGAGGATGGCTTTCCGGTCGCCCCGCTCGACCGCCTGGAGAAAGAGTGACTCCACCGAATTCTCCGGTAACCTACTCATCTTGAAGGTCGGGCTTCCCTTCTGTAGAAAACAAAGTGCAGAAAATAATTGTCAGCAACAATATGGTGTGATAATAATGATATATTAATAATAACAATAATAATAATAATAATAATAATAACAATAATAATAATAATAATAATAATAACAATAATAATAACAATAATGATAATCATAATAATGTTAATAATAATAATAATAATAATAATAATAATAATAATAATAATAATAATAATAATAATAACAATAATAACAATGATAACAATAATAAAGTCTTCTTTATCGAGGGTAGTCTTTTCAGTGTTGCCACTGCTCTACCAGAGGGCCTTGTCATTATTATTACCCTAGCGTAGCCAGGTACCCATTTATACACCTGGGTCGAGAGGGACATGGTGGGTAAAATCATCTTGTCCAAGGACGTAAGCACTGGGCGGGAATCGAACTCGGGTCCTCCAGTGTTGGGAGTCACGAGTCTTATCCATTATGCCACTGCGCCCCCACAGTGATACCAACGACGGAGATAACAACAAATTTAAAATACTAACTCGTAGTATTGATGTTGATGATGGTGGCAACAATGGCATCAAGAATAAGGTGAACAACAAAGATAAGAAAAGGATTAACAGTGGTTATTGTACATCTAGAACATTTTTATGAAAAACATTATTGAGAATGGTATCACGAAGAATAGGATTTGTGGGACTATTGTGGGCCTTTGAGATCACCTCCGAAGAAGGCTAAGAGCATTAATGAAGTACAGGGATGCTTTGTCAATGTTGTTTATAATTTTCTTGTCAAACCTGCCATTATCATTAAACCCCCGAAACTGGTAGGTGCCCATTATGTAATTTCGATCAGGCTGGACTCTGACCTATGACCTCGCGCCTAAGGGTCCAAGACTAGCCCCCCCCCCCCCCCATGTTACATTTAACAATACGTGCAATCGATTCAGAATGTCCTCAGTTGGCAGTAACTACAGCAACAACTCAAATAACGTTTGACTGACACAAAGAGTATGATGGGCTCTTACATCATAGTAATCTGACCGAGATACATTGTAGTTATTACGTGAATATGATGAAAGATATGTAGATAAAATAGGCAGATATGACTACACATGAATACCAAACATATTAATGGAAGACTATCAAATGGGCATATAGCGCATCTTTACATCCAAGTACTGGAAATTTCCATCCAAATACCAGTTATCACCAATGCTAATCATTACCGAAAAGAAACATAAACAAGCACAGGTCGGCCAACTGTGTTATTTGGAAAGACATTACGGAAAATTTTACATAGATTTGTATGTTTGTTTTATTTTATTTTTTATTTTTTGTCCTGCTCTAAACGTATTTACGTTGTCATGATCTTTAATTCGTAAGGACTTTCGAAATTTTCTTATGAGTCGCGTCAGTTGACTAGACAGTGTGTCTCACAAAGAAACTGTAGGTTCTCAGTTCAAACCTCGGGAGGGTAAGCGTTGATTTTATATCATCATAAGTAGTTTATTCTTAAATCAAATTAGGATATCGAGCGAACACATACACTTACACAAACACATACACAAACGTTACACTTGAGTTCATCCGATTGTATCGCTAACCATCTGGGGTAAACGACCTCTAACGGATGATACCTATAGATTAAAAGTCCCATGTTTGAAATTGAGAAATCATCCTGCGGGTAGATGGAATGAATAGGACTGTATACACTTTGGAGTGCTTCGTATGCTCATGCTCTCTTTACCGCAGTACACAGTGGGCACAGCTTCCTTAAGTACCACACATTTGTCAATGTGTGGGACTGTGGCTTTGTTATACGCCTAAAAGAATTCTGGGTCATCAAACTGTCGGAAGTTCAAAGTCATTGTCATTCTTATTTTTGCTGCTGATATTGCTATTCTTATTTTTGTGAGTTAATAAATCCATGCGAATGACATAGTCCGGCACGCTTGCATATGATTATAGTATACGGTACAAAAATAGAAAGAAAATAATGCTCATGTGAATGGAGTCAGATTTGCTCTTTTCTTTTCAATGAAAATCTCGGCGATGGTAGCTCCATGAGTCAAATTATCTCATCATTGAATTAGTTTCAAGCACAGTGACCTTCGTACTTAATATTCAGACGACTAGACTAGATTTAAAAACGAGGTTCGATATGTGATCGGTGTGCATTTCACATTGTACCCCTAAATCCCCCCCCCCCCCCCAAAAAAAGGCTGTATATAGAAACATCTTTTTTTCCCTAGGCATTCTTCTCATAACGTCTGGAAATTACGTTGATACTCAAACTGTTCTGTTGTTTACTTCGGAAAACGATATTTCAATATTTCATCTCAATCAAATCACAATTCTGTCTGCTTCGGATATCAAGCCCTCTACTTTGAACTAACAATTTTCATAATGGAAATTGAAAGCCGAAAAACCTCCCTGCCAGAGTTCATAATGGTGGCGTCATTGGATCTAATGTTTGGGTTTGCTTAAAGGATGCTTCGTCTTCTTCTCCTTACATTAGTCTATAGACGTTATACCGCCACGCAAGACCGTTCAGTATTAGAGAAGTTTAAACTAAAACCAAAACACGAAAAGAAAAATAGACAGCTGATAGATGTGTTAGGACGTGAAACATTGAACAAAAATGGAAGAAAAGAAAAAGAAAGCTTCTAATCACTTTGTTGAGAAGTACGCACGAATGTTTTGATTTGCCTTTCGTTTTCTCCAATCATGCACCCGACGGACGTTTACGAAGGTGATATAATCTCCATGTTATCTCCTCATACCCATCAGCACGCATGTTTTGTCAGATGGCCCGATATTAGATTTTCACTGTTTGTGGAACTGTGGCGTTATTACATTCTAGCCTAAACACCGCCAGTGAAGACGTCCATATGAATTTTCTGAATGCCACACACGAGAACATGACGATGACCTGTCTAGTCGTGATTTTATGATCACGTGATAAGGTTTACAGGCACATGACAAACACAGAAGACAGTCTTTCGTGTTCCTCGAAAGTTTTGATACATAAGATAATTTGTCAGCCAAAGTGAAACCTCAAACTTTCCCCTGATTTAAACATTTCAGGAGGTCAAATGAATATCATAATCAAGGAATAAATCATAAAAAGAAAATTGAGCAGCATAATTTTTGTTTACGCTGTCTTATTTTATTTTATTGCCTTCCTTTCGGAATTATTCAATTTGAATTGAGGGAATATTGTATAATACGATTTTGTGCTTTGAAATTTCATGGGGACACAATGTAGGATGGCGATTTGATATTCGACATGTACGATGAATATTTGCCCCTTAAAGTGGGAACCCATCAATCAAGACCCTCTGAATGTACATACAATAGCTGCTGCTTTTTATATCCATTCTTTACCCTTAGTACATTTTTGTCATCAGAGATTTTCCTTCAGAACGCATTACCGAGCACTCGGTAGGATAGACGTCAACGTTTTTACCACACTTCGATGCTCATTTTCATCAAATAAAGTCATTCGCATACAACGGTGATCCAGCTTTCTTGATGACGAAACGAAATCCATGGAAACATAAAAGCGTTTTGTAGAGCGTCATATGAAGGGTTGAACTTTAAGTAGGTCTCTATGTGCAATTTACCCAGCCATTTGACGGTAGCGTTTTGTTTGGTTGTTGTGGGTTTTGTTTTTAGTTATTTTTTTATTTGTTCTTGTTCTGTACTCTCAAAAGGAAATGGACGTGTGTCGTCATTGAGCCTCTCGTCTGTGTGAAAAATAAACCGTCTTTTTTCCCCTGCTAATACAAAGTTAGGTGTCATCTGACTTACTTCTGTTTTATTATGCAGGCAATATCGTCTCCTATCTGAAAACGAACAAAGAAAGCCAATGACAGGCAGAAACGCCTCATTTGGCATTCCATATCCTGACTTCAGCACCTAGGTTTATCTCTATGGCTCAAACAAATAACAGGTGCTTGTCCGGTCGCTTCCAAAAGAAACAGATGGACACTCGACATAAAAGTGATTTTTCTTCACGAAATCCTGGAGTCAGTTTTAGAGAAGATCATGGCGTCATTTTTTAAACAGCTTTGTTTCGTTATAGTGGATTATCATTTACAATGCATGTTTTCTTATTCGGGTTGTTTGTTTGTTTGTTTGTTTGTTTGTACGTTTGTTTTGTTTGTTTTTTTTAGTTTTGGTTCACACTTTCATTTTGTGCCCAATCGAATTCGCAAGAGATATTGCAGGCAGTTACGATCACATCAGCATCATGAAAGTAAACGTAAGACTGCAAAACTTTGCTATTCAGTGAAGTGTGACAGAAAACGTCACGTTATACAGAAATCAAAACACATGAATACATATCTGAAAAGAAATGGAATTGCACAAAACAGTAACAAATAAACAAGAGTGTAAGCGTGTGAATATTCCTATAGAGATATGGCAACTAGTGACCGACTACGTCAAGACATGTTGCATCTATAGTGACAAACGTAACTACTAAATCATCTTCACGAAATTCTATCAAAACGGCACGAAAAAGTAGACGGGTTACGGCATTTTTAAACTCAATGTAACGTAGCACTGCTAAAGTGGGTTACTTTAATTTCAGTAAATATATATGCAAATTGCATGAATCAATGGTGCTTTTGTTTTTTTCTTTTAGAAAAAAAATCACTGCGTCATCTTTTCGAATGTACACATTACTTATTCACTGCAAATCTGTCAACTTACAAGTGATTTTATTTCTTGATTTGTATCAAAGGAGGGAATTAAATGATTTTTTTTTTGTGGGGGTGGGGTAGGGGTATGCACATTTTTGTGCTCTGTCTTTCCTTTATATATATATATATATTTTTTTTTTTTTTTTGGATCAACTTCACCGTGGGGATGGGTTTCATTATTAACAGGTTACCATTGAGGATGATTCTAATATTGATGAAATAACTATGAATTTAAGACTGCTTTAAAAGATAGAAGTTGTTTTGCTATAATCTACGACATACATGCCGTTATGACAAATAAAATGGATCGTGATGTTTCATCCTCTGTATAAAGAAATTGGATCAAGTGCGCAGGTCAATATCACTCCCTATAATTCGATGCCAAACGCCTGGTAACGGAATAACATTTCATCACTGCAATGCCCCCTCCTCTCTCTCTCTCTCGCTCTCTCTCTCTATCTATCTCTTCCCTTTTTTATTACATTTAATGATTACAACATAGTAACATTTGTGATTTGAATATCACGCTAACTTTGGACTTACGGTCATATTATAATGTATTTTCTACTCTTTAACTTATTCAAAATCGATTTTTTTTTTTAAATCAGGGCTTAAAAATAAACCTTAAAAAAGATTAACAACACACAATCAATGATCGCGCAATCTTCTCTTCAGCTGTACTTTACCGAGTCCAGATCGTCCATGTCTAAAGCCCCCGTGTCATAACCTCCGATTATAGCCAGGTCGGACTGGATAGTTCCCGGTAAGTATCCCATTGGGACGCTCTCCGCGTTGGTCGGTTCATCAGCTAGTAGGAGCGGACTGGTGTTGTTGGGTATATCCAATGGATTTGTCACTGTCTCTGTGGTGTTCAGAACCCCACGTGTGGAGCCAAATTCTTGTGAGTCAGCCATTTCGCTTTCTGGATGTCCAGACATATACAGTAATTGCTCACTCTAAAGAGAACGCACAGGTATTCCCTGTCTTTAAAAGATTCTACACATTTCAAATTGCTAGAAATGAAAATCCACAAGGATGCCGAGAAAAAAAGTTGGGTTGCAGTTTTGATCCTTCCGTATAGAAACTCCAGTATCTCAAGTATGAAGACTGTCGCATTGTGTTTTGAGCATGACGGAGAGATGACCTACACGCAGTTACAAGTAACACTTGGCAAGTTGTTGGCCATTTCCGCCGCGAGAATGTGAAAGAATAAACATCGGAACTGGCAGACTTTTGAGAGCACATGATCGGCGCATGCATGCGTGTGAGTATGCACGGTTACGTCTTGTCTCTAGACCCATCACCGCGGCGAGACCGGAGTCGTAAAGAGGGACAGGACCGTCAGAGTCGGTGATTACCATTATCATCGTAAGCACCCTAGCATCTTCAATTGTCGTGCCCCTCCGCTGCAGTCTCTTCCTCGACGAGACTCAAATGGAAGAAACGAAGTTGTCACCCATGACAACGTGTGACATTCTCAACGTCGGAGCCAAGATGCTGTTTGGCAATGTTCCACGGCGCGAAAAAAAAAAAAAAAAGCGAGAGGAAAAAATATCGGCACTGTAAGCACATCTACACTTCCCAGGCAGGGATGAAAAAAAAAAATCTCCGCAATGTTCTGTCAATACTCAAATGTCTGCCGGAAGGTGTCGACGAACTTTAACACGCTGTGATAAGCGCTTCGAGAGCTTCTCGTGGGGTATCCGGGAACCGCGAAAAGCGCTCCCAAAACAAAGCAGAAGGTGACTCGGAAAAAAAGCCTCTCCCCTTCTCTCGTTCTCTCTCCCTTTCTTCTCTCTGGTAATTCCTTGGCCAAGTTTACCAACAGGCAGGTGGCGAAATCGACATGGGACCGATAGACCGTAACACGAGACAATGTCAGCGATGTAACGAACGCTTAGTGAGGTTCTCCCCATCGATTAGTAGGCCTCGCATGTAGACACACATTGGCAGAAGTAGTCCACCTGCTCCAAAAACAGGCGATTCGCTTTCTGGCATTAACGTTGGGACAAGAACGCGGTTTGCGTTCACCAAGAGGATGGGAAAGAGGAGGGGGGGGGGGGGCTTTTAAGGTTTGCCCCCCTTAATCACATTTACACCAACGCTAAGGAGAGAATGAACCGTCGCCAAGTGGTATCTGAAATATGGCGGGGAAAATACAATCGCTCAGGATGATTACACAAAATTCATCAGTTGCTGACAGATTTGAATGGTGGCTCTCGATTCTTCACGGTTAGTGCCATACTCTGGAGCGAATGGAATCATATTCAATATCTATAAGAGTTGTAGAAAAAAAAATCATTACGTTGTGTGCCCTTTCGTTTCCATGGTGACGCTTTCGGCGATATTTGGAGATGTTTTTGTTGTTTATGTTATTTTTTTTCTCCTTCAGGTCTCCTTCAGTCTCCTTCAGGGTCTGGCAGACAATGAATAGCAGTGTTAAAAGGACATCAAACTGAAAATGCAAGCCAATGCAATGACCAATATATGAGTGACTCGTACAAACTCTCTTCTCGTATTTTGAGTATAAATGGCGCTCTAGACCGACCACGTAATATCTATACTCGTTGTCAGAGACATAAGGGTTTACTCCGAACGCGAGGAAGAGCCGAAAAGGAAATGCAGGTGTATTTGTTTTAATTGTTTTCCGCTCGTTTGCTCGCCGTTTGGCGGCAGAGTAGCGGAAATGAGCCACCGAGCCCTCCCCGACACGACAGTCCTTCCACTCCCTTAAAAACCAATCAAATTCCCAACTTTGAGAGAAACAAGAAAATCGGAGCGCGCCAATCAAAAGGGGCAATTCGGCAATCCCACTGCAGGTAAACGCCAATCCCGCCGTGAATGAACCACTGGATTGCGATCGGGAGCAAAATAAAAATGATGGATCGGTGACCGACGCCTAATTTCGCACTTTTAATCAATATAAATGTACATCTCAGCGCATCTTCTTTCATGCGGACGATTTCAGCGCGACAGAGAGTCCACGGAGTTACACGTTACAGAAAACGGGGGTAAAAACAATCCCTTCTTCCGTATGATGGGGTATCTTGTGAGGAGAGCGGCATTTGCGTATTTGATTGTAAAGCCACTTCGCCCGGTGCACAGCAATGACTGCGAGTACTGGAATTCAATAAACTAGTACACAGATACGGCACACTGACTGTTACCACGGTCAACAAGACGGAATGGGCCAGGGGAGGGGCGGGGGGGGGGGGGGAAGAAGAAGGAAGCATGCACGCTATTTCGTCCAATCATCATGCGTAGATATGAAGTCATTCGTTCGCACAGGCTGTCAACAGCATTGACTAGAAATCGATCGGGCCTTATCATTGGACTTGATTAAACATTATCACCCGGGTAGGTGGTGATGACCACTAACGATTTGCCTCTGAAAGTCAAGGTCCCCCCGAGCTGACCAACTTAATCAAAACCGGAAAGGGAGTGGAGCGAGCGGGCATGTTTACCACGGACGAAGCAATGATAAGGGTATAACCTTTAGTTTATGTGTTCATCACTATTTTTATGATAAACTATTTCCCACGGGGATAAATCAACAGATGATATTCCTTTACTCACTGGGGGTGTGCTTCTCATTCCATGGTATTAATCAGTGAGAATTTGATTTGATTGAATTGACCACGAACTAAACGGTGGTCCGCGGTAATGTTAATTGACTGAGGACACACCGCGGTCATATGAGGCTAACTGATAGTGACAATGCGTTTGATTGTCTTTTCGACCCCCTCCCCCTTCACACACATACATACACTTGTATATAATATACACACACCTACCCATAACGAAATAGCAATAACACACCTGCACAGGTAATTCGACAAGTCGACTTACATCGCCAAACATTCGAGGACAGCCCTCACACATGTATCCATGATCCTCTTCTTAAATCGGCTGATGAAATGGGACAAAAATAATTATTTACTAACTCATAATCATAATCCAAAGCTTTCCTAGGACAACACATCACTCTGAAGAATATGTCATTTGTGCCATTTCCCCCGATCATGGCGGTATACATCATACAACCTCTTTAACTCATATCTACGCACGTTCCATTTCATTTCCTGTCGGATTGACCCTCCTTGAAGTAATAAAAATATAAATATGTAAACAGCACAAACAAACAAACAAACAAACAAACAACATACAAACAAAAGGTTTTTAAACGGAAACTGAAAAAATACGACCAAAACAAACCAAATTTGCATGAAGAATGATAGTTAGAAGTAACAAAGGGTTTACGTGCAACTTGACATGTGAACAGAACCCTCGCAATTGATAATGCCTCCTTGGAGTAAGGTACAAATAAGGGGATAGACTGTGAAATGGGCGGGCCTAAACTAATTGTGATGTCACTCGTATCTCATCGACACTGAATGGGATCAATGATAGGTCTAGAGGCCGGATGGAAGATAGAAAAAAAAATGAGGGGGGTGGACGGTAAATTGGGAAAGGCAATAGCAAAAATGTAGGGCTGAGTTTGCGGAGCTGTCAAAAATGGTAACAGTTAAAAGTGCGATACCTTCTAGGAATATTTCTTGACCACTTTAATGGAAATTAAAGTAAAAAGGTTGATTTTTTTTCCCCTTGATTGCTATTTCACAGTAAAGAAATATTTCTCCTGGAACTGTTGTGTTTCTTTTTTTTTATGTACCATGATTTTGTTTTGTCTCATATTATTCACCAATCGATTAAAAATGAGGCTTTGAGCGAATAATGTTCTTACATTTCTTCCATTTTCCTCCCCAAATTTACGAGAGACTTAATTGATTTTTCTCATTTCTTTTTATCAAAAAGGAAAATTTTACGTCGAGTGACAGGGTAACCAAAATTATTGATTGGGAAGGAGAATCGATGGTTCCTACGACATGCGAGAAGTTCTTGCTGTTGAGACATTGTCTGGCTGATGACCGTATAACACTCAATAGAGAAAACACTTTTTTTCGCATGATTATCTAAACACAGCTCAGTGTATAGCTTTTTGCATGCACGTATTCTATTATGATGCATAGATTTTGTGAGATTGAGCATGTGTATGTTTTTGTCATCAACCATTTTCAAACTGAGATACTAATTCGAACTCAGACCATTAACACGATGGTGATGTAAAAAGAGGATAATTGATGGGTTAAAAAACAACCACAACAACTCTGAGAACCTCATAAAATTATGGAAACGTGACTGGTGTTAATGTGCAAATGGGTTAAAAGTTAGTCTTTTTTTTTTCATTGGATTTCAAAGTTCAGTATTCAGACCGTGAAATAAAACCATGCTATTGGTTTTTTATGGCGCAATCACTTTTTCGTTCTCTTTCCCAGTCGTCCCGTCACAGACCTTACTTTCCATAGCGATTTAATGAAAAATTTACGCAAAACAACTTATTTTCGATTTTTGTGAAAAATGAAATTTGTACACGATTTGATATACATATTTTTTTTGTTTATCTTGTCAATTCAAATCATTTCATGCAATTGATTTAAAACAACGTTCTCCTGTATCTTGCAGGTTATAGCAGGTTTTGGTCATCATAGATAGACGTAAACTCATTACCGATTTATGCATCAGTACTCTGATATTCGGCTTTAAGAATTTAATATCATTATAGCAGGGAGGTTTTTTTCAATTATTTGATTTCCAGCAACAATGCAATTACAATATTATACTTGATTACACATAATTACACAACATCAGTACTACAGTACATTGTAATAAAGGAGAAATACTGTGAATTGACGTACAAGAAATGTTGAAACATTGATAAAGTGTCGGTCAAGTGCCTTTAAGGTCAAGAATGATTTCTCCAAGCCAAAAAAAAAAAACCAAACCAAAACAAAACAAAACAAAAAACAAAACAAAAACAAATCTACTTTTCCCTATTTCATAGATTATCCCATGAACTTTACAGAGGAAGTCTTCCAAGTTTGAAAATCGTCATACGCTCTGGTTATTAAAAGGATACCTCCGGATGGCATTTACTCTATAAAAAAAAAAAAATAAATAAATAAAAAAAAAAATAACGAAAACTAACGTTCTGGGCACACCCGGGCGCGTGAAAGCGAAACAGCGAGCCAGCACAGCGACGAAAAAATGTTCCTTCTGCGACCTGTCTGTGGCTAGCGCCTGTGTATTACTGTGTGTGTGTGTGTGTGGATATAAGATTGTGTGTGTATGTGTGTGTGCGTGTCCACTTTATCCATACACCAGCACCGCCACCACCGGGTACAGTGGCATTTCATTGGTGTCCCCTGTCGGATCTCACTTTCAGAAAATGTAAATATTGTCCGAGCGCTGGAGGTAATTAGCGAATTATTTGCAGTGCTGACAAGATTCCGGCAATAAACCGAAGTGCTTTGGCAAACAAAAGACGGTGTATATTTCATACAGAGTTAATGTAATGGATTGCCAAGGAATTTCACTTTTTTCCTCCCCTCCCCTTCCCCCTTCCTATTCTCTTTACTTTTCCATTCATTTTCGTTGGTAGTTAACTACTGAGTATTGTAACAACTGTTCATTCTACATCAGTAGCAAAAGAAAAATGTCATGATGAGTATAAATAGCATTATTATGATCATGAACGCAATATAGAATAGGAAAGTTTGAGGAAAGAAAAATATACCAGTTAATAACGATGTTGAAATTTTATGAAACTTTAACCCTATTCATTACACACATAAACTGCTGAAGTGAATTTTGTTCTGAGAACCGAAAATCACTCTTCTCGGAAAATGTGACCCTGCACCTCAAAACAAACAAAAAGTCGCCAGATATGAATTTTTAGTTAGGACCATATTCTGAAAGAGCAGACTTTAAGCTTTAAAATGATGTATAATTCAAATCAAATGGACTCTCCTAACCAATCTGAATATTGGAAAGAAAGCACAAACTCAGGAAAAGTGTCAAATGAGAAAAGAGGCTTTGAAGTACAGTGTCTATTCAAGCGCTTAATCTTTTTACCAAACCGTGCTGGCTGTGCGATGAATGGGACAAAAAACAGGAAGTAAACCACCAGAGTAACAACAATGAAGGGATTATCAGATTAAAGTGAAATTAAGCATGCCTCATTAACACATTCTGTCCATTATTACTGCCAACGTTCTGAGCAGTAGCAACTATCCTTTCAAAAGTTATTAGAGTTGAAAATGAAGAGTGTAGACAAGGTTTTTCAGAAATGAAAAAGGGATTCTAAAGACACACCTAATCACACTATTCTACCAAAAAATGTTCGAGATAAACTGCTAGAAAACACACTTTCCTGCCCGTTTTATGATACCAACTTTTAGCATAATGTAAAAGAAGACCCGCTCTTTCAGAAAATATGAAAAAGTCAAGTTCGGCTAGGTTGACCAATTTCACTTATTTTCAGTCCTCACGCAAATTCAGTGTGTGCGACTTTATGTTCGTTTTGAGGTGCACGGTCACAAATGGTTTCGTCACTTTATTTTTTTATTGGTTATAAGTTGTGCAGATTGAGTAGATCATTATTTGCACTCTTACGACCCCCTTTTCACTCTTTAAAATCTTCAAAATGAAAGAGGAATCAGAGTATCGGACTCATGAAAAAAAAAAAAAAAACACGCACAGACAACGTGAATTGGACCTGTCCTGGGTGCATGACATTCGCATGAAATAAAATATCCTTCATAATCTCCCCCCCCCCAAAAAAAAAAAAAAACAAAACAAAACAAAAAAAAACAAATCTATCCGTTCATCATTCATAACACCTTCTCGGTTATACACTTCAATCATGATAATATTTTTAGATCTTTTACAAATGTTTTCCGCGATTCGTCAACGGGAAAGTAGTGTTAGGTTGAGCATTTGCAGTTGTACGTGGGATATCTCCTGCCTTTGTCAGCCTAATGTCTTGTAGTTTCTGTATTTCCCAAGAAGAATTACAATAGAAGCTGATTAGCTACAACTTTCCCTGTAGCCTGGTATTTGTCACAAGACTCCAGCCGTGAAAAGCAATGATTGCGTCACAACAGACGTTCCGTCACGTCACGCGGAGAGCTTGCGCTCTTTCACTTTCTCAAGACCACACGCCCTTGTGCAGGGCGATGTCTTACGATGCTTTTTATTGCATATTTTGCGACATTTTATGACATTATCTGATGGGAACGCATTTTTTTTTTGTCTATCTGCCAGGCGCCTGTGCAATAGCTGCGCGCGGGTTTGTGATCGCTGTGGGCGATTTCTCCTCTTGTCCTCCCTTACAATCAATTTCAATTGCATTACTACACGTTCAACAATGCTCCTTTTTGAGCACTCGCAGCTGCACCTCACTGGCGACACTTTGATTAGTGAATGCAGTAGAGTACACATTGCAAACAGATACACCAAAACAACTATGGAACTCAGAAAACAGAAGGTCATCAACCTTCAACAGCAGGGCTGCCTAGTATGGATTGCGTACTTATGATAGTAGTATGTTAAATGTGATTTTAGGAATTATACGAGCATCTGCACTTTTTTTTTTTTTGTAACGAGGAATCGTTGCAACATTTTCACATTGCAGCTCATATTAAAGACATTCCGCCGCGTAGATAATCAACTAAGCGACGGAGTGGGCGGAGCAGCCTTTCCCCTTCATGTTTGGTACAGGGATGATGACAAGCGCTCCCTCTAACAGCTGTTGTGTGCAATGCTCTTCAACTCTCCTCCTTCCAACACTTTCTCCCCTCCCCCCATCTCCCTCTCTCTCCTTCCCCTCTCTTGTTATATGTCACGAGATCAGTTTCTAAGAAGGCTATAGACTCAAATTACGAGTTATCGGCGTTTTACAGCACATTTCCGAAGACTATTCCCAGGAGTTGCATTGCTTTCTAATGACGATGGGCCGTGTCTGCCAAAGGAGAGGGTGAAGACGTGTGTGTCCGGTTTGTTTGGTTTTCGTGATCCACCTGTTCCAAGAATAACAGTTCGTTCAACGTTTTCTCGGAAATGATCAGAGATTCTTGTCAAATGTTCTAAAGAGCTCAAAGTGGCAGATCCACGAAATAATGGCCTGTACTAATTTTGTAGAACACCGCGGGTTGTCAAACCACCCAACAAACAAACAAGACAGTGCGCTTACCGCTAAAAATAGCAACTCTTACAATTTGATTTAGGCGTAAACTTCTTCTTCAATGTTCCAGAAATCATCTTATAACTACTGGAGGAATTTGTATCTTCCTAACATGTCTAATGCATGATTGCAAATTGTATTTGTTGGTGTCTAGCCGCGTCACATTGTAATATCATTCAAAAACTGCATCGCATGCCTTTAATTCTGTTGATATTAGCAATTACTAATTATTTAACGGGATACATTGATGATTGTTAAGAGTGAAAGAGGATAAACATTTGTTTCTCTGATCGATAAAATTCAGAAATAGGTAAATATAGGCATAGGTATGATGAGGGGTAAAAGTAAGGATCGTGCATTTCATTTGAAAAAAAAAAACAACAACAACAACCCAAAACTAAACCATATTCCATGTCTG
The DNA here is from genome assembly GCF_964275005.1 of Diadema setosum. NCBI lineage: Eukaryota > Metazoa > Echinodermata > Echinoidea > Diadematoida > Diadematidae > Diadema > Diadema setosum. Next base: position 31,869,434 of record NC_092701.1, read on the forward strand.
AAAAAAAAGAAGCATCCTACCACTTTTCCTCCCCCCCCCCCCATCTAAAAAGAAAATAAGGGAATCATGTCCCACAGTTCTTTAAACAATCATATCCTCAATCAATCGAGATTAAATTCCACATTGCCTCTAGTCTCGTTCTCTTGAAATGTCAACATATTTCATCAGCTATGTTTGTCCATAAACAATTATTTGAGTAGCCGGCACACGGTCTAAATACAAAGCAAAAGAATCTCATTTCCCTCCTCCCTACAAAAAAAAAAAAAAAAAAAAATAGTAGACATGGCAGACGGACGATGGACTTTTATGAATCGCGTCAATGGTCCCCATACAGGATCGCCCTCTTTCTACAAATTATGTGTAATTTGCACACTTTGAGGGAAATATGAATATATCGCCGAAATGTTTAATCATCCCACTTGGCTCAGTGCATGAGTAAATCGTTATTGGGCCATCTTCCACTGGAGTAACCGCACACTTTTAGACGGTCCCACTCTGTTGTCCCAATTTTCCCCTATGTTCATATCTAATATTGACGTGCGTTGACGACGTCAGCTCTCATTCATACGTCCGCAAGACTTCCGTGGAAAATCATTCTCTTGTGAAATGGATGGATGGATGGATGAATGAATGGATGAATAAATGAATAAATGAATGGATGGATGAATGAATGAATGAATGAATGAATGAATGAATGAATGAATGAATGAATAAATGAGTGCATGATTGAAAATCCCCGGATAATACTCCGCGAATTCTGCCTCGTTGCACTCCTCTTGTTACCTTAAACAACGGGAGCATTTCCGCGCAGGTGCTTATAACGTTTAGTCTCATTTACCTTCTCCTCTTGTTTCTATCTCTCTCTCTCTCTCTCTCTCTTCATCTCTCTCTTATCTCTCTCTCTCTCTCTCTCTCTCTTACTTCCGATCTTTATTTCTCCCTCTTTCTGTCTCCTATAATATACATTATATATAATATATAATATATCCATTATATATATAATACCCCTCTACCATTCCCTCCTTCTTCTCTGTATATAATCTCTCTCTTTTTGTCTCTATCTATATCTCTTTCTTTCATTGATATCTTCTCTCTCTCTCTTCGTTTTTAAATCCTTTTTTTTCTGTTTCTCTCTGTGTTTCTCTTTCTATTTGTGTCACTCTCTCTGTCTCTGTATCTATGTCATTTTCTTGATTTGTCTTTTGTCTCCCTCTCTCTCTGTCTCTCTCTCTCTCTCTTCATTTCTCTTCTATATACCATCATGTGAAGCTTTTTATTTACTCTCTATATTTCTACACCGTTTTCGCATCCTTCCTGTTTATACATCTTATCTTGCCAATAAGCTCTAATCCAACCGTAATTCGAAGGCGTACTCTTTCCTCTCTCTTTCTCTCTTTCTTTATCTCTCTCTCTCTCTCTCTCTGCCTCTCTATCTATCTTTTTTTTTATTTCTGTCCTCTCTTCATTATCTTTCCGTGTGAGACAAGACTGTGCAAAATCGTAGTAACTTATACTACTTATTTCGTAACAATTGGACTCTATTGACTTGTCTCTTATGCCAAAAACGGGAGAGGCGATGTCATAATGTTATTCATATGCCAAACGCAACCATTTACTCTCTCGGCTCGTGCACTGCTAGAGATTAGTGAACACAAATAAATACAAACCCAAAATAACAACAAGCTAATAAACATCTGGAATCTTAATTAGTACGAGGCAGCTGTAGAGTTACGGTAGTGGACTATGGACCATGAAATTTGCAAGTAATCGGAGGAAATGTTAATCGCCTGCCCACGCAATAGATCGGTTTACGAGCATACGTGAATATCTTAACATATTCCTGAAAAAAAAAAAGCAAAGGTTACTCATGACAACCAAACAGCTTGGGTAAGCCTTGCCCGATGTAGCATCCGCTAATGCAGTACATTGCATCCAGTGTTGGAAAGCTGGAGTAGGCACACGTGAACAAAATAGTTTTGCAGTGCAGGTGCATGTGTGTGTGTGTGTGTGTGTGTCTGTCTGTCTGTTTATGTGTGTTGTTATAAATGTGTTGTTATGTGTTTATGTGTTGTTCATAAAACCAGCAGGGAGCTAAAGTGGCAAAATAGTGGCCGATAAAAACAATTTTTTAAATCTCTCAATTATTTACATACAAGCACGTATCAGAAGAGCTTACAGTTTTGACTATCGGCTCAGTCTTTGAAGAATACCATCTATTATTGCGGATCTAATACCAAATTACCTTCGTGCAGTCATCGTTTTCCAAGTTCATCTCTCCAGATTTCTGGTAAGTAGAAATCCGTACACCCACACGTTACGAATTTACGACCTTGTGCAACAAATTAAAGTGGAACATAGGCGTTAAGGTCGTGGTTCCATTTTTTTAATCACGCCTTGACCTTTAATTTTTATTCATTTCCTTTTTCTATTCTTTGTCTTTTTTTTCCCTCCCCTTCATCTTTCTAATCGTTGACTGACGCTGGTTAAAAGACAAGTGCAGCTATGACGTCATAATCTGTCATGAATTTAAAGCCCAGTGTTTGTGGACTTGGATGAAGGAAACAGGCTCGCCCGAGGGCTCAAGGTACCGACGAGGGGAAAAAAAGGAGTAAGGCCCCCGTGGCTCCGCGTTGCAGACGCTAATACCATCAGTGAGCATAGCAAGGAATGTACAACATGGCGTTGAAATGTGCCATTTTGACAGGCGCGGAGAGCTTGTTTAAAAACTCGCCATAAACAAGTTTTTAAATGGTACTCGATAACGGAGCATTGGGTCATTGAAGCACTTTCTCGTACTCTAATTCCCTCTCTATCACTCTTGCTCTATAGTTCTTCCTTTCCGTTCATCTTTCTGTGCAGTAGGAGAAGGAAAAGTCTTCAGAGGTTCTTCCACGAATACAATGATAATATTTATCGCTCAGTGATATTTAAGGCATAATTTTCAGAAATTCGTGATTGAGCCACAAGAGAAGCGTCCGGATTCTACTTAAGAGCACTTCCAGCGAAATCTATGTTGGGACATCGTAATCTTGTAAACATCTTGCCTCAGCTTGGAATGAGACAAACAAGCAACCAATTACACACACAAAAAAAAAAACCCCGCAATGAACAACAACCAATTACAATAACGCAATGACGAACCTGAATTTCATTACTTCCGCTAATTGTGTAACGGCATGGAAAGTAACCCTTGAACTTAGTGAAACGGTCATTTCACTTGAACGAAACAGTTTTACAAGTTTTTGTTACAGTGTTGTCAAACAAGAGATTCTTTATTCTTTGCCGACAGAGCTCAGCTTTCGGTTTTTGCACTGAGTTCTGTAGGCGTCAAATAACACTATCATCTCTGATATTCTTATCCCTGACATGATAACCTCTGACTTACTAACCCCTGACACATGCACCTCCGGCATTTTTACCTCTGACACAAACGTTTTTCTTCTTCCGATATCGAAACATGGGTAATATTTAGTTTCGACAATGTTTCCCATCTGACATTAATTAACCCTTGACAATTTTCTCGCCAAATCGAAATTTGGCTTGGCATTGATTTGAACTCATTTAAGCAAAACTGCAAGTTATTATGACAACTCTTTTTTTTTTTTTTTACACGACTTGTCAATCATTATCAGCCCTTTGCCAAACGGAGACGATCGAGCCGCACAAGAGAAGCAAGTATAAATGCTGTCATAGATACATCAAAGCTTAACTTTTGGCTTTCTTTTTCTTCAGGTTATAACAACCGGTAATTATACAAGGTATGCTTTTTTAATCAAAGGAAAGAAAACAGGTATATCGTCAGCTCTGCAGGGTGCACGGGACAAGGACAATATTGAATTTCAACCCCAGCAGCCCAACGAACTGAAAACTGTCCCGTTGAGAAGGCGGCATCTCTCATCGTACTTGGAAGTCAATAATTAACCAATCTGCTGGGTTTGGTTTGTAATGAAATCATACGACGCAACTCACTTACAAATTATGAGGAATCCCCCGAACTGCAAAGAGTAAAATTTAACCTTCCACCAAGATCTGTCTGTGACAAAATTCTCAAGAAAAAAAAAAAAAAAAAAAAAAAACCCTCCAATTTGTGAGCCTTGCTCCTGTATGGAGATGCATTTTTTTGACTGGTTTAAATTTCACAGTGACAGTGATCACGTTTGCAGCTAGAAAGACGGATCTCACGGTGCAGCAAAGCATTTGGACTATAATTCTCCCTCATGTTGTAAATTTTGACAGGAACAATGCTTAAAAATGGTGATGGCTTAGGCCATTTAAAAAGGGCAAACGATATGTATATCTTCCCAAACAATTATTGCGAAAATGTACTTCTACCCATGTGGTCTTTCTTTCTCTCTCTTTTTTTTTTTTTTCGTCAAGTTTCGTCGAAATACTTACTTAATCTCTTGAATCGGGACGTATAAAAGGATGGCGTTGGGCATGGAGCTCGCGTAAAAGTACAAAAGTATTCATAAAGAATGATGAGTTAATTTATATTAAGCCCCACTGCAAGCACCGATAAACTGACAAAAAACAAGAGAATCAGATTGTACAAGAGGCAAACAGTCATCACATTCTTGCCTCTTTCAAGGCAAGCATGCATTTTCTTTCTACTTTAAAAGATGGCTTAATTACTTACCAGTTATAATCCTCCCTTGAGTATCGAAGAAAAGAGTCAAGTTTAAGATGTCTGATTTCAAAATGTCTGTAATTTTGGCAGCCTTCCGGCAGACGAGTTTTAATCAAATTTACACCCACCAAGTCCATTCACAGCTCAAAACGGGGTCCTCGAACTAACTGTGTGAGAGCAATCGGCGGGCTCCGCTACTCGCTTCATACTTACTGTCCAATTCTCACTTTTTACAAGCCCGCCAAAAGGCGAACCCCGGCCACTCCAAACAGCTTTATCCGAGCACAAATATCCCCGGTACTTCACCTGTTTAGACTTCCGTCAAAATCCCCCAGCAATCACATGTCGACACGCCTTCGCGAGGAGCATGGTAAGGTGGCGGTTTAAGGTATCTTTTTTTTTTCTCCCCACCGGCCTAATAGCTCTCCGAATCGATCGTAAAAAATGTCTCTTGACCAACGTCAATGGGGCACGATGAAATAATAAAAAAAAGAGTTTTTAGCCAATTCCGCTTCAGTCCTGCTTTATCTGAACATGTCTCACCAATTAATGGGTCGATTCGTACGCGGTATTAAGTCCATCAACTCTATGCATTTTGACGTTGTTGTTGTTGTTGTTTTTCCAAGTCTTTTCCTGTTCTTCACTCTCTCTCCCCCTGTGATACCACTCAGAACTGCCTACCAATCTGCCGGTAATGATAAGGCGGGAGAGACCATTACCCTTTCTCGACACCTTGTGGTCGCTTTGCGGTCTTCGCTTTAACTCCCAATAGGGGACTGGGTGACTGGGCAGCTTGGCATTAAATGCTCTCTGCCTCTATTTAGAAAACCACCAGAATTGGTCAGCATCGGGAGATAGACAGAAGGAGAGAGCGAGAGAGGAGGAGGAAGAAGAAGAGGGGGAGGAGGAAGGGACGAGAAGAGAGAGGGGGAGAGGGAGAGAGAGAGAAAGGGATGCGAGAGGTAATCATCTTCAATAAGGTGTCAAACACGCATACTTGACATGGGATAGTCGGACTCTTGAACCGTTTGGTTTCCTACCAGTGAATACAGGGTATGCCAGAAAAAAAGGAATGAATGAAAATGCACAAGCAACCTTGCAATCTAGCCAACACTCTGTAAAGATATTGTTGCTGTTGTTGTCGTCAAGGTCGTCTGTTTTCTGGATGACGACCGATATATAAAGTTTTAGGGAAGCAATATCACACACGAGACGGTCGTCTGAGAAACGTACGCTCTCTTTTTTATGATGGCAAAGGGAAATTCATATGTATCACTTCAACGCACCGTTACCCCCGTCCTTGCTGCAGTATGACTTTTTGTGTACGCTAGAACTCCCGCGCTCATCAAAATGATCCTTGTCCAAAAAATTGCCTTAACAAACATCGAAATAAGAGGAAGGAAGACAGATCGGGAGAGGACTTTTAGATTTGGGGTTCCTTGGAGCCTATACTCAGCTTCTGTAAATGTAAAGATGAGGAATGTTATTGTCGTATGAAGAATATCCCCTTGAGGTTTTGCATCGTGAGTTCCTGCCCAGTGAGAAAGTCCCGATTAATCTCACATTGGTCCTATTTTGGTTTCTGGAAAATTAGCCTGCGTCTGACTTGAATTTGTAGGGAACTTTGCACAACGACAACTGGTCAGTTCTGCTGTGACGTCAAAATTATGTCATGACATATAGAAAGATGGGGGAGGAAGGAAGCGAATGGGAGAAACCGGAAAGGGGAGGGGTTTCAGCGAGAAGGGAAGAGAATGAAAAGGAGCTGGAGAAATAGCCGAATCTACCCGGTAAAGCCGGGTGATTCGTACGCGCGAGGATGTGGAAGTGATTTCTGAGATTTGAGGATGATCAATCAAGTCGGATGTCGGGTCCCGGTGGTTTAAAGGTAAAGAACGAAAGGTTTCTCCTATCTTTTGTTTTGTTTTGTGTTTCTTTACATCAGCATCAACACGGCTTAACACGCTATGGCATTGGTTACGGAAGGCATTTTGTGAAATTTGTAAGATCATAGGGGATTGAACAGGGAGAGAGAATAGGGAAAGAGAAGAGTGAGGGAATGGACGGAAACAAATGTACACATATATATATATATATATATATATATATATATAGTATATATATATGTAATATATACATACATATATATATATATATATATATATATATATATATATATATGTGTGTGTGTGTGTATGTGTGTGTGTGTGTGTGCTTGTGTTTGTGTAGACATAGCAACAAGCGAGAAAAAAAGAAGAGAGGTATACAAGGACAACATGACTTTTACACGGTTGTTTCACATTAGAATGCTGTTAAATATTTCCCGCATACGCTGAACATTCCCTGACAAAAGTCAGGAAAGCCAACAGAAGAAGATAAAAATAGCCGTATGACCTATCGTGTCAGCAATAATGAAGCCCAAGATACGAAACATACTGACCTTGGAGTGAAAGAAAAAAATCATAAAGAAAACGTAAAAAGAGTCCAAAAACAACAAGAATAATTACCACCAATACTGACAGGTTCTTGGCGTTGCCGTTTCACTTGACTAGACATGCTAGACAACCGATAATCTATCGTTTGTAAACTGGTGCAGGTTTTTTGATGTGCTGTTGAACATTGTTCAAAGTCTTACTGTAAAGTATATCAATGTTCCGGGTTTCCTTATGGTGACAGCATTCTGACCATTTTCAAGAAATAAGAAAAAGTCAAACAAACAAACAAACAAACAATGTAATATTGCGGTCCGATTTATGTATACTTGTTTTCTTCTTCAATGTCTTCAGTTTGTACTAGTTTGACTGACACTACAATACTATGTACAATCAAACAAAAGAAAAATGGTCTCCCAACGTCATCTAGGACACAGAGCCACATAGAACATTTGCTACAGTAACCTATGCGTTGTTCTACTTCGTCACCCAGGAAGGAAAAAAAAATCAAAAAATACACAGGAAGAATGAACGTATCAACGTCGGTTGTCTTGAATGTGTAAGTATTCTGTCGGACGAATGCTCTAAAAAAAAAAAGAACAACAATATCAGAATCCCAAGTGTAAGTTGATGTTAATGCGCCAGAGCTAATTACGTGCTGGAATGCATTAGAGTCGTCACAGAAATTAGTTTCTTGTAAATTATGACGGGAGAGTCACACCGTAGTCACGTGACTTTTGACAAGCGTGGCACTCAAAAGGGACATGTAGTCGTAAATGCCGTAGGGGAATAACGTTTGAGCGAGGAAACCTGCGCCGCTGCCAGAGTCAGTTTATGCCTCTCTGAAGGTAAGCCGGAGGGGGGGGGGGGGAGGGGAGGCGTCTAGATAATAATGGAAATGTTGCATTGCGGATAGTCACGAAAAGTTCCTTCCAGTCTTATCAGGAGAAGAAGCTAATATACACGTCTCTTACAGCGTTAAACATTGAACAATTACTTTTCTCGATTTCGTTCACTACAGCGGTGTTAGATTTCTTTTATCATGACACCGCACACCGGGCAATAGAACGTACGCACTCCCACCAAAGTTGATTATTCCTATACTAACAACAACCTATTTTAAATCTGTATCAATCAAAAATCTTTGAGAAATTTGCTTTTGCTATTGTTACTTTCGTATTAGTAATTCACTTAGATATTTATTTTTTGTCTTTTGAAATTGCAATCGGCAATCGCTACTCTGGGTGATGTAAGGCTCTGTTCGATCCTAGCAAACACCGAAAAAAAAAATTGTACGGGCATTTAGCTCATAAATGTAAGTAAAACCATATTTGCTTGTTGTTGGTATTTTTTTTTTTTTACTTCTCAACAATTTCCCTGTGGGTGTGAGTACATTAATCTTAATGAAGGTCGCATCGCTTTTGTTACATAAGCAGTCCCATGCCCTGCTTTTTTCATTATTTTTTTTTTCCTAGATGTTCTTCATCCATCCATGACGCCCTACTTTACACTATCATCACTGAACAACTAACTCCGAAGGTAAAACAAATTTTTGCATTCCTTTCGACAAGACAGAAAGATTTGCCTTGCAAAAGGGGCTAACAGGAGCATGGTATGTAATAGAACTGGAGACGAAGCTGCGTGTGTTTACAGGCAGGAAAGCTAGCCGCCATCCTTCGCGCCAAATATCCCCCCGTGCAGACGTCAGCGCGGTTGCCACTTCGCGGCGGGCCAGGTGCAAAAACACCCAGCGGGATAAAAATCGGGATCGATTCCACGTTGACAGCGTGACTCTCCACCACTGGATCGATCGTTGAGTTTTTTTTTTCTGTTTTCGTTGTCTTTTTTTTCTCTCCACGTTTGCTTTGTGTCTATTTCAATGGGAAGATGATTTGCGAGCAGTTCGTCACTGGTCAGTCACTGTTCGTGGAGCAGAGCGCGCGGCAAATCGAGCCCAAAACCGCCTGAAACCCGTCTTTTGTCGCAGATTTATTCCTAATCTCCTTTTCTCCAGACTGACGCTTCTTTAACTCTAGACCTTTCCAATTCCTGTTTACGACCTTTAAAGTTGTTGGCACATTGAGATGTCGGTAGTCGGAGGGTTAAGAACTCTTCTGCAGGTCTTATCGATTCACAGGACGCGACTTATATTGTCATAAAGTTTGGACGTTTAATCAATTTTGCGTTCGACATGCTCAGTAAACAGAGTACAATTTTCATAAGCAAAGTTAGGGCAAGGACATGGATTTGAAAATCAAAGACACAACATAATCCAGGAGGGAATCGTTTGTTTTTCAAGTATGCTAGGAATAATTAGCCAATATGTCCGCATTATCAGTCCACAACGCCTGGCACCATATTGCTTTTTAATCCTCTGATGTATTTTCCTTCGTTTTCGCGACATACACAGCTTGCGTACGAGAGATGCTCCGTTCTACTAAATGCAAAGTAATTTTTGTTTCGAGATATATATCATATCAATACAGCTCCCTCGAGATACACGATCCTTTATACGCGCGCTGTGCTCCATATCTACAGCTCTTTAACGAGAAGCAGTCATATATCGTATACTATGAAAACATTATACAATCAAACAGTGTATTACACCTCCTTGGTGTGTATCATATATAGTAAGGATACCTCATGCAGGTTAATCGACATATTCGGAGCAGATGTTACCAGGTCGCACGGGGCTTATCTCATACGAGGTACGTGGGGCTATCTAGGTCAGTGTTCATATATAGACAGTATTGACCCATCTGTCATCGTGTCACTGCCAATCTTTCTCCTCGCCTATCATTAACACGAAAAAGCACCGGCCGGTCACAAACCGGTCTTTATCCTAAGATTCCTTGTCCGTTGCGATACCTGAAAGTCTTCCGTTACGTTCCGTCATCCGTTAATACACGCGATATAAGCTAGCCTAAAATGGCACATTATATATGTAAACGTATCAAACTTTCATCAAGAAAGTATGAATTATTCAAAGGAAGTTCATTGTACACCACCTGATACGAGTAACATTACAGGAAAGTCAGCTAGTAGATGGAAGACGGGTTGGGCAGTTGAGTGGAAAGATATGCCCGTGTGATTTCGCCGGCGAAGCCTCGCGTAGAAATTAGTTCATTATCTCCATGAAATTTGTCTAATATTCATCACATTCATATTTCTGTTCGTATAGAGGGGAACGGGGTATTTGGATACTGGTTTAAACAGCTTCTTTCTCTTAAGTATTTCTATCGACTTTCTTCGTCATGACAGTTTTGTAACTTCATCAATTACCAAGTCCATGGCTTAACTTCAATTGCCCGAGGCTAAATCCCTCGTGGAGGTGACTAAAACAGTATCCACCCCCCCCTCCTTTTGAAATATCGTCAATATTTCTTCCAGTTTAATGTAACTCTCTGTTAATAACCGATTTGACCTCTGAGTGTGCTTGGGAGACAGTTGATCTTCACGTAATCCACTGCTTGAGGGACTAAAAATTTAAATCCTAATTGTACAACACTATTTTTAAAAGAAACGGTTTACATGGAAGTCTTCGTTTTTGTTAACTGCACAGTGAATTTCTCATCCAGTTAATGGCACGATATGATAATATCACGCAGATTGATGGGAAGAAGAGGAAGGCCTTCTTGTTTATTGTCTAGTCAGTCGACGTAGATACCGATATATTCAACTATCAACTAGCAGATACACAATCTGTGGTAACGAATCCATTAAAATAAAAAAAGTGAAAAAATATATACATTTGTTTTGGCTTTATTGCATGGCAACAGCAATGTATATTATATTATGTGAAGTTTGTGCATCTTATGTCAAGCTTTATTGTAGGCACATGCTGACGAAGTGTCATAAATAAACACATTAACACCCTGGCAAAAGGAAGAATATACCACGGATACTTCAGTGGAAGAAACATTTTACAGGTCGCTACGTCTTACATGTCTTAACAAGAGCTTTACTTTGACAGCGGTCATAGTGGCACTATACCTTTCATCGGCCACCGTTTGATTACACTTAAAGCAAATTCAGCCATATACTCTGTGAAATCTTACAATGATAAACCCGTAAAGAAGCAATAGAGAGCGAGAGAGAGGGGACAAAATAAAACGGTAAATGAGTTGCGTTTCCTCTTTTGATTGAATCAACCTTCGTTCATTTTAGGCATAAATTTATTCAAACGCATATTTTCTCTCCATTTCAATAACAGCTATACAGCACTTTTCGGTTTAACCAATGAACTCAGGTTCACTGGACAGGAACCATAATTATTACCTCCAATCCCCCCCCCCCCCAAAAAAAAAAGCACATCGTCATCGTGTTTCGAATTTTCACCAAAAAAGTATGGCTTGGGAGGTGAATATAACTTATGGCAATCAGTGATTGGGTATTAAAAACAAACTGGCAACGTCATGATTTTATTGGTCGTCCATTAGGTTTAATCAGTTTTCTATCCCAAACTGACGGTGCCGATAGGCGACTAATTCCCGTCAAATTACAATACTTTTAGAAATCCGCCTTCCCAAAATAAATACCAATTTCAATAGCCAATGGCTCTATATGATGATGATTAGACCCGTTGACACGCTAGTTAGTATTGCTCATCTCTGTGAATTATTTCTTTTTAATTATTCGATCGTTGACAATTTACACAATATGCTTAAAGTGCTACCACTATCATATTTATAGTCAGCCATTTTCCTCAGATATGCATCTCGAATAATAAGTTCCGGTCAATATCTATATTTTGGCTTCAGTATCTCTTAAAACATGCTAAAATGTACAGGGACCCTTACTTTTTTTTTTTTTCAATTCCTGCGCGTTCATTCTTTTTTTTTTCCTTTCATTTTCTTTTTCAACGCAAAGCGGTAAGCGCTTTAATTCTCCTCCGACATTTCACCAACACGCGAGCCAAACGATCAGGACAGCCACCTTCAATCAAGTTGCTAGGAAACTTGGAGATTCGGGTACCTGAGGTCCAGACAGAGTAAATACACAGGAGGACGTCGGCTGCTAACGGTATTCCTGAACACGCTGTTTTTATCCCGCACGCCATGCAGGCTGACGCCAAAATTCTACCTAGACTAATTTTACGCGCGTAGGAATATATCTGTCTCTGTTTTTATGTATGCGCCTGTTTTGAGGTCCTCCTATGCTCACTTGTCATATTTATTGCAAAAATAATCTTGAGTAGAAGAGAAATGTTAAAGAATCGTTACTGAAATAAACGTTATTCAGAAAAAAAAAATTCTTCCAGTGAATCCTGGATTAGGATTTCATATGTTTATTGTTGTTTTCAAAGTACAGTATTGAGGAAAAACATCTGTTGTGATATTATATCCTCGTAAGAGGTTGCCCTCTGAGGTAGTGAGATCGAATGATTCCCGAAGACGTTATTATGAAAATTATTAATTCTCATATTATTATGAAAAAATATTATGAAAATTATTAATTTTCATAATAGATTTAATTTGCAAAGTAATCAACACGTTGATTAAAAAAAAACGCTTTAATTTGAAAATCAACGTGTCGTTTATAAACATAGAGCTACTTTTATGAGATCTAAGGTAGATATTGAAACATTTCCAGGCAATTTCAGAAACTGCCCATCTTCGATAGTTATGCAGTGGCATTTCAACTCTCCATAAGAAAGTGTTCATTTCTAAGGACAACACATGTCTTAAAAGTACAATGAACAAGCAAACAAAGACAGAAAGATTATTTACAAATGTCAAAAATCCTATATTTGATATCATCACTTTATTTAATTGCATATTGAGTCTGATGTGCGATGCAAGTCACAAATCATCACATCATTTGCTTATTTCTTTCTGTTTGCTTTGGACCTTACTTTAGTTCTTTGATTGATCTTACTTAAAACAAGTTGCCTCCATTTCTGTATGTTCTGTGATAAAGCCGCAGAACGTCTCATTAGATCTGTCAGTGTCTAAACTTTCTAGTGATACATACTTTACCTCACTTCACATCCTAAAAACCTAACAAAGAAACCATAATGAAGCCTATCTTCACACCAGGAAAATTGAATTTGCGGTTCGGTTACAGTTTGAGTGTGCAGTCAAGCCAAAGCATAATAGTTACATTTCTAAGAAAAACAGGAAAAAAAAAAAAGGTTTCAAATTCAAAACATTCTTATAATTATGGTATATGATCTATCAAACCTTTAAATTTTGGCCGATATCAGATTGATTAGTTCAGTCCAATTATCTCAGGTTTCATTTTCAACTTTTATTATCTAAGGTTTTTATTACGCTAACGTGGAGTTGTTTCGCTTATGTTTTGCAAGTGTGCAATTTGTACCATTTGTGCACTTTGTACAATTCGTATATCATGTAAATAAGGCGAAATATCTTTTGGCTACCACGTGACGGTGTCAAATGAAATGGTCGGAGCCATCATATCCCATTCAACTTGAAAACAGGGAGAGCATGATATTATACGTTCATTTGAAAAAGAAAATACCTCTTTTGAGAAAGAAAATACCTCTTTTGAGAGAAAATTCAAGCATGACATCTGTCTGTTCATATATTTCATACTATTGGATAAGTCAGCAGCAGCTGCAGCATCGAAGGGTGATATAAAACAAATTGTTATAATGTAATTAAGATGCGATTATGACAGGAACCGCGTTTCTACTTAAATAGCACTTGTGATTGCATCTCACCAATACCCTAAAAAGTTCAGATAAAATGTTTTGCAGGAAAACCGATCTGATATAACAGATATCGGTTGTTCGTGCAAATTCTTTATTTATTTATTTTATTTATTTATTTATTTTTTTGCTGTCGCGTGGATCTCAACATTATATTTCAAAAGTAGGCAATATACATCTAGCTTATATCTCCTAGCTCCTGTGATAAACGTCCTCCCACAAACAAAATACGTTCTAGCTTTTTCGCTGCTCTTTCAGAGGCATTTGTCATTTGCCATTTACCTGCTTACTGGACGATGTTATATACATTTACTTAGTTGTACAACTTATATAAACAGGAGAGACAAAGACCGTGACACACCTTGTGCAATTAAGATTGCATGAGTTATCATTTGAAACCATGATATTATATCATGCACAGGTATCCACTTTTCCATAGTGCTCTTTCCAAGACCTTACTCGTCCAGCATGCGGGCAGCTCAGGCAGGACTATGTCCACCCGTATCTCTTGTTGCACTGTAAACCTTGGCCTCTCCTGGTGTCTATGTTATATTAGACAGATCTATAGCACAACAACATTCTGAATCCAAGGGTGAAAAGCAAAGATGGTGGTCGGGATGAAAACCCACGACTTTAAGGATAGAATCATTTAAAATATATGCATATACTTTGTAGAAATATGTTGTATTTTTGACATAATATTCACCACTTATCACTCCGTGAAACTTACTTCATCGTTGACCGATCCCTCGTGGCACTCCTCGCCAAAACTGTAATTCAAGGGACTCGTGTCGTCCTGTTCCCCCTTACCGTCCTTTTTCTTTATAGGGCTCATCTTGTGTCAACGTTCCCAATACTAAAACCAGAACTTGTCGCTTTACTCTTCGTACGTCTCATGAACAAGATTCAACGGTCGCAGCAGCTGTAGCAGCGAACGATGTTGTTTCCCGGGATAACCATAAGTTGATGCTGATTTCTTTTCCTTATTCTTTTTAAATATTTACTTGTAGAAACTTTGTTTAATGAATATGAAATCACAATTTCCACAGCCTTTGATTCAGGTGAAAATAAAGTCATTGATTCTTAGAACAACATAAATTATTGGACCTGCTAAAAATGAATCAAGGACTACTAGGGCAATTATATTTGCGGTACTTGAGTCAAAACAACTTTCAAATAGGTTAGATCGATTATTAGCTGTAATCAAACATTCTGTTTTTAAAAGCACAAAAAAAAAAACCACGAAGCAATTCAATTTAAACAGATTGTTTCAAAGACACATTCCGTAAGAAGAAGACGACGACAAAGAAATCACCATAATATGTCAACTCTTGGCAAGGTATTTCCTAAATCAAAAACATATCAGCGAGACATGCCGAAATCCACCGTTTACAAGACATTGCCTGTAATCAAGAATATGCAAACGTGTCGATGACTGTATGAACAGTTTCCAGCATCTATCCAACGATAATCCTTCTTAAAGAAACGCCAGGGGAGCCAATGACCAAAAAACAATGTACTCAAACTTGGCTGAAGACCAAATAGGCCCTGGCGTCTATAAATCGCCCTCTATTAATGTTTCCCCCTCCCCCAAAACCGTCTTGATCAGGAGGTCAAATTCTGTGTCATAAAGTAAATATAATTCAGGCTTTAGGATTCTTGAGGAAGAAGGTAGGATCGTAGCCACACCTCAGTCGCATAATTAACTTTCTCCCTTTCACAGCTGCGATCCCATTTTTTCATGGCGAGTTTTTGTGTGAAATTATGCCAATGGGTTGTCACAAGAGAACGCAACGTAGAAAAAGAGAATGGAGGTTGGTTAAAGGGGGGGGGGGCTTTGTGGACGTTAAGCTAATTAACGTTGGTGTGCATCCGGCATATTACTTCTCACCGTAGTGTAATTACTCTTCGTCAGTAAGAAGTGTTGGACCGTTAAAATGAATAACACCCCCCCGCCGCACACGCACACACACACACACACACACGCACACACAAACACACATTACTGATACACTGCACTGCATTTAATCGCCAAACAGCTTCCTAAAAGGCATGATCGAGGTCCGTTCTTTCTCCCTATTTGGAGACCATCGCGTCCTTGCCCCCTTTCTTTAGATCACATGTACCTGATTGACATACTCGGACCTCGTGTGCCACTAAGCCTCCTTTCACAGAATTTAGATGCGCTGCCCATTTTCCTCAATGTAAAACGGTTGAGTTTGACTTTTTGCTGATGGTGATGATGATATTTGATGAAAATGGTGGTTTTGATCATGACAGCGGTAAATACGGTGGTGCTCCGGAGTAGACTGCATATGAAGCAAAATGGATCATTGATTGAAAGACAAACCAAACAAAAACGAAAAGTCAGAACACTTACACGAGCCTCCTTTCTGGTTCTTTCGTGTATGGACCCAGTATCAATACCTGTTTTCCTCAAAGTTTCGTTTTTTTCCTTTCTTTCACTTTCTTCTTCCTCTTTGAGTTACTTTTCCAGGAATCAAATTGACCCCATATGGACTGTGACTGGCTCACAGATAACGATTGATTTCAATTCGACAGCAAACTAGTCGCATTCGATGGCACAATATCTTGTGCAAGAATTAGAAAATAGACATTTAAATGTCTTGTCGTTGGATACACAGAACACGATGGATTAGAGAAACATGGATAAAGCAGGAATCACAATTCATACCTTAACCCGTTCCATACGGGAACCTGGTGGCCTGTGTATTAAGTCTATGGGGATTTCAGAATCCAGTAGTGAACGGGATAATAATGATTCCTATTTTTCCCCATTTTCTTGTGTGTTTTTTTTCCGTCTTTGCTTTTTTTCCCGCCGCTTTCCACATTTTGTTTTTTTATGTTTTCGTGTTTTTTGTACTTGGTATTGTGGTTGTACATCGGTACGATGAATGAACATTCTTTCAATGCACGAATCATGCACCGAAGTTTCTAATTGATGTTCGGTCTTTACTCGAATTTTGTTCTGCTTGTCATGGAAGTGCACACGTATAATATACAGCCAAGTAAATTTCCCATGAGAGAAATAAATCGAAAACAAGGCGCTGATAAGGAATCCACTCGACATCAAATTTGTTTCATTGTATCATGATATGCAAATCGACTTGCTTGTATATGGCACGTCACACATCACGTGTTCAGAATACGAACGAATAGAAAAAAAGCGAATCTTTTTTTTTTCTTTCTCTTTCTTTCGATAACTGCCGGTCATTCCACGTATCAAATCATGCGTATAGCTTTGAGGCAGGTAAGTTGGAGAAAGCGCCTGGGTGTATCTTAGTAACCTCCTTGATACAACTTCTACATAAATGCTATACCTGTCTAGTTTGACCAGAGCAGTCTATGTCCCACTATCATTTTAAGTTGAACTGCTCCAATGACCAACGATGAAAGCGACGATGCACTTAAATTAAAAACACTTCAATTCATAGGATTTTTTTCTCATCTGTAGTAATGTTAATCGAGTAACATCATACCAGTATTCAAATGTAAAACGTTAAGAATATGATATGTTTTTTCGGGCCTGCAATGAACCCATGTAAATTCCGGTCCAGGAGCGCTAAGTGATATTTGGGATACTTAATACCATAATTCAATATGAGAAGTGGACATAAAAGTAATAATTTCACGTCTGGCTAAGAAGTTTTAGCTGCGCAAAGAATTGTACATAATTGTTTGTCCTCCATGAGACTTCCTGGATGTAGATAAAAAAACTGCAAGCAAGTGATACAGCAGTGATTAACAAACAAACAGACAAACAAGCAAAGCGAAAGAGACATCTCCCCTAAAACCAGACAGGTGTAGTGCACTAACACTGGGTCACTGGTATTAGAGGAAGAAGAGGCCTGCTATTTTTAACCTTGTTCCAGTGGCTACCCAGACGTCCAACACAGATCCCGGCAAGGTGAACGGACAATGTATCATCTGTCACTTCTTGTACCTCTTCTGCTCTGCATCTATCTTCCCAACCCCTCCTCATCAACCTCCCCTCTCCTTGTTCCTGGTTTTGTTTTATTGCTTACGCTATATTTTTTTTTTCGGAGACGGGGTGGACAGAACTCTCCGCGTTAAGTTTAGCATTTATCACTTCAAGGGGACCTGCGTCCTACCATAGGGACTTTTTTCTCTTTTATTATGATTAATGTTATTTTCACGTTTCGTGAGGGATGCTGCTGCTCATATAACCCCTCGGAATTTCGACGCGGATTGAACTTGATTGTGAGAGACGGGCAAATTTACTTTGAATTAACGCTGATTGACCGAGTCAATATTCATAGTGTTACACGTAGAGCGCGATCGGTGCAATTAAATTGATTCGATATGGAAGGCCACGTACAGCTTCCCGCCATTCTCAGAAAAAGGGGGAGATTTGTGCGATAGTTTCTGCAGTTTTAGTTGTTGTTTTTCCCTAACCTATCTTTCACAAAGCTGAAATAGCTTTGACCCGCAAGCTGGTAGATTTTTTTTTTCTGTCCTTTTGTTTCCACTGGTCACCATCATTTGTCTTGATTAAAACGCGGCATATAATAATCCGAATTTATTTTTGTAATTTTTCGCCAAATGTCAACATAACTACCATAACGACAGCACTTATTATCATTAAATCTAAATGCCAATGTGCATGGCAGTATTAAGCCGTCATGTCACAAGATCTTTAAGAAAGGTCAGTGATAGTTCATTGTATTGAAGTGCAGTTGATTTATTTCCTTAGTATGATATGAGATAGAAGCTTAAAAAAAAGATATATATATATATATATATATATATATATATATATATATATATATATATAATCATATAGATTTATTGCACTGAATAAAAGAGATGTTTATCGATGCCATCGAAACGCAGATATTTGTTTCCCTTCCACACATATTCACTTAATTTACCGAGGGTCGTTGGGGTATACGGGCCTGATATTGAATTTAAAGATAATCTCTTACGCAAGTGAAACAGTTCACTATTGAGGTTGCTCCACATCGAAATACATCTTTACGTGACGTTTCAGTTGTTCTTCTTGTTCCTTTTCCTCGTGTTCTTCTTCTTCCTCCCCTTCTTCATCATCATCATCTTCTTCTTCTTCTTCTTCTTTTCCTCCTCCTCCTCCTCCTCCTCCCCCTTCTTCATCATCTTTTGTAATATGCATAAGACTATCTGTCCAGATACCATGAACAGATCTGAACAGATCCAGCCCCATGCAGCATGTAAGTAAAGATCTACCTGGAGACACAATGACTTCGGATATCCGACTGATGCAAGCCCATCACGTGATTGATAAAATCAACCAGTGATTAGTTGCTTTGCTCACCTGGCTGGCAATCAGTTTGACTTTTGCTTCCGAGCGACCTACTTCTCCCCTCATCTGAGGGGGGAGATGATGCGAAAGGTTATATTGAATTAAAGCTCGTCCTAATGAAGGGACCTTGCCGTGACATTGGGGGCATTTAGACTCGCGAAATGGAATTTAGATCCTCCTTTTCTACACTGTGATAATTTGCATTAGTCCTTGTGATGTGATGGATGATACGTGTGATTATTCCCAATCGTCCTTCATCTCACTCATATACATATATATATATATATATAGCGAAAACTTTGAGCAAAGAAAATGGGTTTTCATCGGGATTCGAACCCGAGACCTCCGGATTACTAGACCGGTGCTCTACCGACTGAGCTATTGAAAGCCCTAGATCGGTGTTCGTCCCAAACCCTTAACTCTCTTTGCTCGTGTGGTCAGAAGCTATAGTGTGTGTATGTGTGCCACACACACACACATTAACCTAACATAGACCCAAAGGACATAAATCAACTTTGGAATAAATGCGAGGGATCACCGAAGCGATGCAGCTTTTTTATTTTTTGTAATATAAATTGAAACAAGAAAGGGAAAACTGACCAGAAACAAAATAATAAATGGCGAAAACTTTGAGCAAAGAAAATGGGTTTTCATCGGGATTCGAACCCGAGACCTCCGGATTACTAGACCGGTGCTCTACCGACTGAGCTATTGAAAGCCCTAGATCGGTGTTCGTCCCAAACCCTTAACTCTCTTTGCTCGTGTGGTCAGAAGCTATAGTGTGTGTATGTGTGCCACACACACACACATTAACCTAACATAGACCCAAAGGACATAAATCAACTTTGGAATAAATGCGAGGGATCACCGAAGCGATGCAGCTTTTTTATTTTTTGTAATATAAATTGAAACAAGAAAGGGAAAACTGACCAGAAACAAAATAATAAATGGCGAAAACTTTGAGCAAAGAAAATGGGTTTTCATCGGGATTCGAACCCGAGACCTCCGGATTACTAGACCGGTGCTCTACCGACTGAGCTATTGAAAGCCCTAGATCGGTGTTCGTCCCAAACCCTTAACTCTCTTTGCTCGTGTGGTCAGAAGCTATAGTGTGTGTATGTGTGCCACACACACACACATTAACCTAACATAGACCCAAAGGACATAAATCAACTTTGGAATAAATGCGAGGGATCACCGAAGCGATGCAGCTTTTTTATTTTTTGTAATATAAATTGAAACAAGAAAGGGAAAACTGACCAGAAACAAAATAATAAATGGCGAAAACTTTGAGCAAAGAAAATGGGTTTTCATCGGGATTCGAACCCGAGACCTCCGGATTACTAGACCGGTGCTCTACCGACTGAGCTATTGAAAGCCCTAGATCGGTGTTCGTCCCAAACCCTTAACTCTCTTTGCTCGTGTGGTCAGAAGCTATAGTGTGTGTATGTGTGCCACACACACACACATTAACCTAACATAGACCCAAAGGACATAAATCAACTTTGGAATAAATGCGAGGGATCACCGAAGCGATGCAGCTTTTTTATTTTTTGTAATATAAATTGAAACAAGAAAGGGAAAACTGACCAGAAACAAAATAATAAATGGCGAAAACTTTGAGCAAAGAAAATGGGTTTTCATCGGGATTCGAACCCGAGACCTCCGGATTACTAGACCGGTGCTCTACCGACTGAGCTATTGAAAGCCCTAGATCGGTGTTCGTCCCAAACCCTTAACTCTCTTTGCTCGTGTGGTCAGAAGCTATAGTGTGTGTATGTGTGCCACACACACACACATTAACCTAACATAGACCCAAAGGACATAAATCAACTTTGGAATAAATGCGAGGGATCACCGAAGCGATGCAGCTTTTTTATTTTTTGTAATATAAATTGAAACAAGAAAGGGAAAACTGACCAGAAACAAAATAATAAATGGCGAAAACTTTGAGCAAAGAAAATGGGTTTTCATCGGGATTCGAACCCGAGACCTCCGGATTACTAGACCGGTGCTCTACCGACTGAGCTATTGAAAGCCCTAGATCGGTGTTCGTCCCAAACCCTTAACTCTCTTTGCTCGTGTGGTCAGAAGCTATAGTGTGTGTATGTGTGCCACACACACACACATTAACCTAACATAGACCCAAAGGACATAAATCAACTTTGGAATAAATGCGAGGGATCACCGAAGCGATGCAGCTTTTTTATTTTTTGTAATATAAATTGAAACAAGAAAGGGAAAACTGACCAGAAACAAAATAATAAATGGCGAAAACTTTGAGCAAAGAAAATGGGTTTTCATCGGGATTCGAACCCGAGACCTCCGGATTACTAGACCGGTGCTCTACCGACTGAGCTATTGAAAGCCCTAGATCGGTGTTCGTCCCAAACCCTTAACTCTCTTTGCTCGTGTGGTCAGAAGCTATAGTGTGTGTATGTGTGCCACACACACACACATTAACCTAACATAGACCCAAAGGACATAAATCAACTTTGGAATAAATGCGAGGGATCACCGAAGCGATGCAGCTTTTTTATTTTTTGTAATATAAATTGAAACAAGAAAGGGAAAACTGACCAGAAACAAAATAATAAATGGCGAAAACTTTGAGCAAAGAAAATGGGTTTTCATCGGGATTCGAACCCGAGACCTCCGGATTACTAGACCGGTGCTCTACCGACTGAGCTATTGAAAGCCCTAGATCGGTGTTCGTCCCAAACCCTTAACTCTCTTTGCTCGTGTGGTCAGAAGCTATAGTGTGTGTATGTGTGCCACACACACACACATTAACCTAACATAGACCCAAAGGACATAAATCAACTTTGGAATAAATGCGAGGGATCACCGAAGCGATGCAGCTTTTTTATTTTTTGTAATATAAATTGAAACAAGAAAGGGAAAACTGACCAGAAACAAAATAATAAATGGCGAAAACTTTGAGCAAAGAAAATGGGTTTTCATCGGGATTCGAACCCGAGACCTCCGGATTACTAGACCGGTGCTCTACCGACTGAGCTATTGAAAGCCCTAGATCGGTGTTCGTCCCAAACCCTTAACTCTCTTTGCTCGTGTGGTCAGAAGCTATAGTGTGTGTATGTGTGCCACACACACACACATTAACCTAACATAGACCCAAAGGACATAAATCAACTTTGGAATAAATGCGAGGGATCACCGAAGCGATGCAGCTTTTTTATTTTTTGTAATATAAATTGAAACAAGAAAGGGAAAACTGACCAGAAACAAAATAATAAATGGCGAAAACTTTGAGCAAAGAAAATGGGTTTTCATCGGGATTCGAACCCGAGACCTCCGGATTACTAGACCGGTGCTCTACCGACTGAGCTATTGAAAGCCCTAGATCGGTGTTCGTCCCAAACCCTTAACTCTCTTTGCTCGTGTGGTCAGAAGCTATAGTGTGTGTATGTGTGCCACACACACACACATTAACCTAACATAGACCCAAAGGACATAAATCAACTTTGGAATAAATGCGAGGGATCACCGAAGCGATGCAGCTTTTTTATTTTTTGTAATATAAATTGAAACAAGAAAGGGAAAACTGACCAGAAACAAAATAATAAATGGCGAAAACTTTGAGCAAAGAAAATGGGTTTTCATCGGGATTCGAACCCGAGACCTCCGGATTACTAGACCGGTGCTCTACCGACTGAGCTATTGAAAGCCCTAGATCGGTGTTCGTCCCAAACCCTTAACTCTCTTTGCTCGTGTGGTCAGAAGCTATAGTGTGTGTATGTGTGCCACACACACACACATTAACCTAACATAGACCCAAAGGACATAAATCAACTTTGGAATAAATGCGAGGGATCACCGAAGCGATGCAGCTTTTTTATTTTTTGTAATATAAATTGAAACAAGAAAGGGAAAACTGACCAGAAACAAAATAATAAATGGCGAAAACTTTGAGCAAAGAAAATGGGTTTTCATCGGGATTCGAACCCGAGACCTCCGGATTACTAGACCGGTGCTCTACCGACTGAGCTATTGAAAGCCCTAGATCGGTGTTCGTCCCAAACCCTTAACTCTCTTTGCTCGTGTGGTCAGAAGCTATAGTGTGTGTATGTGTGCCACACACACACACATTAACCTAACATAGACCCAAAGGACATAAATCAACTTTGGAATAAATGCGAGGGATCACCGAAGCGATGCAGCTTTTTTATTTTTTGTAATATAAATTGAAACAAGAAAGGGAAAACTGACCAGAAACAAAATAATAAATGGCGAAAACTTGGGTCCTTTGGGTCTATGTTAGGTTAATGTGTGTGTGTGTGGCACACATACACACACTATAGCTTCTGACCACACGAGCAAAGAGAGTTAAGGGTTTGGGACGAACACCGATCTAGGGCTTTCAATAGCTCAGTCGGTAGAGCACCGGTCTAGTAATCCGGAGGTCTCGGGTTCGAATCCCGATGAAAACCCATTTTCTTTGCTCAAAGTTTTCGCCATTTATTATTTTGTTTCTGGTCAGTTTTCCCTTTCTTGTTTCAATTTATATTACTATATATATATATATATATATATATATATATATATATATATATGTATATATATGTATATATATATTGTTTACTCATGACTTTATTCAAGTTCAAGAAAGTATGAAAATGACATGTATACAAAAGAACCAGGTCCACCGTTTCATTCAAAACGAATGGCAGGTTAAGACACGTACATGGGGTACAAAACAACAATATTAGAGTTTACATTACAGCAACCCATATCACACATAAAATATCAAATATTACCGGTGATTAATCAATAAGAAATAAATACATATACTATTTCTGCGTTACAATAACAACAGTGGTGTAATTATCTTCCACAGTATTAATAAAATAATCTGCGTTAAAAAATGATGAAATAATACAAACATATATATATATATTATATATATATATATATATGCATAATTATTCATATATATATATATATATATATATATATATATATATATATGAAGAGTTTGTTTGCAAAAACCATATTTGTTTGTTTGCAAAAGTCCACATTTGCCAAATGGAGATATTTGCGATTAAAGGTCAAGAAAAATAAAGAGAATAATAAGAAAAAAAATTGCTTCTTTTGGCCATAACTTCAAAAATATGCCTTTATATGTAGTGACCAATATATCATTTAAAAGGTATTATTTTGTACTTTATGACAGAAACCGTACTGCAAAATCTTCAAAAATGGACTTATCGGTTTTTGCAAAGAAACTCTTCATATATATATATATATGTATATACATATACATACATAAGCCTTATTATCATCACCATCATCATCTCATCAAATCTTCACCAACGGAGATCTTTATTTGGCTATGTGCCCCATACCCCCCCCCCCACCACTTATTATCTTCACAACTATGTTATAAATCATTTTCAACATAAAACCAAAAGTTGTAAACAAAACTTTCTGCATTTTCTTCAATTGCCCATTCACCCACAGTATATATATATATATATATATATATATATATATATATATATATATATATATATATATATAAAACATATATATATAATATATATATATATATATACATATATATATATATATATATATATATATATATATATATATATATATACATATATATATATATATATATATATATATATATATATATATATATAAATATATAATGCTTATTATTGTCAGTGTATATCTTCATCCCCTCCTTCCTGTGTTTTATCATCTAACTAGCATTTTTCATTGAATACTATTTCCAGTATTTCTGAGAAAATGACGTCAAAGATCTATCTAGAAATCATTTTCGGGTCGTCGAAACGTTCTCTGGTACGGCTGCGTGCTCACGAAATGGGGGTAACGCCATTGGATCATCATTATGGGGGTTCTATTAACGTTTTGTCGACCAAAGAAGGTCCCTGTACCCAGAAATGAAAAAGGGCGTTGCCCGGACAAATGTATCTACCTGTGATGATGTGATCACAATTATGACACTGCTTCCAACTTTAACACATCGGAGATTGAGGATTAAGCAATGATAAACATGAGTGAAATTAGATCAGAGTAAAATTATGGATGTCCTTTTTGTCATTTCCTCCCATGAGGGAAATGAATTACCGAAGTTGTCAAAATCATTTACAAAGGTCAGCTTGTCTTACCTTGTTGCAGTAAGAGCCCATTCTCGCTAGAGACTATTCGGTGACCTCGCTTCGTACAGAGGGTTAAACGTGTATACATTACTCATTTTAGGACGATGCGACTCCAGGCCAGTTGACTCGTGCAGTGACTTCAATATTAAATGGCAATTTTGACTCCAAAAATTCCTTTTGTTCTATTCTCTTTTCTTTCGTAATTAGTTAAGATCAATTCTATGCCAATCGTAGTCCTTCGTTCTCCTGTGCGTAGACATGCCCTTTTGTTTTCACAGGATTGGAAAAAAGAGTAAAAGAAATACATTCCCGTCAAAAAAAAAAAAAAAAGAAGAAGAAAGATTAGCCTTCCAAGTAACATGCAACCAAAATCAACCAGTTTCACATTGGTACTAGCGTGTCATGTTTCAAGTATGCAAGAGAAATTACCATACCTTGAAAACAACCGCTAAAGACACCCCAAACGAAATAAAAATGCAGAAAAATACTACGTGAAATATAAACGGTTGTGAACGACAGTGCTGCAGGAGACAACCTAGACCCGTTTTACTACAACAAGTGGCAAATGTTGCTGTTTGCTGTTCTACATAGATCCGTGACAGATTCCCCTTACCCCACTTTTGACAGCAATCGATGACATCTGCGACAAAGTAAAATACAGTATATACAAAAAAAAAATCGCATTAATGTCAATAGCCATAAGCTATGGTACCGCTACAGGTGATGCTATGTACACGAACATTCTCATTGCGATTCACAAACAAGTTACACACAGAGATTTCGTTTGCACTGAATGTATAGAGAATCAAACACTCAATACTATAATTGCCATGATTACGGTCATACCTCCATTCTTCGATACGCAGGAAGGATGAGGCTTAAACACGTTCAATGCCGTTATGCTTTCATTGTAAAAGAGTGACATCCTATGTTTTCTCTGCTTTCTGTGAAATTATTCTTTGCTTCGACACAAAGGTGATGATAAAAATAAGATAATGAATGTAATAAAGTATATACAAATTTCTGTGGTTTGTTCGTTTGTTTGTTTGTTTGTTTGCTTGTTTGATTGTTTGTTTGTTTGAAAAGGCATGGAGACGATTTAACCATATATTAAGAGATCAAGAACATGGACGCAATGGACGGAAATATCACGTCTCCTAGACGCGAAGGTAAGAGAGAAGATTTTTAGGGAAAACAAAAATCACAAATTATCATGCATTGTGCAGAGAGAAAATGGGGAAGAAGCATCAAACTCGAGGAACCAATAATAATCTAAATTTACTCAGGTTGATTTTATCGTCCAGAATAGACTGATTCCCCGGAAATATCTGCACAGAGAAAACCGACATTTGTATGCACTTAACTTTGGGAGCAACGTAGCAGCAGTACACAGACGTTGATTTTGTCTCAACAGCTTTTTCGTCGCGTAAGGACTGGTGAATATGATGCATTGTCACGGGAAAATACTGAAGTAAAGAGCAATACTTTTTGATTTGAAACTGTTTTCTGTCTGGGGATCAGTAACAATAACAGTAAGCGAATGTGATATATTGGAAGGGAATAAGATGATCATCGAGAGCGAACGAGGGATAGAGAGAGAAAAAAATAAAGAGAGAAAGGGAAAGAGAGGGAGAAAAGATAAATATTGTCAACAAAATTGGCTGACCAATCACCGGAAAAGCACGGTTTCGGAACGTTGCCAAACTTAATTACCTCCTAATTGCGCGATTAATAATGCAGCCGTCCACAGATCTTGGGGTGCAGTGAAGCAGAGTCTCGCCGTGCGCCCCCCTCCCCACCTCCCCACCCCCGGCCCTCCGCTCACCAGGTACAGGTAGCGGACCAGAGTGGTAGAAAACTAAACACACGCACAGTATTTCAGCCAGGTCTGATACATTAACTGAGTATGTTTACTTTTTCTTTTATGTATTGCGGACGTAATGTTAGATATACTGACTTATGTAAAATACTCATTTGACGTGTTGAAATTTGTGAATGTCATGTCATGTGTCAGATGTAAAGCTTGTCAAAGATTCACTCACTGAATCAAGCCCAAATGCTTCTCTTACCATGAGTTTTATGATTATACAATGAATGTTTTTACAATCTACTGAAGATAGACGAAGATATCTACTGAAGATGTTAATATGGCAGACGATTCTTAAAGAGTTCATTGAGGATCTAAAACAATATCAAACGATTACAAGACTAATTTTTGCTATATTTGAGAATTATAACGTGAAGCCCGAGTCATATCATTTGGGTTACGATTGCATGTGATTATTTGTAATTACAAAAATAGATGAATAAGTACAAAGATAGATAAACAAATAAATGTCTTATTTGGAAACTGTTTACAACACGTATGGTTACATAGTTACTAATGCTTTCTGTCATGTGACCAGCTGATAATTAACAACATAAATCGCACTGATTGGTCAATCAGTAGTGGTGCACTTAAGATGATGTTCATCGCAACTTTGTTCATTGTCATTTGAGTAGCCCATACACTGTCGGAGTGTGTCTAGGTAGGTATCTAAAGTATCTGAAACCAACCAAACAAACAAACCAACAAACTTTACGTTGCTCTCAAACGAGATTCCGTTCTACCCTCACCCTCCAACTCTTATTTTCTCAACTGCAGATTCAGTTAATTCTCAACTGATACAAGGACAGATGCAACTTTTGCGCGGGTATCCAGGCTGAAGAGTTTTTCAAGTCTTGAACAAACCGTCGAAGAATGATATTCATTCAGGTTTAAAATGAAATACGAAAGATGCACACACATAATACTCAAACAGACATACAGACACACACTTTCATATAACTGATCACATACATATAAACAATATAAATAGAACGTCTATAGAAAGGAAGACAAAGACAAAGACATCAAGCATTTCCATTGTGTCAATTCTAGAGCTTGTTAGAGATCTGAGACCTTGAAAGTTTTTTCCCCTTCTTTCTTTTTGAATATTTCTTTCTGGCCTTTCTGGTTTCGGCAACAGGAACGTGATTTTCTTCCTTTTTTTGTGTGTGTCATTAAAGCCTGATACTCTAAACGACCCCAGGCTTTGTGAAGCGAAGACATGCTGTTAAAGATCGCCAACCTCTTTCTGCTTTCGATTTTTTTTTTCTTTGTTTCCTTACCAAAGGTCTGGATAGTGATTGGCATGCCATTATGCAATAGCTGTATAGCTTTCTCATGTTTAGGTGATTGGATGCGGTTGGCTGAATTAAACACATACAAGCTATCGCCTCACCAGTTAAGGTCAGATAAAAAGACCTTGGGTGACATTAACAAAAAAGAAAATAAATATGTAACTCAAGTGGGCCATCAGAAGGCGTTGTTCCGCGGCTGAATTTTGGCAATTTCAGCCATGCCCAGTGATCAACGAGCTAACAATGTCACTAGTAAAGTGGAACTGTCAAACAGTCATGCCCTCTTGACTATAAATAAGGCCATAGAGTATAGGCACAACTCATTAAGATGGAGGATTTAGGGTGGTTTAGGGGAGGGGAGTGAGGAGGGGCGTGTCCTTTGGGACATAGCGGCAGGTGGGTGACGCGTTAAGGCTATATGTCAATCTCTGTTTCTGATATTATACTGAACTGTAAAACGACCTTCAGATGTCGTTGAGGTGATTCACAGGTCATACTGTCATCGAACGCTAGGTGAAACTAGGAGCTTACGTCTGCAGAATCTTAAGCTGCATCATGCCTTTAATACTCGCGTACCTTTCTTATCAAAATCAGCTCTTACGGTTCTTTAAAAACTGACACATATCGACAGATTTTGTATTGTTCAGTTCGTCTTTCTACTCGTACCAAAATATACATCCAAGAGAAGAAATAAACAAGAGAAAACACAGCAAAGCTACATATGTGTAATTTCTAGGAAAAAAGAGGAGAAAGAACTAGATTAATGTTCAGCTTTAAAACTATCAAACTAACTGTATATAGGGAGATGGTCAAAAAAAAATCATACACGTCTACGCTCGTGCACGCAAAAACAGACGAAAAAGTGAAAATATCCTTTTCCCTTTTTATTCACTTTTCCATTTTACTCCACTGTGCAAACGCTCATTTCGCCAAAGATCACAGAGTGTTCTTGATAAGAAACGAAACATGTATCCCTCTAAGCAATGCACAAGATAGATAGTCACCTAATCGCTTAAAAAAAAACAACAACAAAAAACCCAAAAAGTGTGTGTGTGGGGGGGGGGGGGAGGGGACAACGTTGTTAACACCACGGCGCAATGGCCCTCCATTCACTTTGATAGCCTCATTTTGCAAATCTCCCATCGACCTATTAAAGGAAATACTGAGGTGTTTTATTTGAAATCGATGCACTTATCCTGTGATGTTAGCATCAGGCCATTGCAGCGGTTTGATAAGTAGGCAATGATTGCCTGTCAGGGGGTTAAGAAAAGCAATATTTTCTTAATTACAAATTGAAAAGGGGGTAAAAATTCACTTTCTGGGAGATAAACCATGACCATTGGGGGGGGGGGTTGGGTAGGGGACGAAAGCATTTAATGAACGTCTTAACAAGTAATTTCATCAAAACCTATGCATGCGCTGATAATGGTGATGGTGTTGTTGTACAGAAAAGAAAAGTGAAAACACTTGCTAAAAAGGGCCATAACCCCTGATACACTGCTGCTTTAAAAAACAGCCAACGACTACCCGTCCTTTCGGATGCCGTAAGCCAGACCCAAAATAGATCGACGAGGTACGTCATACAGCGATGATTACATTTTAAACGCGAAGGTGGCGTCGCGGCATGTGTTAGTGATGGCTGAACTTCAGTTGGATGCAAAAACAAACTGGCGCGAGTGCGTTTACTGCGGGGAGGCGAAAATGAAGTTTTTAGAAAATCAGGAAATGGTTTAGAAAACAACACAAGCATACCGCAAGATGCATTGGATCCCCCTTTTATTCTAGCAGACTATTCTATTCCGAGCTTCCGATATTGCTGACCCTTCTAAAAACAGATCGCTTCTCTCGGCCAAATCTCGCGGGGACAAGTATACACTCGACATGCTCGGTGGAGCATTCACGGATGGAGTTATTGCTGTAATGAAGCAGCTGTACCTCGGGCAGGCAGACGACTGGTAGGAGAGTTTTTCCTCTCTTCCTTTTCTTTTTTCCCTTGTTACTCAGTGGGACTATCCAAATCTGTCTATTTGTGGATTTTTACTGAGTAGGTGGCCGTGTGTGCCACTTCCAGACTTCACCTTCGAATAATTATAAGAGATTACCCAGTATGTTTTGCCTTGGCTGCTGATGATTATTATTTAGTTTGATGTGCCGAAATCGCCAAACTTATTCTATCTTGATTTCTAACTACAAAAATAAGGCTAATAAACAAACATGGAAACGATTTTGAAACAATCCCGAAAATAGCTCGAGCAACGAGCATTCCCTATAAAAGAAAGTTATGCTACTTAGATTCAAGGGACTACAAATATTTCTGAGTATGACAAAAACTTTGGAAGCTAGTAACATGGATAAATTATTGAAGAAAGAATGTGATGCAAAGGAGGAAACAAACATGTCATTTTATTGGAATCCATGCATCAACATTTTTTTCATGCATAAAATTTCATGCATGACGAATAATTGTTTGAGATTGTAAAAGAAATACCAACTGAGACTATTCTACTGGATTCTGAGTTGTCGCAGCTATGTGGATAATGTCACTGACACTAAATCTTGAGGTTCAAGATTCGAGTCTGTAGGAAGTTAATTCACTCCCTCACACCCTCTTTCTTTCCATCTCATCTCTTTTCTCTTTCATTCTCTAATTATCTCTTTATATCTCTATTGAACAATCCTTTGAAATGTGTCTTAAATGTGGATACCAAGCAGTTCTAATCTTCCGATTGGTGTAAGGGTAAAACGTAAAATAATATAAAGAGATGGTATATCAAACAAATTAAACAGAACAGGTCTGAATGTGATTATGCCAAGCTCTTGTGAAGTATAATAGTATTCATTGTCAAAGGTATTTTTATTGCCAATATTAGTGTGAGTGTCATTGTCGTTACCCACTGTAATATGATTAGTTTACTTTTGATGGCACGTAGAGTCGAGAAGCAATAATCAACAGATCTTTCCAATCAGCTGCGAGAGAGGTTTTACCGCCCTTTATTCAGATGCGCAGTTTAACTTTCGGTTATCTTGGAATACGCACCCTTGTCACATTTGGCATTCAATAACGTGAAAGCAGTATACTCCGCTCACACGCACTATTGATTTATCTCGTATCTCCATCATTGCGAAGAGGTTTGTGGTTTGTTGACGAGATTGTTATTTACTAAGCTGTAATGTCTTTATGATGGACACTGGCGCCTTCGACGATACTCCTGCGAACAGGGTTTGAAGATGCGATGCAATGTCGGTTGGTCAACCTGACTTGACGGTAAACGTAAACAGCGCCCTCTTAATTTCAGTACATGACAACCAACTCCTTGCTCGTGACTGACCATTGAAACTTCTCGTGCATTTCATGACAATATCGAATACACAGTTATCTTCTTTCTTTCTTTTTTTTTTCGTGTATAGCATGAATTATATACAATCAAGCAAATGATTTTGTAGGAATTCTCCTCGTTTCAATTCAGTCATGATATGGGTGAATGAACACATGATCTTCGTTGACTCCCAAAATGATTACATTACTATTCCAGCTAGGTAGATGGTGTTACCAAGATATGGGTAAGAGAACCTAAAGTGTTGAGAAACAAATCCTAATGTTAATTTTTGCTATTTCTCTCTGCAAAATAAAAACGTTACACGTTCCTGTCACTTCCTTTTTTAAAGGATTTTTCTCTTAGCTTTCCATATCATCTATAAAACTATGGATGAGGACGTTTATTCATTGGCATGACTATTGCAAGGCCTTACGGATGTCGGTTGCTTGGAATATCCGTCAAATTACTTTGATATTGTTAATAATATAATATCAATTGATATTGATAAAGTATTATTCACATCATATACTTGTCCATTGTTCATCATTTCTGCAAAAACTTCCACAAATTATGTCAAAGAGACGCACAATAATGGATTTGCATTTTTTTAATCCCATATATCCCATCGAACCAACACTATAGGTACCCAATACAAAGCAAAGTAGTATCCTATGTAATGACCACTAATTCCATAATCAGCCAATCGAGTCGGAATTCGCATACATGCAGTGACATGTGTTTCCATACGTAGAAGGACTTTTAATTCCTGTTCAGCTATCATGTGCTGTAGGCCCCATCCAACACATAATCTTTATCCAGGTTCAGTGGCATCAAATGGTGAAAGGAAGATAAGAGACGGCGGGCATATAACGACAAGGGATGGGGGAGGGGGGAGAGATAGAGCTCAAGAGAAAGAGATAAGGGACACGAGGAAAGAGATAGCGAGCAAGAAGGGTAAGGGGGATATAAGGAGAGAAGATAGCGGGTTGAAGGGTAAGGGTAGGTATACAAGGAGAGAGAAAGGGGAGAGAATGGAAAGAAGTTATAGGATAAAGAGATAGGGAGAGGTTAGAAAGAAAACAAGGGGAGCAG
Organism: Diadema setosum; assembly: GCF_964275005.1. Classification (NCBI taxonomy): domain Eukaryota; kingdom Metazoa; phylum Echinodermata; class Echinoidea; order Diadematoida; family Diadematidae; genus Diadema; species Diadema setosum. The sequence continues at coordinate 31,902,209 of NC_092701.1, forward strand.
AGTGGAAGAAAGAAGAAGGGGGGAGAGAAAGATCCTTTTCATCTATTTCGCATCTTTAAGAAGGGTTGCCCGAGTCAACATTAGCTGGTTTTCATCGGGGCCCTTTAAAACACAGCACATGAAACATTGCAGAATTACAGTTTCTAACTGAACATTTAAAAACATTTAAATACAATCACTAGCCAAAAAAAGCAAAAACAAAAACAAAAACGGATAACACTATCATGATAGATGGGTCATTAGCTCTTCACAACAGTATGTAAGCTCTCTAGAAACAGGGAGCATGCACTAGATTTCAGGATAGGGGATACCGAAACACCAGGGACGTGAAATGCACCAAGCTTGGTTTCTGCAATTTAGTTCAGCGTGGTTTACTGTTTCGCCTCCCGTAGGATGAAACGGAGTCCTTCTTGAACCAGTAGAATACGAAAGAAAGGTCGCGTAATAAAAGGGGGAAAACGAAATAAAAAAACGAATAAAACAAGACAACAACATGAACAAGAAGAGCGAAGCGCCTCATGAAGCGATCCGCCACGCCCCGATTACCACACCTCACTCTTCAGAACTATAATGCATGTTTTTGTTTGTTTGTTTTTTCCTGCGGTCCGTGGTCCCATAATGGATTGGGACTCCTTTTTGGTAACATTTACACACAAATGCGATGGGCACGCCTCGCTGATCTGGTCGTTAATTGCTCCGCTTAACGCCTCACAACAGTACGAGAGCTCGCTTGACATGGGGAACATGTCCCAGGGTTTCAAAATAATGATACCGACACACCATGAATACAATGGATTATGCACGGTTCTTCTTCAACATGAAGTCTTCTTGTAAAAAGGAGAATGTCATTTAGACAATGGTACACAATTTTTTTTTATTTTTGTTGGACAGAAACGCGCGCCAGTTCAAACGAGAAATCACAATTCTACGTCTCATGGACTTGAATCTGAGTTCTTGTTCTTGACTGTGGATGCATGAATTAAAACATTTTGCTGAACACAAAAGACAAAAGCAAAAAGTGGCGTGAAAATAGAGGTATAGAGTTTGCAAATTGCAGTGATGAAACAGATTTTTTTCTACGAAATGATCTCACACTCAGTAAAGGATAAATCTGTTAAACTTTGATTTACAATCCATTACGGACCATCGCGTCTTTTCACTGCCTTGTATAATAATCACAATAAGGTCAAGGTATGTAAACGTTAAGCAAATTGCTCTGTGATGCGCTCCAATGTCTGTTTTGTTATCTAATTCTAATCTGATCTCCTGGTTAACCTGTCATTAGCGTTTTTGACAACCCACTAAAAACTATGATGGAAGCAGCCTTGATCGAATGCTATTCTAGAGTGACGGCAAGGCAGTATTTCGCAAGGTGTGAAGGAAAAAAGTATCTGAATAAAATTAATGTATGCTTAAACACACACGCACACAAACACACATACACACACGCAAACACACACGCACACGCACACACACACACACACACGCATACACACACGCGCCCATACAATCCACGCTTACAATGTATGTACACAGACAAACAAGTGCTCAAGTGTCCAATAGCAGATAATGCTCGTAGCAGCAGCAGCTCCAAAGGATAATGCTATTATTTTGAGTTCTGCTGCTCCTGAAAGTGTACGGGGCTACCTAACTGGAGGGGAGAGGGAGCGAGGGCGGGGTACAGGCACATTGGGGTATGTGGCGTTGAGCAGCTTGGAGTGACAGAGACATAAATACATTAACGCAAACATCATGTCAAGCCCTTCAACCGGAAATAGATGTTTACAGCGTGTGCTTCGACAGCGATCTACGTCTCCCTCGTGCCCCCCCCCCCCCCAATCCCACCGACCGAATGTGCCCGGATGAACGCGCTGCTCATACTTTCACACTCACGAGGGATGTATCACCTCCCTGCACTCACTCATACGCGCACGCCCATACACACTTACACACACAGCCATATGAACAGGCAAAAAAAGCACGACACCGCGGAATTGTAATCCCCTCCAAAGGACTATACACAATGAGGATAAAGTGCTAACCGGGGGACTTGAACCACGGGACCTCAGGATTAATAATTCGAGGTCTTTACAGTTCGTGGTCTTTATTACCAATACATTATGTATGATAATTATGATATACATATTCTATTCATCAAATCTGGATTCAGAAAGTGACTTTGAGTTCAATTTGAGTTTTGATAGCCTCATGCTCTGAAAATATGCGGGGGAATTGAAATACGTGTAGTCACGTGGTCTATAATCCATGGTGTGCCTGGGACGAGGATTGTGTACTGATGAGTAGGCCTACGTCTAAGTCCTTGCCCAATCTATATCACTATTTCTCCACTTCATCAATAATTGTGAGCACATTGGCCTACTGACGTAATCCCTACTTAAAAAATAGCATATTATGAAAGACATTGACCCTGTATATATCTCATGGGCCTGATTTTAGATGAGCACTATGGAATTCCTTGGTCACATTCTAGTGCGTGCATGCCAATTTAACTTGAAATAATCTTCCATCGAAGAAGTAAATGCAGACCATTCCATGCCCTCAATCTCTTTGGAAAGCATTTTAGTTAAATGGGCCAGAGCTGAATTTCTGAAAGGTTATAGGTGGGAGTTTTCTCCTAGTGACTTGTTTGTCCAAGAAGACAAAAAGATCAGAATGTGTGTTTGTTTGTGTGTATGTGCATGTATGTATATGTGTGTGTGTGTGTGTGTGTGTGTGTGTGTGTGTTTCTGGCAAGAACCAAATGCTTTTCCAAGAAACGCTTTTCTCAGCATGTTTAAAGGTAAAATACGTATTGACATTCGAACAAAATCAATATATTTGTTTATAAACATAAATGTATACATACAATCATAATATACTTTGTCACATCTTCAGCCAACATTACCAGTTCCCCCTATCGCATATAGCCGATATCAAGCTATATTATATGACCTATATAGATACCAATGTGTGATTGGTCAAAATGCTGTCACGTGACCATGTTCACAAGGATGAGAAGCGTTATATTTCATAACATGACGTAAATTACGTACAATCATGGAATATAACAGCGACTACGTTAAACAAATGGCGTTATATCTGGAGGGGTGACGTAATCAAAAATCAATTGTTATGATGCGCGCAACATACACAGAGACGCTTTGCACACACACACACATACTTACGAATGTAATCGTGACCGGTCGACCGACCACACGCACCATACCACTTACGTTTACAGAATGCGCTAGCGGTATTAATGAGCATCACACTGACACACGCTACACTGCAAGCGCGCGAATTACGAAATTGCAACTGATTTGTTTTCGTCAAACTGGCATGGCAGCTTTGATGAGCAGCTGCCCTTCGCTTGTGAGAGAGAAAGAACTGTTGTCCTGATAGCTATAGAGCCTCCTACTCCAATCAATGTTAGACAGTCGTGACAGGAAAGCCAAAGCCAAGGATTTCCCATTACATTACCAGAGCCTGAACTGAGTAAGTTTTTATGCTACTTTTGTACTAGCGCAGGACCTGGACCAGGGCCAGGTCCGTAGTCTAAACAGCTCTTGTACCAGTGACCACAGGCAGAAGAGATTAGGCCCTACATTATCAGAAAGTTCACATTCTCATACATCACCACAAACAAATGTTATGTCAACAAGCTTGCTTTACCCAGACCAAAAGCGGCATTTGGTCTAGTCTTCTACAATTTTTACATCTCTCATTACAAAATCTGGCTCTACCGCTACGAAACTAGGCCCTACGTACGATTGATTAACGACTGTTCTAGAAATTACTTAGTATGTGATAAACAGGCAACGGTCGTACTCCACGGAAGAACGAATTCCCGGTAGGCCTACGTGAAAGCCATCGGAGTTCGATCTACGTATCAAAAGGTTACTTGTGGCTCGATTGAATACCACTGGCACTAGCGCACTGTTGTCATGCGGTACGCGCGTTCATGAATATGACTGCGAAAAGGAGTAGTGTTTCTAGACCTATAGTCGTTTTGCTTTAGGGCCTATACAGCAGTTTATTTCTTGTACTGTAGGTCATATAATATAACAGATATTGACTTTTTCCTTCGGTAGGAATATAACATTTAATTTCCCTTGGGAAGTTATATTTTTGTCTCGGAATACTATATTTTTCCTCAGCGCTACGCGCTTCGGAAAAATATAATAATCCTCGACAAAAATATAACTTCCCGCGAGGATCTCAAATGTTATATTCCACCTCTGGTAAGTCAATATCTGTATAATATCACCTCGCGATACCGATATCTGATCGATCGCTTTTGGGACGTACACTTCCGGTTTTGCGGTTCTGGAAAATGGTACCAAAGATCCTACGTAGTGCAGGATCTTTGATCGTACATTCCTTTCTGGAAGTGTCTCGAACAAATAAGCGAGTTTGACTTCAGGTCAAAGTGGTCTTTCCTGCAAAGCAGTTTTTTCCACACTCTCCGCTAAACTTTGGGAACTCACCCACATCACATCCTTCATCTACGGATATTTTCCATAATTTCGTTGTTTAGCATTATTGGCCCAGCATTGGGCGGCTTCGCAGAAGAATCCCATTTATCAATGTAAAGCTACAAATTAGAAAATAACTCTATTATTCGCGAGATAATAAGACAGAATTTGATACGATCTATGAATACTAGCTAGTACTTCGGCGATCAATGGGCATAAAAGCGTACATTAAACATCGCGCGTTCATAACCGGAAGTTTATATTCAAAGAATTGAAGGTAAAAACAAAAAATAAAAAATAGAGCGCCACATGCGTTCAGATTCGGAGAGCTATATGCGATTGGGAGAATTGTCATCAGAATGATAATAACATTTCATTTCTGCTGTCAGGCCAGGCGTCACACTCACTCACCCACTCGAGTCAGTGACCCTGCTACTGGTACCACGTAACCCAGTACAGCCTGCCGCGGGTCGGACTGCCGGCGACTAAACCGGTCCCCCACTCGGGTACAAGGTAACCGGGTGAGGAGGGTGCGTGGACACCCTGCAGGATTAAAAACAAAACCTGTCAAAGGTCATACCCATGCGAGTCACTGACTATTCACACCTGGAGAGGAGATGAGCACCACCAGGATCCCCCGCTCGAGAAGTTGAGAAACAGATCAATACCGGATCGGTCGGGGCCCGGGATACCAACGACCGCGCCTCGCACGGCCAGGGTGGAGGTGGAAAGTATGCTACTGGTGAAGAAACAAAGCTGAAGCTACAGAAAGAGGAGTTCTCATGTGGGACGTGGAACGTCAGAACTCTCAATGGAGATGGGAAACTGGAGCAACTGGAGTATGAAATGACCAAATATAAGTGGAATGTCCTGGGCATTGCTGAAATGAGGTGGACTGGAAGCGGCGAGATGCTCACAGAAGAAGGACACAAAGTTTGGTTTAGCGGAAAGGAGAAGAAACATGAGGAAGGAGTGGGATTCCTTGTCCACAAAGACACAGTGAAAGCGGTTGTGGAATGTGAGCCCATTTCAAGCCGAATGATCAGAATACAAATCGCAGCCTCTCCCAGAAATGTAGCCATTATTCAAGTCTATGCACCAACCTCCGATTGCAAAGATGAAGAAATTGATGCTTTCTACGATACTCTGGGCAGCATGCTCAGAAAAATCCCCAAGAAAGACATAAAAATCATCCAAGGAGATTGGAATGCCAAGATAGGGACTGACTCCTATGAGGACTGGCACGGTACTGTGGGAAAGTTTGCTCACGGAATGACGAATGATAGATGTGAGAGGCTACTAGAGTTCTGTAAATTGAATAATCTGACGGTGGCCAACACACTTGGGGATCACAAGAATTCGAGAAGAATCACATGGACATCCCCAGATGGTAGAACAAGGAACCAGATAGATTACATCTTGGTGGAGACTAAATGCAAAACCTGCATCAGACCAAACAAGACTAGAGCTTTCCCTGGATGTGACATAGGCAGCGACCACAATTTGGTGATGATGACAATGAAGGTGAAGCTGAGGATGATAAAGAAGCAAAGAGCGGTGCGTGTGAAGTACAATCTTGACCTGCTAAAGACAGACTCCGAAAAGAGGAACGAATATGCTGTGAAGATCAGCAATAGATTTGCCCCCCTCATGGAGCTCGAAGATGTCCAAGAAATGGCGGATCAGTTCACTGAAGTCACAAATGAAACAGCACTAGAAGTGCTGGGAAGACGCCGGGTCATGAAACAACCCTGGATGACAAGGGAGATCCTGTAAGCATGTGATGAGAGAAGGAAACTGAAAGGGACAAAATTTCAGGATGAGAACAGCAAAGTGAAATACCAGAAAGCCAACGCAAAAGTTAAGAAGGAGATTCGCACGGCCAAAGATAACTTCTTGAGGGAGAAGTGTCAACAGATGCAGCAGGCTTTTGAAAATAACAACAGCAAAAAGGTCTTTAACACAATCAAGGAGATACACAGAAAAGCCACCTGCCATAGAAGCTGCTAATGGGTCACTGCTGATAGATGAAAACAGGATCCAAGAACGTTGGACAGAATATGTCAAACAACTATACAACCACCCAATCCAAACGGATGAGAGTGTCCTCAGAGAGCTGGAGGCTGGTGGTCCGGGCATTGTGGAAGACGAAGAGCTCGAAATCTTGAGGAGCGAGGTCGTCAGGGCTGTTGCATCACTGAAGAGTGGCAAAGCCCCGGGAGCAGATAACACACCCGCAGAGCTGTTAAAAGAAGAAGAAGAAGCTGTGGATATGCTGCATAAACTATGCAACCTGATCTGGAGAACTGGAGAATGGCCCAAGCAGTGGACACAATCACTTATAGTGCCACTTCCGAAAAAAGGCGATTTGAAGAAGTGTAGCAACTACAGAACAATAAGCTTGATCAGCCATCCCAGTAAAGTGTTGCTGAAGATCCTGGCGAACCGGATGAAACCACAGATAGAAGCTGTACTCGCAGAATAGCAAGCTGGCTTCCGGGCTGGAAGGAGCACTGTGGAACAGATCTGCAGCTGCCGCATTCTGTGCGAAAAGTTCAGAGACCATCAGCAAAAAATACACCATAACTTTGTCGACTTCAAGAAAGCCTTCGACAGGGTATGGAGGAAGGCACTATGGTACACAATGCGGAAACATAACATTAGTCCAAAACTGATCCAACTTTGTGAGTCGCTGTATGAAAATGCCAATAATGCAGTGATGTATGACAGTAGGACTCTGGAATGGTTCCAAACCAATGTTGGTGTCAGGCAGGGATGCATTCTCTCGCCAACCCTCTTCAACCTCTTTCTGGAACAGATCATGATGGAAGCACTCGAAGATTTTGAGGGCACAGTCGCAATCGCGGGAAGGCCAATCAGCAATCTGAGATTCGCTGATGACATTGACCCTGTTGCTGGAAATAGGGAAGAGCTAGCAGAGCTGACTACGCGGCTAGACACTGCTGCCCGCCGATACGGCATGGAAATTAGTCATAAGAAAAGTAAGATAATGACAACTTCAAAACAGAATAAACAAGATGACGAAGCACAGGAGATATGGGTGGACGGGCATGCGCTAGAGGAAGTCCACCAATTCAAATACTTGGGCGCCATGATGAATGAGGAGGCCACTTCAACAACAGAAATAAAGACACGAATGGCAATGGCGACTGCCCAGTTGGCCAAGTTAAACCATGTCTGGAAAAGCAGAGAGGTGAGAGAGAAAACAATGATTAAGCTGATGAAGGCGCTGGTGGCCTCGATAGCCCTATATGGATGCGAGTCATGGACGCTAAGCAAAAATCTAGAGAAGAAAATAGCCGCTTTCGAGATGAGATGTTTCCGTCGATTACTCGGAATACATTGGCACGATCACCGCACCAATGCATCAGTGCTGGAAGAGATCAGGGGGAAAGTTGGGGATTATGAACCACTGCTGGACACAATGAAGAGAAGGAAGATGCAATGGTTCGGACATGTCACTCGACGGCCAGGCACACTAGCGCATACGATAATGCATGGTCGGGTGGATGGGCGACGAGCTCAAGGAAGACCAAAGAGGAATTGGGCGGATGATGTGAGAAGATGGGCGGAGAAACCGGTGGAAATCTTTGTGAGAATGGCGGAGGATAAGGAAGCCTGGAGAAGGACATCTCAGTGCCCGAACGGCAGAACTGCTACGGGTGTGACCTGACCTGACCTGACCTGTAAATATTCAATTAAGAGCTGCCTGAACAACATAATTTGAGTTCTCCTTGTATCCCCAAGAAACGATTCAAATGGTGATTGTTGACTTTTGAAAGCCCCACATATCAATAACCCATAGGAAAGTCGACTGTGTTCGACTACGACCCTGGTCGATGTTAATGATTTTTTTTTTTTTTTTCAGACGGTGGTTCTTGAAGGGTTAAGCCATTCGTCTACAACAGAATTCCGGAAGGAAATCAGGAAATCCCTCCACATAATCGCCAAAGCCTTTAATTTTTGCTATCCAAACAGGGTGCCACAGACGGCGCTCAGGTTGTTGAACCACCATCGGTCGAATGTCTGCCCCCCCCCCCCCTTCACTGTCGAGTGAATCACGTAATCGACAGCTTACTTGAATACAGTGCACTCCCGTTATAACGAACACGGTTATAACGAAATTCCGGTTACAACGAAATAAAATTTAGGGCCGCAACATTATCAACTCTATGTATTTGTATTGTTTATTCATTCGGTTATAACGAAATTTCGTTATAACGAAAGAAAACTGCCGGTCCCGAGGACTTCGTTATAACGGGAGTCCACTGTATTCTAAGCTGAGAAGCAGATGTATGCTCACACACACACACACGTGCACATTCACATACGCAAACATACAATATTTGACCAACACAAAATCAAGTATTGTTATATCATCTTAGAATCTTCTTTGTATGTCTTTGTGTAAACTTTTTTAGAATAAATTTTATATACATTTAGATTAAGCTTGTAGAACGGTTGAAACTAGTGATTGTCTTTCTTTGAATCAGTATTTCTGCACATTGTGTAAAGCAAGCTCGAACAAGTTTCGCGTCAACAGCAAATTACAATCAGTGACTTGCGATTATAACTGAGAAAAGGGTGACTAGCAAGGCTGTAATGACAAACGGTAAAGGAAGAAAAAAATACTGAGAAGCAACGTTCATATCTAGCACTTGATAGTTTTTTTTTTTTATTTGTTGTGAATGGTGAGACAGTCAGTGCTACTCGCTATCTATAAGTGATCACCGAGTCAAAAAGACTGGCTTTAAAAACAAGAGGTCTCGTATTCATTCATCATCGCTCTCCAAGCAATATCCTAGCGGATAAGAATAATGATCATTATAAATTTCAATGCGTTGTTGTTGCGCAGACGAGAGAGGTAGGATCGCGTTGATTGATTCTCGATCAACGGTAACAACAAATCGATCAAAGGTAATGGATGAATACCTTTTTATTAAATCACCCGCTAAAAAGGAAAGAAAGAATAACAAAACAGAAGACAGATGGATGGCCTCAATAACTCGTATTTGCTGTCAGAAATGATGACACTTCGTCGCCCGTTGACAATCTGCTGTCCCAATTTCTGTGGCCTAACCGCCATTTTGTCACCCTATTTGCGTCGCGGCGTTCTGTCATGAATACGGGGTTCCTGCTTATTAGGTCACTCCGATCGCTTCGATAGTCTTTAATTCGGATACTAGAAAAGGGAAGTCAAATCCTCATTTGAAAAAAACAACAACAATGTGATCATAATGGTTCCCAAGCACACACTGCATCTGCAGTCAAAACACACATGGAGTGGGCAGAACCTGCAGGGCTAAAAATCTCAAGCACACGCAAAGACGTGCAAAGACACAATCATCTACTTACACACTCACATAGAATTCACACACACACACACACACACACACATACAAAGACTCACATGTACATGCACAATGTCTGATTATCGAAAGATACATGAAATATTCAAGACTATGATCACGCTCTATTTGGTGTCATTACTACAAATAGATAAACAGGAGACGTTTAACGAATCTAAAACAATATATCGTTTGAGATTCGAAAACTGGACCTCAAGAGAATTCTCAAAAAAAGTCGTTAAAAAAGTCGTTGTGCTGTTTTATAGATGGATGCTAAAATGCTTTTTATGCTTAAAAGCATCACATAGTTGTCTCTTGGACCTGAATTCATGTAAATCTTGTATTTTCGCTGGTAAATTTAGAAAAGAAAAAAAAAACACGTTGTTTGATTTGGCTTTAAATGATTCTGGTCAAAATATTCATCCATGTGCTTCATTGAAATGAATTGAATTCAATTTCAGATATATTTATTCTAGTCAGATCAATCACAAAATACATGGATACATTTACATGGAACTTGGTAGCTATACATAGCTATAATTTTATTTTGAAGACAAATTGTTTCTTAAGGTGCAAGTGGCATGTGTTTGCCCATACCTAATTGCATTAAGCTGTTAAGAGAAATAGGGGAGTGTGAGTGTAAAAGACAACATTCGCAAGACAGTTTTCTCACACGTGCTGAATATGACTAAACAGTGCCTGATTCTTATCACACCGTAATTTTACATTGATCTGCTCGATGCAGAAAGAACAATCCCTCTTTTGCAACTGATTGAAAATTATTCAAATTCATGATTTTCTTCCGTCGAGATGTTTTCATTGCAACTGATTGACAAATTGCCCTACATCGACGTAAATAAGCACTGAATTGATCAGTGTTATAGTAGTATAGCCATGATAAAAAATCATGGGCGTACATACTCGAGCAGGATTTGAACCTACGACCTCCTGATCACCGGTCAGGCGTCATCTCCACTAGACCACCGAGCTTTCGCCCGAAAGCAAGTGTTGGTTCTAATCCTTATAGCATGCAGCGGGTACTGCTTGTTATTCAAATTCATGATTTTCTTCCGTCGAGATGTTTTCATTGCAACTGATTGACAAATTGCCCTACATCGACGTAAATAAGCACTGAATTGATCAGTGTTATAGTAGTAGCCATGATAAAAAATCATGGGCGTACATACTCGAGCAGGATTTGAACCTACGACCTCCTGATCACCGGTCAGGCGTCATCTCCACTAGACCACCGAGCTTTCGCCCGAAAGCAAGTGTTGGTTCTAATCCTTATAGCATGCAGCGGGTACTGCTTTGTTATTCAAATTCATGATTTTCTTCCGTCGAGATGTTTTCATTGCAACTGATTGACAAATTGCCCTACATCGACGTAAATAAGCACTGAATTGATCAGTGTTATAGTAGTAGCCATGATAAAAAATCATGGGCGTACATACTCGAGCAGGATTTGAACCTACGACCTCCTGATCACCGGACAGGCGTCATCTCCACTAGACCACCGAGCTTTCGCCCGAAAGCAAGTGTTGGTTCTAATCCTTATAGCATGCAGCGGGTACTGCTTTGTTATTCAAATTCATGATTTTCTTCCGTCGAGATGTTTTCATTGCAACTGATTGACAAATTCTAGTACCCGCTGCATGCTATAAGGATTAGAACCAACACTTGCTTTCGGGCGAAAGCTCGGTGGTCTAGTGGAGATGACGCCTGTCCGGTGATCAGGAGGTCGTAGGTTCAAATCCTGCTCGAGTATGTACGCCCATGATTTTTTATCATGGCTACTACTATAACACTGATCAATTCAGTGCTTATTTACGTCGATGTAGGGCAATTTGTCAATCAGTTGCAATGAAAACATCTCGACGGAAGAAAATCATGAATTTGAATAACAAAGCAGTACCCGCTGCATGCTATAAGGATTAGAACCAACACTTGCTTTCGGGCGAAAGCTCGGTGGTCTAGTGGAGATGACGCCTGTCCGGTGATCAGGAGGTCGTAGGTTCAAATCCTGCTCGAGTATGTACGCCCATGATTTTTTATCATGGCTACTACTATAACACTGATCAATTCAGTGCTTATTTACGTCGATGTAGGGCAATTTGTCAATCAGTTGCAATGATTGAAAATTGCCCTACATCGACGTAAATGAGCACTGAATTGATCAGTGTTTTAGTAGTAGCCATGATAAAAAATCATGGGCGTACATACTCGAGCAGGATTCGAACCCGTACGACCTCCTGATCACCGGACAGGCGTCATCTCCACTAGACCACCGAGCTTTCGCCCGACAGCAAGTGTTGGTTCTAATCCTTATAGCATGCAGCGGGTACTGCTTTGTTATTCAAATTCATGAAATTCTTCCGCGGAGGAATTTCATGAATTTGAATCCCTCTTTTATTTGTTTATGTATTCATTTGTCTTAAAAATAATTGTTGGTGTAGCATGATCACCATACTGTGTTTTCAGCCTCGAATCGAGAGGTGGGATACATCTCGATTAACATAAACGAAATCATGCACCTATACACAAACACATACTCAAATATTCATGCATCTATCTATCTATCTATCTATCTATCTATCTATCTATCTATCTATCTATCTATCTATCTACATCCTGTATATCTCTAACTGCATATACGTATATCATTATGCACTTGCATGTCTGCGTGTGTATGAGTGTGTGTTTGTGCATGAGCTCATGTAGCTCATGTTATTCGTCACGTAAAAGAGAAAGGGAGAGAGAGGGGAAGAGGAACAGTAATGTGTGTCTGCTCCAAAAGATGCATCGCATTAAACAGAGGAATGGAAGACCAGAGACAATGCGGCGTTACTGAAAAGCAATACAATAACAAGTGTATGCAACCACTAACTCTTAAACAAGGATATATTACTGGATAGATGGGGGTGGAAATATGTCGCTCGCTGCACAAGACAGACACAGCAACCGGGTGAATATCAGCACGGCCTATTGCTGTTGGTTTTTCATTCTCTTCCCTCTCATATGTATTATGTATATATATATATATATATATATATATATATATATATATATATATATATATATATATATATATATATACTTTTGTACGTTGCCCCAAACTAATCACGATGAAAAATGCCCAGGTAATCTGTCATGTTTTAGCCTGTAAGTAAACATTTATATTACGCTTATTTGCGAAGGGCATGATATATGAATGATCGCATAGGGGAATACAATGATATATTGGACGGACGGCTAACCGTCCCTTTTTTTCACTCTGTTGGTAGCATTTTGGTGATTTGTGAAACGCCGTGCAGCAAGGCAGGAAGAATGTAATGGTTCCAGGTCTGACAAACGAGAAGATTTAAGGGAAAGGCTGAAGTCAACAACTGGCCACTTCTATTTTACCGCTGACATTTAAATATACCTTCTCGCTATTGAAGAAAAGTCTCACCTTGTTCTACGTGACAGGAATGATAAGTTACGATGTCTTAATGTTTTTGTCTCATTCATGACAACGAAAACAGCGAAAGATAATTATTAACTTTGCAAATAATGTGAATTGTTTGCTTTTCCGTATACGCAATGAAATATCTCCAAGGAAGCACAATTAACGCGCGTTTACAGAATCATCTTCCTTCGAGAGTTATAACATTGTTAGCGGCCCTCAAATGCCATTTTTGAACACCACTTGATAAAAAAAAACCTGTGGCACCGTGGACTTGGTTGTTGATAGTACACAACTAGAGGTGAGTTCGAGTCTTGTTTGGTTGTCTTCATCCTCTGACAAGTTATTTTACCCACAATACCGTTCTTGATGCAGGTGTATTAACGGTTATTTGGCAGTGCTGGGGAAAATGGTAAATTAATGGTAAATGATGTAAACCAAGTCATATTATGCATTTATACGGGGCAACATCACCTCTACACATCCTCTATTTCAATGGTGAGGTTTACAAAGCTCCTAAATCTTGCAATTCCTGATATAATGGACAGGAAATTGACAATTTTTTGCTACTATTTTATACAAAGCTTTAATCGACAGAAAGTTTGAGTGTCCAATTAATGTTTAATCTGGCAAACATTTAGGGCCGTAGACACCGAACTTACGTATAATGTCCGCATCAACGATGATATAGCAGATTTAAGACGAAAGCAAATCAAATGCCACTAACATTGTCCGCTGCCACGTCCATCTTGGTTGAGGGGTATTTCACACCTTATGCAAACTCACTTGATGTCAATATATTACAAAAAGAAAGCACATTGCGTTAATTACACAGAGCTCGAGTGGTGTCTCACTATCTTAACGCTTGGTATCCAGCCATAAACCGGGAGAAATTGCTGTCGGGAGACATCCAGAAAAGTTTATGTACTAGCCATATGACATTCAACTGCAGAAGACTGTCCTCAACTTTTCCTATATACCCGCAAGCGCCCCACGACATTGGATCTTATCAGAGATTTAAAGTCGAGATAGTGACAATTATATCAGCAAAGCACGAGGTTCAGCAGATGCCAGTATATTCTCTCTCTTCATGAAATATGTATCTTTTGGATCTGAAAAAGAGGGTGTAAAATATAACTTCGAATCACAGAGGTAACAAAGTAGATCACATTTCTTAACATTTAAGCAAAGTGTAATGACAGTGGATACTGGTAAGCAAGAATTGCACGTATTTAGACTCCTCTCCATGGCGTCCAGCCATGTACCACCAGCCTTAGCAAGACGAGGCGGTAGATACTAACAACGTTACTTGGTATTCCAGTGTGTAATTGGACTTGGGATCGAACAGCCTTACATCTATCAAGACAGGTGGTGGGGGAGCGTGGTCAAAAGGAATACCCCGTGAGGCCACGTGGACCAGAAAGAGAAATGTTTTAGAAAAGAAGAGACACGTTTTCAATCATCGCTCTCCATTACAATGTTGGTATGGTTACAAAAAATCGAAGATGATTCTACAGCAGGTTCATCACCCCCATGTCGTGCATTCAGTCTGAGGTTGCAGAGGAACACACAACACACGGGTGTCAGTTTAGAAAACGAGAGAGTCTTTTACAATGAAAAGTGATATGCGCAAATGAATTTCATTTGGACAGGATGTTGGCGGCACTTTTTGCTGTAATATCGCGAATAGGTACGTGATCAAATCTTTCCCCCTCTCCCATTCCACACGAATCCACACGAATCCAGACTTCGATGAGTATGAGAGCATAGTGCTAATCCAACTTGGTATCAATACTGGCAGTGTGGACAGGCATTCACCCTGTGCCGTTGGGGGTCGCGTGTTTGCCAGGGGCCCTAAACATTTTCAGTCGGGTTGCAGCAGGCTACTACCAGACGGCTTTTTATCGGCTCGAGTCATAGAGGTCACCTGAAAATGTTACAGTAACTCTATACCCCCACCCTAATCTTGTTTCTTTTCTTTCTTTTTTTTTTTTTTTGTCTTCTTGGACTAAAGGCCTTGTAGCATGAACAACATGAGCAGTTCAGGCAAAACACCACCTTGACAGCTCCTTTTCTATGCATGATGAACAGCAACGTAGCAACAAATTATGTTGCTACAGTGAGCAAACAGATAACAGGAAAACATTGAATGTACAGTGTATGTAATTAAGAACGGTCCGACTTCGCGGGAGGGGGAGGGGGTCGCTTCCAGCGAATTAATGTCTGCATGGACAGTCAGGTAATATGAATATAACAATACTGCAGTGTGTGCCCAAGGTGTAGAGAAAACTGATAATCGTGCAAAATGAAATTTAAAAGTAACACACTGTTGTAGGGAAATATTTATCTGTGCCACAGCGTGTACACTTTATCACAGATTAACAGCCGGTTAGACTTATATACATACAAAAACAAGAAAAAAAAAATCATACTCATGACCTGGGATATCTGGCCCGATAACATACCCGCATGGTATATCCGCTTACATGGACGTTGTGAGGGAGTTAATGAGAAATATTGCTAAATACGTCCTACAAAAGATGTTAAAAGACGTCTGTGAAAACCACGGACGAAATCCAACTACCTTTTGCCTGATTCCAGGGAGCATTATTTCAACTCCCATCACCCTCCAAATAAGCACAATTTGTCATTCGGATGGCATTTACCACTTGACATCTACTATAGAACGAGCGGAAGTCAAGCACGAAGGTCATGAATACACGAAGAAATATTAACCACAGGGTAACGGTTACAGTTATTGTTACATGTTGGCGTTTTCTGCATTTCATCAGCGATGATGAGCTGTAGTTGCCCTTGTCCGTAATAGATGTATCCAAAGGGTCATCGCAATATCGTTTGTGTATCCATCCTAGAATAATGATTGCAATAGCATTACAGCATGTACTTAACTACTGCGTGGACACCAATAAAACAAACAACCAGCTTTACGCACATTATAACAATTCATACACCTTATCATTATACACGAACTCAAGTGCATACACACATTTGTACGTATCATATTATGGGAGCCATTAGAATGAAAATGCAACCGAAAAATTACGTTAAATTTTCCATCATGTACATCCTCTGTTCCAAAAAAAAAAAAAAAAAAAAACAACAACAACTAAACTTTCAAGTTGACATTTGACAGCCCTTTTCATGTGTAACATAAATCACTAAATTTCTCCACCTTAAACCAGCAAAACAAAAGGCCTTTGAATGTTGTCACTCATCAGGTTTTGAAGATGCACTAAATACTGAACATCAGTCCAGGCATATTAATGCTGCAGGTGTAATTAAATCATGCGCAATAAAGTTTGTTGACTGCTAATCTGAAGGCAACATCTCTAGCGTGTGGTATTGGTAGGATTAAAGGGAGGAAAATAATGGTGTGGTGGGGGGGGGGGGGGTAAGATAGATTGGTAGGAAGCTCATCCTTCTTATCATGACCGACCCATCTGTCGGGTCCTTCAGGGGCTCACCATCTCTCCTCGCACAATATGTTATCATTATGTATGTTATCGTATGTTATCATTCTGCGATGATATATATATAAACACGCACTGGTATATCTTGCGCCTATATATCCGGGGCGCGCGTGCGTTACTGTCAGGAGACATGGACGTGCATGAACGACTTTCGCTAACCTCAAAGAGAGAGAGAGAGAGAGAGAGAGAAGAGAGAATAATATGAAGAGAAGACCATTGCGGTGACTTTAAAACCTGGTTGAAGGTCAATGGTTGAAGAAAAGAATGGGC
This sequence comes from Diadema setosum, assembly GCF_964275005.1. Classification (NCBI taxonomy): domain Eukaryota; kingdom Metazoa; phylum Echinodermata; class Echinoidea; order Diadematoida; family Diadematidae; genus Diadema; species Diadema setosum. The sequence goes on from NC_092701.1 coordinate 31,919,259, forward strand.
AACATGGTTTATTTGTGCTGGAAGAACTTAAATGAAATCCGTCATCAAACGCATCAATTTGCCTCTTAAACCCTCTTGCGATACAAAAAACGATCCCACAGATGTATTAGAACTTGCCGATCTCACGCACACACTCATATGCACAGATACACACACACACACGCTCACACACACAGACATACACACACACACTTGGACTGACAATATAATGCTACGATCAGCTGCAATAGATCGGTGATAATAATACTTAGGATGGCGGATTAATAAAAGTGACGAAAAGACTGAGGTGAGACTATTTCCGCACTAGCTTTAGGGCAAGACACGCGATATCATCCTTGCAAAAGAATGTGTCTCAGTATCTTATGAAGATATGGACATTGTGAAAACTTCAGTTCTTTGGGGTTCGAATATCAAACAGTGTCCCCAAAACAACATGACACCAAAAATGTCGGTTACAGTGCACTCCCGTTATAACGAAGTCCTCGGGGCCGGTGTTTTCTTTCGTTTTTAATATAAAAATTTCGGTATTACCAAACAGTGTATAACGATCTGTATATAGGTGATAATTTTGGGACCTGAATTATGATTTCGTTGTAACGAGAATTTCGTCATAACCGTGTTCGTTAAACCGGAAGTGCACTGTATTTCATCTAGGTAATATATATATATATATATATATATATATATATATATATATATATCGATATCAACGTGTCGAGATGGCAGGCAGTTGATTAAGAAACAAACAAAAATCAAATGATGTAGGAGTGCACAAGCTGACATAACCATAAGCACATTATTTTGCATAAACTGCATAAATATATATTTTGTTTAAAGAGAGTTATATCTATCCTTATTATACCTATTAACATGCGTATTGTATTTAGCTGTTGATGTGTATTCATCCTAAATGAAATAATACGTTTTAATTATTACGTCTTGCCCTTATGAATAATTCGATGAAACTAATCTACCTGACAATTGTATTACACAAAAATGATTATGAGCATAGCTTAAGACAGGAATGATATATGGGCAAAGGACATGTGTGTAGACACGACTTTTGTCGATTTTGTTTGTTTATTTTTCCTTTTTTTTATCTCAAGCCGAAAGTTCAACATAGGTGAGGTATTGGCCACAGAGGCCGACACACTGGAGAACGGTAAAGTGTGGCAGGCGGCACGTTTGTTTGGTCAGAACGCTCAGAAATAATGCCACCTGCGGCAAAGAAGTAGCGGCACGCGTGTTCTCCCTGTGGAGCGGATCCGTCGTGATTCATTCACCGTTAAAAGGGAAAAAAGGAGAAACACTCGAATTTTCTTCCGCAAGTCACTTAATTTTGCCTGCCAACCAGAGCACCAAGAGAGCCAACGAGCAGAGAAAGCAGTAGTCGGTTAAAGGCCCACGAAGAGTTCGCTACAAGTTCTTAAAGTCACCACTTTCAAGTGCGTCAATAAATCGACCAGATTGCACTGCGCCTATCCATTACGCAAAGGTAATCTATTCCGGAGACTCTCGAAGGTATACGACATAATACTAGTTAGTCTTATCGGTTCTTCGCCTAGCTCAAACAATGTTAAAGGGAACGTCCATTCTATGGCCCAGATGTTTGTCCTATACGAGGAGAAGTGTCACACAATAGAACAAAAAGTTTTATCTATACGGAGAAAAAACAGGAAGTTACGGGGAGTTTGAAGTTTAACGTACTTTCTCGAAACAATAATGAATATTAATGACAATCGCATTTATTATGCACTCTAGACGAGGCAATGATTATTCGGGGAAAATTATGGAAACGTGTGTGCTAGGTTATGTCAAATAAGGATAACCATTTAATTTGCATAATTTTGTTACTGTAACCAATAATACTACGAAAATTGTAACTTTCCTTTAAAAATCTGTCTTTTTTATTTTAGTGAAATGTAGACTGGTCTGTTAATCTTCCAACTTATTGTATCTTTTACGGTCATCCTTAAAGGTAGGGAATCCCAATTGCATGCCCTAAATGAAGAGTTGTATAAATACAGTGGTATGTTGAAGAGAGTGTCATTTTAGAAACTCCCATAAAGTATTGAAAGTGGAAGGTAACATTTAGTACATTTTTATTGACCGTTAGATTTTGAATTTAATTTTGGTGTGGTTCACCGTAAATTCCAGTACATTACTAGGCTACCTTTGCAGACCCATGCACTGCATGTGTGTCCATCATGTACATATTTTTGTGAAGAAAGTTCATCAAAACTTACAAACATTTCTATATACATTCTTGCCACACAAAATGTTATTACATCAGCTCTTATACTTTTAGATTTGTGTTTATAGATAAAAATTACAGAAGACTGCAACAAAAAGGCTTAAGTTTGGCTGACACACAGAACAACCGAGTATAGTTAAGAGTTTTGTGCATTATTCAAATTGTAGATAACTGTTGACTTCCAAATTTCTAAGCAGTGGCCTAAACAAGTCCCCTGAGGTTCATATTTAATGTTTTGCTGCATTTTGGGAGGTCTCTAAAAGGTATCCCCTACCTTTAAGATGGAGTTGCATTTTGATTCAATCTTTTCTTCCCCCGTTAATCTGCTATCACGCTATTGTCATGTTTGATACATTGAAATATTCCTCACGATGTTTTAGCAGCAATCAGAATCAGATTTTGACAAGACTCGTTGACAAAGTTGAAAGTCTCCTTCCTTTGTAATTAAATCATATTGAATCAAATTAAATTGAATTGAACTGAATTCAATCTAATTTAATTTAATTGAATGCATTATGTGGGCCCACTGAAGTTTTCATGAAGATTGATTTTCCAAGAAGGTATCACTCATAGTGTGTACCTTTTTACATTTACTGTCATAATCATGGAAAAAAAAATACTGGAAGAAGGTTAACATCACTTTTGCTTAGAGGGAAGGTGTTTTGTGTCCGATGACTGAAACAAAACGATATACTGAAATAATTATGTGGCATATCCTATACGAGCGGTCTTAACTGGTCATCATAATTCTTTACACACTTGTATACTTTATGCATGACTGCTCCATAATACCATGTGCATCAGTTGGATTAAACTCTACATTTACATGAATGCTTTTTTCAGATAAGAAGAGGAGTGTATACACTATCTCTCCTTAAATCTTATTTCAGTCCGATAAACACCAACCGTAGGTCCACGCGAATCAGACACTCGATGACAATTACGTCATCAGTGTCAAATCCCACCTATGCAACTATAGGGATGACCACATTCATGTCCCTGTTAATATCATTAAAGTTCAACGTCTTGAAGCTGTCAATTACATAATACCTCCTCAATTTGTAACCAGTTTAAAAACAGAAAACGCACACAGACATACATAAAAAAACACCACCCTCTATAACAAGGAGAGCGGATGAGTACAGCAGAGTGCTATGTGTACAGTATGTCTACATGTACAACACGTACCTGTTTATGTAAATGGACGTAGATTTTGTAATGTTGTTTTCATACCGGACAGTGCTTGCACATGGCTGAAGACTGGACAATGAATTATGACAGCTACGATTATATTCGTATTGACGAGCAAAGAATAATGATAATGAGAAAGGTATATGATTATGACTATGATATAAGTAATGATGATTGTGATAATGGGGATGATGATAATATCAATAATAACAATGACAATAAAATTAATGATAATTAAAATGATAGTAACAATAATATAATAATAAAACTAGCAATTATAATGTCAACAAAAAGGATAAAATCATAATTAAAAAGATAATCGTACTTAATCATCATCAACGTCATTATCACCACTATGTTATAGATTTGTTGATTTTTATATACTTTTTATTTGTATTGTTAAAGAGAAATTGCAGCGGAGATGAAAGAAGGAGTAAACTTATCTTTGCACAACAATAAAGATGTCATCAAAATCGGACGAAAAATAAGGAAATTATGAAAAATTAAATCTTTGCTAATTTTTCCAGATACAGTTCTTGAACTGCCAATATGAATATGCAAAGAGTACAATGATGATGTCATTCCCTCACAACTTGTAATAATGTATTTTTTTTTTTCATTCAAACGCAGTTATACCCCAGTCTGTAATCCTGATATATCTGACGGATCATTATTTTGAAGTTTCAGGTAGGAATAGCGTTATGGTTCACACTTAAATTTGAGAAAAACTGAATTTTCATATTTTTTTTGTGCGTGATCAATGGAAAACTGTGAGTTGATAACACCAACAGCTCACTAACTGTACGAAAACTGTTCAGCAAAAATTACCGAAATTTCAGTTTCATAACTTCCCTAAATTTATCCGATTTTGTTTAAATTTTCACTGATGTATTTGTAACATTTTACACTTTCTTACGGGACTAACTTTTTACTGGCCTAGAATTCCCTTTAAGTGAGAACAAACAAAAAATTTTCTGCTTGTGTCATTAAAGATGCGTAAAATGCAAACCCTTTTCAGATTAACAAATAATAACAGTTCATAGCATGATGAGACCCTACTACAGGATAGTTACTATGAAAAATAATTTGTGCCTGACATGATAAGAGGTCGGTTGTGTCTTTAATTCGTAAATACATTCATTCGTTTGTATACGTTAAACATATTATATACAAATAGCTAGTTAGCCAGATGGATAGATAGGTAGGTAAATAGAGCGATGGATACCTTGCCACATGGCACACTCGCTCTATCCATGCATGACAGTATGAAGCAACAGACGTCCCCCTTCAACTTTTCACCCCAACCACAACCACCTCCACCCAACAACCCCCCCCCCCCGCATCCTAGCAACGGGAAGACAATTCGAATGAGGATAATGGGGCATCAAATTGGCGCCAACCCCCTGTCGGATTTGCTGGTGATGCGATCATGTAGACATACTTATATTCGAAGAAGTGCAAGCTCTCATTACCTTGGATTAGAGAATATCCCGTGAGGTAGAAAAGAACAGTCACAATGGGACTTGTAATTATTTAGCAAAGGGAAGGAGAAGGATCTGGCGTTCAGATTAAGAGTTTAGGGAATGAAGTAAGTGTTTATCAAACAGGTTGGCAGTTTGCGCAGTACAGCATAAAGGGAAGTTTTCTGAGGAACAATAATTACAGCATGCTTTTTTATCCTTAAGATTGACAGAGCATCGAAATGGAATGCGAGCAACCTCCGGAATATCAAACTAAAGGTATAAATCATTCTGGAAAACAAGTATGAATTCCTTAGCAGAAGGGCAAAGGGCGTTTTTATTTCATTATTTTTTTATTTCTGTATAATGTACACTGTGTACATCACACATGTTTCACTCCCAACATTAGGGCCTGTGCAATTTGGTATTTATGACTTTGCATTTTTGATATATATTTGTAATAGTCAGACGTCAGCATGTTGGAAAGATTCAATGCGTCAATAGTATATTTTAATATCTTATTGTTATAGTCTCAAACATACCTTTTCATTTCACTAGTATTTCAGTCTAATTAGTTACAATGTACCGTTTGGTGATGTGTCGAATTGTTAATTGATTATCATGTATTTATATGTGCATGTGCATTTATATGTGATCTGTTTGTTATTCTTGTCGTGTTATGCTCTGTTATCTTGCCAGTGGAGGAAGATTTTCTGTATTTTTTTAAATCAGACAATAAATGATTGAATCTTGAATCTTGAATTTCCTTATTATGTCTATAAAGAATGTAACATACGAAGCCAAGGTTGTCATGTGGAATAACCTGGAAACACAAGGCACGAGAAAAAAAAAACAGCAATCATAATATCGTTTCTCTGATAATTCCCTGGTTGAAAGAAAGGCCGATCTCCAAGAAGTTGAGGGAGGATCATATCATTCAGGTGAAGAGTATAAAAGAAAGAAAAAGGCCAAGGAAAAAAGAAATAAAGTCATTAAACGCTCGTCCACAGTTCATTAGCCAGCAAGTCAGCCGTGTGACGCATTCTTCTGACATTACGACGCCGAATCATATGTCATTATTGCGATATGAATGTTATGTCTCAGTGAGCATGGTATTGCCATAAGAGGCACCACAATGTTCCTCAAAAAAATGGTGGAAAAGAGAAAGCACGAGATAAGAGAAAGATACTGGGGCCCCCCAGTTGCAATTTTTTATTGACATCAGCAGCGTCACTGTTGTTGTTTTTCTGAGGTTTAGCTAATGATATAATACAAAATACGTCTATGAAAGAGGCAAAACAAATGAATGTTTATGTATACAGTAAGTGTGGCCATTGTTTAAAAAAAAGAAGAAGAAAAGACTCGGTCACTTTTAAGAAACATAAATGAATTAAAAGGATCTTTTCTCACCCAGCTTGGCACAAATAGTGTCGCTAGGGCATGCACGATAAACTTTAATATCAAAACACACAGTCACTTGATATCCAACGAATAAAACTCAAAACTGCTTGAGGTATGTAATGATACGCTAAGCAGATTCATTATGTATCATGCCACCATATGAGTAAGTAAACTGTAATATGGGCATTGTGAATTCAAACAAGTTAACTGCTTTTCGGTTGAAACACCACACACACGCACACACACACACACACACAATGAAACGACAAGCTTTATCAGCTTTTACGAGACTGACGGAACAATGTCTGTATTCATCCTATACGAAAAAGAACTTTACGTACAGCCGTATCATCATGTAGGTGCATCATTGTCCAATAAGAAGAGAGCATTAGCTGACATCATCGACTTGGCGGTAGACACAAACCACGCATTCCGAGAAACGGACAGAAAGACAGAAACGAATCACATTTAATCCATCTTTGTCATATTCCCCGGTTAAGAATATCGAGTACAGCGGCGGCGAGAAATGAGATATGCGATATCAAGCGATCGCCGGTCTCGCACGTGTAACTATCTGACAGCTACCGCCTCGCAGTGGCTATAGGACTGATTTGAGATCCTTTATGTGCCAGGGACTTTGGACAGTGTGTACAGTGCTAGGAGGTTTTCTTTGCCAATCAGCATTTAAAGCATACAAAGGGTTAAACCAATCACGTCATCGAGTGTTACCGGAGAGGATTACAGCGCCAGTGAGCGCATAGCTTCGCGTTTCTGAAAAAACGAGTTCTCTCCTTAGGATTACACCATTTCTCATTCTTAGAAGGACACTTCAAATGTCGTTGACTTCCTCCTCTCTTCAGTCTGATCTTCCACCGCATTGCCAGACGTTAATGGACTGGCTCCGAATGATTCAATCTCGCAGGATAAACTACTTCATTATCACTGTACTTTTTTTTTAATGGCTTTACGCCGAAGTGGAGACAGACAGAACTTTAAAGATGTTTCCCTTATTAACGTAGAATAAAGACTATCCCAAGTCCTCAAAGCTGAAAACAATTTCTCCTGTATGTTTCCAACTTTGCTTAGGTGCAACAGTATTAAACAACAAGGACCTGCAAAGCTATCCTCATCAACGCAGTATTATGTCGAATATCGAAACAAGAACCAACTCTCACTTAAAGTCCGCAAAAAAAAAAAATTATACATATAATGTATAAACAACATCAACAGAAGCAACTCAACCAGAAATTAAAAGGGGGAGAAGGGAAATATATCTTTGTTCACACCAAAATATGAATATGTTTCCATATTTATTTACCGATATAAAATGACTTAATGGCGTAAATAACTATTCATACTTGAGGTGTTTGGTTTTTGGACTTAATACTCCCTTAGCGTAATTGTATATCATGGAGACATTCAATTCCCCTCTACTGGTAAACCTGTTTTTACCAGGAATCAGGATGCATTATAGGCTGCATTTCACTGTACCTGAATTCCACTGCATTATATATGCGATAAATTTATCATCTCCAGATGAAAAAAAAAAAAACAATTTTGAAAAAGATACTCTACAAAGCATGCAAACTCTTTCACCCGTACGTAATGTTTTCATATCTGCAGGAGGCGTATATGGTCTGTTTCAACCTTGACTATTGTGTCAATCTTCTCAGAACGTCGGCACACCGAATGATAATAATCTAATGTGAAGGCATAATGACTGCACTATTCCCAATTGGTATCATGCTGAGGGGGGCAACATTGTGTACTCACCGCATGAACACAGCGAGAACATAATGAATGTGTTGCAGGTCGAGAACTTTGCCCGTACTCAAAGCTCCACGCTTCGTACTGTTACACTGGAAACGTTCTTCTATTCCTTCCGGAAAAGCAATACATTCGAAAAAAAAAAAAAAAAACATTGTGACCGTGTTTATTTCATACCACACACTGACAATTGAACGAAGAATCGTGACTTACTGTAAAACAATAACTCAGTTGCAATTACTTACCGCGTAGCGACGCCGAAAATCGTGGCAAGCAGCACTGTTGCACTTGCCTATTTCCAAGGGGGAAAAAGACGAATATGACACGAAGGTAGTAAAGAACCAATGTATTTAGTATTAAAGTTTATGAGATCCTTAAGCAATAGTCCGGAATTTTGAAATTGATCCCAACATGGCAAGGTGTGGAGAAATTGAGTACCATACTTTTTATCAGTCCATGGCGCGCGTTCCGCTCGTCGCCGGGCACCGCTTTGATAGTTCCTCCGCTACGGCAGCTGTCAAACGGATATCACGTACATAGAGGATGGACGCTGATCAGAAATATCCATTACAAAGCATCAACCTTTAGCGACGACCCAATAATGCTAATCGATGTTGTTGGAAGAGAGAAATAAATGGGGATGGAGAGATAGATAGATAGAGAGAGAGAGAGAGAGAAAGAGATAAATATCCGAATAAAATCCCCATCTGAGCTGTCTCGCTGGTATAAGCTCTGCGACAAAACAAAACAGTAGTAAGCAGAATTTGAGTGGATCACAGCTCGACAGCGCGAAGATCCATCCGACAGGGCCCCGGTGCAGCCGGCGTTGGACGTTTCCAAAAGTCTGGCTTTATGTTTGAATAAGTGGCGTCCAAAGCAACCCGACGGAGAAATGTAATTCAGGGAAAAGTGTCTTGGAGGTATTTGTGTAGTGATAGTCTAGCAATACTTTTCCCCTCCGAGATAAGATGGCAATGGACACATCGGGTTGGGGGAAGAGAATGAGGAACGGGTTGAGGGAGAGCAGAGAGCGGGTGTGTATGTGTGTGTGTGTGTGTGTGTGTGTGTGTGCGCGGAGCGTGTGTGTGCCTTTGTGTGTGTGTGTGTGTGTGACACAGCGAGAGAGAGAGAGAGAGAGAGAGAGAGAGGAAGAAAGAGGGAGAAAGAAGAAATAAGAGCGGGACGGGAAAAAAGACTCGAGACTGACGGTGGAGGCGAGGGAAACAACTCCACTTGTCACGAAAACCCGTTCAGGGCGAATGAACAACTGTCAACCCCACTCAGATCCTCGAACTCTAGTCAACCGAAACGCAAACTCGGCTATCAATCGGCTAGATGTGAGATATTCCACTCCCATGTTACAAGTTTACTTGAATGAAAAGAAAAAGAGATGTGAAACCAAAGATGCAGTCCTGGATGTTTCACTTCGTATATGTCATGAAAGAACTATAGGGCAATAGCAGCTTCTCAATGGTGCTTCTTTCACAGTTTTTATTACTTATCTCATCCGTATATTCTTAATATTCGCGGTTAAATTACTGTTCACAGAGGACAAACTTATATATTTGATGAACTCTGGCTCTCTCGAGAGAAGTTGAAAGTTTTGAAACATGCAGTGTTTGCAACTTAATGATATGTTAACTGATATTAGATTTGCACTTTGTTTTTTTTTTTCTTCTTTTTTTTCGATATTTTATTTTGACCCCTCTCAGTCTGTGACTATGCTGAATTGAAATTACATTACAAAAAATAAAATGAAAATTACTTTCATCACACAAGCTTTTATATCTTATACATTGTGTACCATGATTTGCTTGGCTTGTTCTTTGAGAAAGTTCCACAGAAATCGAATTGAACTATCATTCAAATCTTATATCTTAGATATTTGTCTAATCTGTACATTTATATTACCAAGACGTATCATAAGTGTTCTAAGTTCTCAGTATTAGATTATCAAATAATAGTAATGACAGGTAAGGCTAGAAGAGAGAAAAAAAAAGCTAAAAGAAGAGAGAGAGAAAGAGAGACAAAGAGAGAGAAAAAAAGAGAAAGAAATGATAGTAATATTGCCAAATTTAGAACGCATATTGCCGATACCAACAGGAGAAATATCAATTTCATCACGATACGTGAACGAAAGCTAGTATTCTGGTCATTGTTTTTACTCCAACCGGAAGTGTTTACCTCGTGGCAGACGCCGCAAAATGGTGAAATGATGCTATTAAGTTCTGATAGAAAAAAAAAAAATAAGTCGTAGTGTCGTATAAGAGCAGAAATGTCCTGCAAATAATATTGAGTCTAATTGGCCCGCAAACACAAACATCAGGCGGTAGAACAAACACGCGGGAAATAGCGACCAAGCTGTTGAGCAAATTCTCGCACAGTCAGAAGTGACTGCAATGATGGAATGGAAAACAATGAAACTTGAGAGCAATAATTTCTATTTGATTATGTCTACTTCGCGTGACCGCGTTTATGGATATGGACTTTGAAGTGCACGTAAGTTTGAATTTGACAATTATTCTTTTGTTCAATTTATTAAAAAAGAAAATACTTTCTACTCAACAAAGTAGTCGGGAGCAGCATTAGAGTAATTAATTGACAATGGCCGTATTGGCCAAAGGGGAAAGAGACTGAATGACGAAAAAAAAAAAAGTGTGGACGTCGAACCGGTGAGGAGCGATTGAGCGTATCACTGCTATTAAATTATCGTTCATTCCAAATGGTAGTGATAGTTGTGCATGTTAAAGAGGTGAAAATATTGTCCCGCATTCTGAGAGCCCGCACGCTAACTAGGTGGTCACGGTGACCCGTTGATGAGGAAAATGGACCGGAAGTTCAAAGCCCTGAGGCAAGGCGTCAAAGGTATCTCCCATTGCACCCATGCCCTTGTATCTTTCACCCACGACTAGCTAAATATTCAGATTTTTTGATTGAAAGATAAGGAAGGAACCTGAATAGATTTCACGTTGGCACTGTGGTCATGTTTTAATACCACTCAAATACGGGGGAGGGGGGTTCGCTAGAGAGAACTAAAGTTGTATTAACTGCAAACTCAATTCTTTGGTATGTACAATGCAAGTACGTCGATGTTACTGGCTTAAAGAATATCCCACAATATCCTTCACATCGAAAAAAAAAATCGAACAACAAACAAAGCAACACAAAATAAATCGAAACATTACAATAAAATACAAACATAGATAAAAACAACAACAACGAAACGGAAGCTATGAAACCGGGAAACTAATACAATTATATTGGACTTTGATCATCTATCAGTTCGCTGGGCAAATCTTCTACCATAATGTAGTCAGGATTGTGAGTGGTAGTGATCTGACCTTACAAGAGACGAAAAAAAAATAACTATAATCATGTTCCTACGCTGAATGTCATAAAATCAATCAAACCAATGTGCAGACCAAATATTTACGCTGAAGAATTCTCACGTTTGGCCACTTTACAGCCGACACCATCACCCCCTATATGTTGACAGCACCCCCTGGCTCCCTACACCAGATAGCCTCACATGGTGCACGAGACACATCCCAGCCACGCCCCACGTCCACCGATTCGCACCTGTCATCTGCACCTGCGAATTACAGGTGGTCTATTCTCCAAAGCCGCCCCCGTCAACTCTAGCGGGAGTATGGTAACGGGTTCAAGTTGTACAATTCCTTTCTGCAGATCTCATTTCAATGCGCCACACTTAATATACTTCCGTCATGTACTATAATCTATTATGACAGTTGATTTAAAATGCAATTTGTGTTGGGTAGATATTTGTTGAGAGAGATCGGAACTTGCCAATGAATGTGTATTACCTTGTTGGGGCTATGATTATAATGTAGGGCTCCTCTGCCCTTTTTCCACTCTCTCCTACTTGTGATTATTGTGTGAAATTTCTCTATACTTTGTTATCAAAATTAGCTATAAGGGGCCATCGATGACCGTGCGGAAAGGACAAAGCTTGTATTGCTGTTCACATTCTTTCCTTAAGATTGGACAACATTTGTTACATAACCAAACAAAATCAAATCAGAATGCTGCTATACAAAATATTGCAAAGCAAAAATGAAATCTGAGATAGGAGTAATATATAATATATAATACATAATATATCATGTATATATAATATATGATATATGATATATGATATATTTTATATATCATATATTATGTATTATATATTATATATTATATATCTTATATTATATATTATATATTATATATCATAAATTATATATTACATATGATATATTATATATTATATATCATATATAATGCTCGAATATCTATCAGGTCATATAATAACGTATGGCATGTATTAAGAACTAATCGTTCGGCAACTGGAGGACGCAGAGGTTGAGTGTCAGAGATAGCACCGTTGCACGGTTGACACAGATGTTGGGACGGCGACACGTCACTCTCTAAAGGGATGACAGGGAGCCTCAGTCAGACTTAACTTTGTTATTACCACTGACAAACTAGCAATTATGATATCAATACAAAATTGACAGTAGGGAGGTTAATATATCTTTATCAAGTGTTTGTCGCGCACGATTTGCTGTCTGTCAAATTGAGGGAAAATATCCACTCGATCGCTTTCTCCTCTCCCAACACACACACATTCACCTTTTAAAATATATTTTTATTCGAATTTCGTCGGATATCACCATCGCTTTACAATAAATCGAATACAAACCATGATTTCGTGTAGCTATGCTTACAATCAAACAAAAGGAATACGCAAACTATACACTATATGCACACACACACACACACACACACACACACACACACATATATACATATATACACATCAATGCCCTTTAAAATAGAGCAGGAAAAAATAACGTATATAACTGTTAAAGTTACAGCAACAACCCAAACCATCAAAATACACAACCTATGATGAGGCTAGGCGTATGGCTTGGGTGCACACACGGCTGGGTTCTCGGAAAAAAAAAATGCGGCCCTCTGTGTTTGCACAGGCAGAACCGATGGCGTGCTCGTTTCGCTGTTCCCCACTAAACAACCCGGCTCCTCTACGCCCATCGCGGAACTAATCGCTGGATCAGCGAGGATATGTTCGGGACAGGAATAAGCCTAGATATATTACGAGCTCAACACTGAGACATCCATTGCGGCAAGGAGCAATTTAGATGAGAGATGTCGTTATGATTATATTTGCAATCGCTATCACAGGGTTGATATGTCATTACAAAATTAAGTGCTGAGTCCCTGGAAAGGAAGATACTGAGGAATGACCACCATTTAAACTATTCACGATTGGACTCGAAAGTCGATTCGCAGCGATATTAGTTTGAGGTATCACATTATCTATTTCAGCAATGATTATTCGAGTGTGGGCTTAAACAGAATGTCATATCAACATTGTGATAAAGCAATCTGATCTAAAAAAAAAAAAATCAATCGGATGCATTACAAGGTCATCTTTTCGAGTTTTTCTCAATTAGGCCATGATATATATAATTTGTAATATATACAGTAATATATACAAGATTGTGTGTGTGTGTGTGTGTGTGTGTACACCTGAGAAATAGTCTAGATTATGGTGGTTTTTGTTTCATTAAAATAAAAATGTCAATGCTTTCTTGCTAAACCTATCTTAAAGTAAAATGCTAACGTTGTGCCATCGGTGATTTGAATAACTTTTTCATGTGCATCGTAAAATTTTAGGTAAATAGAATGTGGAGAATATAGTAAAAGTGCCCTCACATTACAATTAGACAATCACGTCACAGAGATTATGTCTGTTATATTACTGATAAGTGGTTCTTTCTTTTGGTATAGTGCCATATACACGCAATTACTATTTCCCCCCAGAACCATTGATGATAGGTTGGCCTGTAATCATGTGACAATCGTGAAACGCAACGCAAAAGTTCATGACATATAGACACGCTTATTATCATTAACAAAATCTTAGTTGAACCAACTTATGTGAACATGTTTGAAATTTCTCGTTCTTTTGTCGCCTTTCCTTGTCTGGAGCGTATAGGGATTGATACCTTATGGGTTGTGCGCTACAAATAGGCCTAGGGCTTGTTAATTCCTATTATCAGTTTTTTTTTTTTTACATAATGATTGTCATCATTAGTACCATTATCATGTCCAATCGCATTATCGATAAAATATGGCTAATAGTATGATAATGATGATGACGATGATAATAATAATAATATTAGTAATACTAATAACAATAATCATTATTATATATGATAACAAGTAATCCACATATGGGGATCATATAAGAGATAGAGAGAGAGAGGAAGAGAGAAATACATTGCTTTCGTTCACTATTGCTCTCCGAGGACACCAAAGATCAAAGGGATAGATGCAGCAATAGTGTTGATGGCTCTCTATATGTTTGACTCTTCAAGTCCTTTATTTCAGCCTGTCCATGTGTGCCTGTGTATCTATGTGTAAGGATGTGAGCGTATTCAGGTGATTGAGATGAAATCTAGGACAGGGAAAAATAATAATATATCAACTACAATATTCCATCCGGTTTGATTTGAGCAAAAATGTTTGTTTTTATCGCCTAAACTACAAAAGTACCATGCAAGGACTGTCGAAATGGAGTGACCTTGATTGAACGAACTTTTAGCTGAGGTCATTGTTCAATGCCAATACATTACTCACATCCCAGTGGTAATTCCATGCCCCTGGAGCTTTAAGGGTAGCGCGTGATTTTTTTTTTTTTTTTTTTGAGCGTTCAAGTTGTCATAATCGCTTGCGCAAACACACACCCACATGGTGACTACACACTCCGTTGCACCCATTTCAAAATGGCTTCAAGGGACACGTTTTATCGTTATGTAATAAATCACTGAAGAACTGGTATAATTTACGCGTATAACTGCAGGTTGTTTAAAAAAAAAGCACGTTTAATAACAATATATTCATCCAAAAGAGACCATGAGTTACCTTTGCAAATAAAGAACAGATTTTGAATAATAAGGAGGAACGCGTTCAGCGGTCGTTACGCGAGTGGATGTTCCACTATAACAAGAACTTTGTCGGGAATTTCGTAAGTGGTGTACTAGCATGACTAGGAAGGAAGAATACTTAGCCAGGTGTAGGCAAATAGATGTCTCGTGTTTCGTGGATCTAATGACAGTTTTATAAAACATTACAATGCTTATTCGGTACATTAGGTTTTATTACATGTTGATTCACAATTACACGTTCAAATTTCGTGTGGGGTATTGACGTTAGGTAAAATATGCCCAGACAAACAGTCACACATATAAGAATATGAATATTTATATAATCATATATCCAGCGCGTGATTCATTTCATATTAGTCTTCTCTTATAAAAAAAAAAAAAAAAAAAAAAAATGCGCATGCGCGATACTTATCTTAGGACTATTTTCGGGGTTCTAAACAACTTCCCCAATTTCTTCAACAAACGTGCGTTGAATAGTCGTACATCAATTTAGTGTACACCTTTTTTTTTTTCCCTTTTATTTCATGTCTTGTATTTGTGATGTACAATTGTAGTTCACACAAACTTTTCGTCATACTCGTCATACATTTGTTATCCTCTGAATGAGAATGGACGTAAAATTATGGCATAGACTCTTTCCAATTATCCAAAAATATTTGTTTCACAACTTTCCTGCAGATTTTGGTATTTTGTTTTGTAACTTCTGTTGATATACAGAGTTTACGCGGTGTGTGTTTAGTATAGTCATTGGACGTATGGAAATAGCAAATAAGAAATGAAATATAATTATCAACAAACAATGTGTTGATCTCTATTGTTGTACAGTAGTCAAGTGTGTTTGTGATGAGTTACTCAGAAACGAAAGCAAAGTAGGGAGAACAAACTAAGTATAGTGCAACAACTAGCACATGTCAAGATAAACAACTGTCTTCTTGCACAAACCTATTCCTAAGAGAACTTATGGTTCCATCTAAAGCACCAGTGATATAGGAGACATGTGGGTTTACCTTCTTTTTCCCCCACCAAAGTTCAACGTCCATCCAGTGTTCCTTGTCCGACCTGCCATTGCGAGACGCAGTGCGTTTAATCCGTTCGGGAAAGTCACGAAAACTCTTCAAGATCGAAGACATGCCGAAAGTTTTCCGCCGGACGAAAGTCTCGGCGCACATCGAGAGAGATATAACGAGTGGGACTACCTCGTACGAACTCTGGGCTAGCTCCCCCCAAACGACTTTTAACAAAAATGAGCCGCAACAATCTACTGGTACTGTCTGGAAATTAGGCAAACAGAAAGACCTCGCCTTGGTCATGCAGAAGAGACATAGAAAAAAAAGAGAACTAACAAACAAAAGCATACAAGAGGGATTCATTCAAGTGTGGAGAGGCGTGACTAATCTTTTTGTACAGGTGTTCGATATAGCATTCTTAAAAATCAAACTTCTTGGAGGGTGAGTTCAAGCAGATATCAGACAGAGGAACGAGTATGTATGTCAATGTAGTGTCTTCTTTCAATCCATGATTTTGTAACTAAGAAATGTTTAAAGGGATGGGTATGGTATTGGTTGAGATGAGGATTGGGCTTTTGATTTTTTACGAGGTGCATTGTACCAAGAAAACACTCATGAATTAGTACAGAGCATACCATTCGAAGAGGAATTCAAAGTTTATTTGATGAAGATTGGCTTCGGAGTGGCCGAGACATTCAAAAACATAGGAAAACAAAACAATCGTAATAAAAGGTAGGTCCCACCTTTTCTTAGGATTGCTCTGTTTTGGATATCTCAGCCATTTCAAAACCAATTTTCATCAAATAAATGTTGAATCCTTCTTGGAATTACATACTCTTCCATATTTCATGAGAAGTTTGTCATTATCTCACAAAAAAAAAAAAAAAAAAAAAAAGATGTTAGAAACCCGGAGTTTGGTCTCAACCAAAACTATATGATCCCTTTAAGAATGAAAATGCAAACGGACAAGCCGTTATGTTCGTTACAACCATCGGTATACAAGGTGTTATCTATGCTGGCAAGACGTAACCTCTGTAAGATGTGTTCACTTGTAATGAGGAAACGATTTAACAAGTCAACAATAGATAACCTGTTTGTCTTAACGCCGGACAAGCTCTAGTCTTTACCAAATGTCTCACACGACATCCCACAGCTCTTTTCTTTCTGTCTCTCTCAATGGAGTACTCTGTTTACCTTACCTACAATCAGGTCTGGCTTGTCACCGTCTATATAGGCCACAAGTTAATTCTTCCCCCTGGCCGCTACATAAACATTTTACGATCTGATCATGGGTCTTTTCAAAACCTTGTTTGGCGCAGTTCACATCATATCTTCTACTCCAATCCCGGCAACGGGAAATATCGTGGTGGTAGTGCAATCGAGAAATTACTACAATCAAACAATAAGATAACTCAAAGGCAGGTCTGGTGCCGAGACTAATAATCTGCAGTCTTCGTGACAAGGATTAGGACGGCGAAACGCAGTGATCAAACATGAAGTTGCGATTCCAAGGAAGCGCCATCATCCAGAAGAATGATGTGAGAAGTATAGAGATGGGGATGAACTGAGATGGTTAACTGAGTGAGGGGGGGGGGAGGGAGGGGGAGATACAGCAGTGCAATGTTTAGGTGGTCAAACAGAATAAAAGAATGAAGGCTGCAATCTCTTTGCCGTTGCAATAAAAATTTGAGACCATTTTCATCGCAATACACGCAAAATATATGAAATTGGCATATATTCTGTCTAATGGATAGATTATATATATGTTAATACACATACACACTCATGCTCACACGCACGCATGTATATAGATAGATATAGATATAGATATAGATATAGATATAGATATAGATATAGATATAGATATAGATATAGATATAGATATAGATATAGATATAGATATAGATATAGATATAGATATAGATGTAGATATAGATATAGATATAGATATAGATATAGATATAGATATAGATATAAATAAATGAATGTAATCATGCAATGCGAATAAAAAACATTACTTTCGGCAACAAAAACGGAATCGTTCATCTATCAATTAACGTTCTATCATTATGATACTGTATTCCACTCTAGAACTAGATTCCTATATGAATCAATTCTTATCGGCCAGCCTGGAAGTACCCCGAACCCTGATATTCTCAAGCTGGAGATTATGCCATTGGAAATACAGAGCACGACCCTTTTGTTTGAACTAAGAATGACCACTGATGATTTACCCGATGTATTTGTAATTAGCAATGTGTGTTTGTGTGTAGGTCTTTGCTTTTTTTTACTTGTGTGTCTTATCATGGCTCTCTCTCTCTCTCTCTCTCTCTCTCCCTCTCCATGTGTATGTGTGTGTGTGTGTGTGTGTGTGTGTGTGTGATTAAGGTAGCGGAAAAGGAGGTTTCTTAAGGGTATCTTGTCTCATCACTAATAAACTAAATAAGTATTGAAGCTAAAGCTCTAAGCATCGCCCCTTACTCATTTACTCACTTACCTACTTACTGTAATTACGTCATTGCTTGGGTGGATGTTTTAGTCTACTATATCAGCAGACCAATCGGTACGGGACTAAGACGACTACCACGAACTTGACTTTACGACTTAACAACCCTGAAAATAATTTGTACCCCGAACTTGTAGACAGCCTGAGTCAGTAGATGACACAAAAAATTGTCCTTCTTTATCACAGATCTGATGTAATTCAACCTTCTTTTTTGTGTATTGGTTCAACTTCATGTATGGAACCAGAAGAACAGCTAATAACATAGTTTATTTGGTAAATGTTCTTTTCATTGTCACTAACAACTCGAAGTTGATAACTAGACTCTTTATTAGCACAACGTTGAACGGAATCCCTGCTAAAGTTGTCCTTGATATGTATATAAAGTTATGTGCAAAATTTCTGGAAATATAACGCCAAAATTACCGTTCAAATAAAATCAGACGAGATTATCTAAAGACGGCGTTTCTTTGATGAAAAAAAAATGATTCTGATGGACATAATATATGAGTATGTTTTGCCCTCTTGTTTTGTATCCATGGACACCATAGATAAAGATGACAAATAAAGATTTAATTTTTCTGATATCTTGTTTGCATCCGGGCCTCTCGTTGACCAGAAACGTGGCCCAAAGTACTGGTATAGATCACCGACACGTACAACTGTAAAGTCCCAGCATGGAGTACGAGGGCTTCAAAATCTAATTTGGCGAGTGTGTTCAGGGGGGACAGTTTTCGGATTGCAGCAACGAACGTTTAAAATAGATCGTCAATTCATAGCGGTATGCCGTGATTCAATTAAACTGCTGTCACTGCTTTCCCTACCCAGATAAAAACAGCTGTTTACCTGTCAGCGCAAACGAAATTGGTATGTCGTTGGCGCACCTACGCAATATGAGGATCACGCGCACAAACACAAACAAACACACACTCTTACACACACAACTGACATGGGCTGTCATAATTCGGGTCCATAAGCTCAGAAACATTCAATATGAGCAAACGCTGCGGACGCGTTTGCATCATATGATCGTGGCAATTTCAGATACACCTTTCCTATAAATGTGATATCTCTTCCTCGTTTCCCCTCTCTTCAATACCCACGCATCTCCATTCGTAGGCCGCCATCATTTCAGACATAGGCTTACGATGTGCGGTCTGCTGCACGTTTCCCTTCGTAAACATTCATTTTTTCTTCACATTGGGTAATCTTCGTTGATAACAACTTCGTAAGTTCTGTTTACATTGTGTTCTGTTGTCAGCAATGGTGAAATATAATCATCAATTATGCTATGTTGTACTGAAATGTTGAAAAATGCAGAGGTAAGCCAAACAAAGAAAATATTGACAGGTGTCATACAATCGTTAAGTTTACACTGACACAAAACACGTTATTTAAAATAACATTATCTTTTAAACTTTTCAATACAATTCAATTTTATTCAACCTTTATTTCATTTTTCGAAAAGAACATAAACATTTCACTTTCTTTTATGGCAGAAGACTTAAATGTTCAACAAATTTCTAAATGCGTGCGATTAATGGCAACATATGAGGTGATTTGTTTTTTAAACAGAAATTAGCGAATTAAAAAAAATCATGAATTCTCACTTTAAATGATTAAATTTGATTAAATTTTTACTGTTGTGTGTGTACAATTTTTGTCTTTCTATTGCTGCTTTACTGTCCAGAATGCCCTTTTAATCAGGCTTACTCATTTTACGTCACTCAAACATCCACCCGTCCATCCAATGATATTGCAGTGCACAAATTCGCTACTTGTCGAATTTGAACAAAAGCAAAGTGCTGTGAGAACAATAAACGAAAACTGTTGTGCAGTTCCTCTGATTCGTTTAAATAGCTAAAATTTACGTAAGAATCCATTAAAAGTAAAAAAAAAATGTCACTGGTAATGTTTGGGAATTAGTTTGGGTTTTAGTATGTAAGCTTTTGAAGATTAAAGAGTCCAAATACAAATAAAAGGAAATTTTTACTCTTCACTTTGAAACACACTGTGAAAAGGAAATGAAACTAAAACTAAACGATACGGAAATGAGGTTTCTTGTAGGGGTTAATCTAACTAACAACTCACCTTTTCGCTAATATTATCGATTCATGGACATTTTTTACGGGTTGCGTATTTAGATCGATGCCGGTTTTCAACGCACTAGTGCATCAAGAAAGAGACGAAACACTTCAAAATTTGTTTGTCTGGTTATCATGTTCCTCTGCATGCCCTTCGCTGAAGTACACGTCCTCTCCGTGCCTGAAATCTAGTATTGCCACATGCGACCATTCCCATTCCCCCTTCAGACCCCCTCACCCCTCGCCCTCCCCCCCCCCCCCCCCCAATCTGAAGGTACGAGTTCCTGTAGGGAAGGCCATATGATTTATCCCTCGGATATTTCATGGCATTATACCACGGAGATGAGCAGGTGCTATTGGCAACGACGTCACGAAGCAGCACATTGTTTCGGAACCAATCTAAACAACTATGATGAAATATTGTCCCGTATACTATATTCTTTGCTGTTGAATCCAAAAACACGCTGATGCATCATTTGAATGTTCATGGGGAAGATGGAAATTACGTACATTATTTTTTTTTCCCGTCAAGCAAAAGCAAAATAGGAAGAAATGAAAATGAAGAGCGGGGAAAAACATTTCCAGGAAGAACAAACACAAACACAGCCCAAATTTGGATAGAGGGGTCTCTTCAAGAAAGGGATTTTGTTTAGGTATAATGTCACGATTGATCTCAACAGAAATCAGAAATCTGACGCAATTCCCTTGCTCTTAAACATCAACAATGAAGAGAAGGCAACATTTGGCGAAATTAATTTCACCAAAAAAAAAATCAAACGCAGAAGGATAACACGCTTGTTTATTTAACGTTTTACTCTTTACGAAGAAGTATTATAGTGATAAGCAATTATCCATTCTTCGTTAGTTTCATTATCTTTACTGTACCCATCCCACATTGTTTCTGTTGAAACGCACACACACACACACACACATGCACACACACACACATACACATATCTGCTAACGTCAGCAGAATTAATGCCGACACATTTATTAGTATGATCGATTAATTTATGACGTACTCGTCATGCACATGCACACAAGTTTACACAAACAAACACTGAACTTATTGTTTATCAGGAGAGGAATCCTTTTTCTGTGTCAATATATTTCATTTTGCACGCAAACAAATGAGTCATGACGGCTTTTCATTGATAATAAACCTTTTTTCACATGATCATGATTCTTATGCCTTGCACACAATTACACTCTGGTAATACATGGCGATCTCTCCTGGTTTTCAACACGTATAGAAAAAAATGCGGGTTGGTATACACACTTATACTTTGATTCTCTCTCTCTCCCTTTCTCTCCCTCTCTCTCCTTTCCTCTCTCTCTCTCTCTCTCTCTCTCTCACTCTTTAGGGTAACAGAATGAAACGTTGATCATGACCTCTTATTTAAGGGTCTTCTTACAATTAAAAAAAAAATGTGAATTGTCACATGTAAACTTGTTAGTATTATGCCTTCTGTGGGATGGACATACAGAATAAAAATTGAATTCTATTGAATTAAGATGAATTGAATTAAATTGAATTAAATCAATTAAAGTGAATTGAATTCTGTTAAAATGAAATGAAATGAAATGAATTGAATCAAATTGAATTGAATTAAAGTGAATGAAATAAATTAAACTACAGACTACAGTGTGGCAATGAATTTCCAATATCTCAACATGCTGATTTAAAAATAAAATAATATTGCATTTCAAAATCGGTCGACAGAAAGACCAGGGCTCCATACAAGTTGAAATCGTTGATAGAATGAAACAAGTAAAGATGTATCACAAATGAGGTTGCTTTCGTGATATGGCCCTTTGGGTGGGTCTCCCTTAGACTTTAAAAACAAACCATATCTTCGTTTTAGATAGCACCACCTGCACCATGTGCGAATTCGCAAACGGTTATGTTTCATTAGCATGATTAATAAACGCACTGTTTAGAATTTATGGATAAGGCTAAATGATAGGGGGATGGAGGAAGAACATGAACAAGATCTAGGATGAGGAAACCAAACGGGTAAACAGAATTATTAGTTTGTTGTTTTGTTCTCCTCTTGAACAGAGGTTTTTGACCTCTACCGTTCAATGAATTCTCTAGTCAGGCATAGATGTATTTGCTTGTGTCTCCACTTCAGCTGTATACGCGCTGCAGGCCAAATGAATCCAAGACTCCTCATCCATATCATCGGACTTCTACCTACATAGACAACTGAATCGGATTGGACAGCCTTGATATTCTAGCGAGTGATAAATATTGAATGAGGGGAAGCGAGTCGCTTTCAGCTAAGAAATTACACTGATGATATTGCTAATGGTAACGATATTCTTGCTTGATTGGAATATTTTGTTTTTCCAAAACGTCATCGAGCGACCTTGTCCCTCCGTAAGATAACTGTGTCGAAGTGATGTGTTTCTGCTTCTGAATAAAACTGCTGCCAAATGATGAAATGTCAGATTCATCAGTCATCTCGGATCTTTTATATAATCATAATATCTATGATATAAGTGCGCTATAGTGAATAAAGATCATGTCTCTTAACCCTACGTGTGCTTTGAGGGCTCATTGGAACAGAACACCCCAGAGCATTGTACATACTGTTCAAAGTTTCTGGCGAAGGAAGGGTTAACCAGGCTGCCCATAGGTTCGAATCCTCCCTGGCGCGAACAACATTCAAGAAGATGTCACACCGACTACTTGTACGTCGGTCTTGATCGCAATTGCGTGAATGAGTGCATGACAAAGTAGGGTAATAACAAGTACAAGGAACTCAGAAGGCCTTCTACAAGTCTCACGATATACGACATGGTTGCCAAGGTAGCTGGAGTTAATACTTAGGAATAGAAGAACTGCATTTCATTAAAGCAAAAGAAATTGTCGGTGAACAAAAAGAGGCCAAAGAAAGGGAAAATTAGGAAAAGAATTGAAAAAACGTTAAGATTAGAAACAGAGAACGAATGAACGCATCAGTACGAAATTTGAATCCTCCGTACACACCTTGACAAGAAAGTGTTAATGCATGATTAGTGTGACCGTACACTCCCCACACACTCATTAGTTCATACTCCCATGGGTTTCACGACTCGCACTCGACTTGAATACTTTGGCCACTGCGCATGCTCCGAAAAGTGACGATTGACACAATCGTCATGATCATTATGACAAATTTGACGCGACCCATCGCTGCTGCTGCCGCTGCGCTCTCTTCTTCACCGCCCGGGCCGATCGGCTCACGCATGGTGGTAGGTGGTATGTGATTGAACCTGTGATTTCATTTGCGCTCGAGCCACCAAAACCAAATCACCTGGAATTTCAAACTTGCTTGCAAGTTTACCAGGAGATGAAATCCGAGGAAGTGTGATTTCTTCGGTGATAACTGCATCGTAAAGAATACTGCAGGCAGAGAATTCTGTCAATATCGCGATAACAAAGTTAAGATGCCGTCCATGGTCTGTATTGTACAAGCGATATATCTCTCTACATACACGCATGTGTATCATTCCAGTGCGTGTGTGTGGGGGGGGGGGGAGGGGCGACAGATGGGGGGGGGGGAGGAGAATGGAGAAATGAGAGAGGAGGTCTCAAATTGCCTACACACTGCTTACAAATTCATCATTTGACTCACCGAATCATAATCCACCATCTGGAGCATGGATTACGGATTGTGTATACACGGAACAGAGCGTAATGCATCATTTCTGTGTGCAGAAGGTATATTAAAGACCAAGGAGTTGTTACACAATACGCAGCTTTATGGCGTTCTTGTGTGTATATGAAATCAAAAGCCTCATACTAACTTGATGTGTGTATAATAATATATAAGTGACAAAGGTTTGCCTACTAAGGTTACTTAAAAAAAACACACAAAAAAAACACATCGAAGCACAATGAAGAGTACTTCATTTCGTTAATCTTTGCCTGATCACAAAACTACAGTATTCATCCTGGCAGCGGCGATCCAGTTCTTGTGAAATAATCAAGGGATAATGCCTTTAACTTTAACATAATTAAAGGGGCATTCCAGACGACTTTCACAATTTCATATCATGTAGTACATAAATCGACAGCTCCATGTACAGAGTTGTGGAATTTATTGTGGTCCTTGAGCAGGGAAACAATACTCTGAAAAATCTTAAACAAATTACACTGAACAGTGTTGATGACATATGAGCCTCACATATTTCAGAAATGTGGAAGTGTAATTCCATTACAATATCACTTGCTTAACAAGTTCACCTGTAGAGAATGTATGCATGCCACCTTCTTTTGTTCCGCTTCCTTGAGCCCCAACTCATGAATTCTTATGGTGAGGCTGCCATGTCATAATCCTTGTTCATTGCAATATGTTGTAATTTTTGAAAACAATCTTATTCCTCAACGCAATCACTATAAATTCTGAAACTCTGTACTCAGTACAACTGATTTATAGTTGTTCAAATGTAAAAGTCTGAATATCATCCGGAGGTCTCCTTTGATCCCGTTGCTTTGGGAAAGCCCCCCACGACAAGATGTATTAAATTAGAATGTAAAGACATCAAGGTAGAGATCAAAGTGGAAGTGGGAGAAAAAGCAAAAAAAAAAATAAATAAGTAAATGAACAAGAAAGAGCAGGAAGAAGAGACAGAGGAGGACCAAAAAAAGAAGAAGAAGAAGAAAAAGAAGAAGAAAAAAATGAGGAGAAAGAGGAAGAGGAGAAGGTGAAGACACAAGGAGGCCGAGGAGAAGAAGGATGGGAAAGAGAAAAAAAAAACAAACTTGACAGGAATTAGCACAGGGTAGGGTAAGTATATGATTATGATGACAGTAACTATCAAACGCTCTTACCAACTACCTTTGGTATCTTCGAATGAGTGATGCTGCTCGTGCTGACAGATTTTGCACGCTGATCATTTTTCTTCTTCTTTTAAATTTATGGAGTCCTCTACACTATTGAGAATACAGAAAAATATAATGAAACAAAGGAATGCTTTTGACGTTTAAACCTCTTTTTTTTTTTATTCCTCCAGATAAATCTTGCGATGATTTATGCGCGCCGAGGATGGGGGTATGCGCCAGGCCCGGTTGTGCTCTTCAATACAACATGGAGCTTAACCGCCCTAGTGATACTTAATGAATCGCAATGGGACGACATCTCGTATCAGCCAGCTCTTCCGTGGTACCGAGTACAAGGTGGATGCACTTCTTTCAACATGCTCGCCAAATTCTAGAGATGATGTGAATACAGTTTTCTATTGGACATTATGCGATGAGAATCACAATAAACACACGCACACACACAAAGAGAATATAAACAGAGAAACCAGATTGTGCAAATTAGAATTATGCCCACTGTTGTAACACATCTGAGCTCGGTGTCCTCAAGTTCAGAAGAGGTCAAGTTATTTTAACAAATTAAAGAATGTCAGATATATAATGTATACACAATCTCTTTTCCACTCTCCTTATAGTTTGACTCTGCCTTTCTCCCTATCCATCTCCCTCTCTCCATCTTTCTCTCTAATTCTAGTTCCTTCTCTCTAGTTTTTTTTTTTCCCTCTCTCATCTAAACATTCACGTGGAAGCTAACTAGCAATGAAAGTATTAGAGTCTTAAATATGGAAGCCGCTCGGTGGGTTCGGTAAATGACTGAGACCCCCATTAACTGGATTGCACTCCTCGAGTAATGGATTTAGAAACAGAAATGCTACCTCCCTCAAATCCGGCTTTGATATCACATCCTGCGCACACACACAGACCCCCTGCCATAGTGATGAGCATCGGTTCGCGTTAATGCTGTAAAAACGCATTGCGTCACCATCTTTCTAACTTTCACCTTAAAGGGAAGTCATCCTCCGAAATATAGAAATGAAGTAAGCAACCAGACAACAAGAATTTCGAGAACCAGCGTTATCAAATCCCCACAAATGACTACGGTCCTAATTTACTCAGGGTAGCTCTACCTAATTAGCGATATTTTCCCTTGTACAGAGGGTCATGCCCTTGCCATTTTGTTCGATCACTGCCAGTCACCTAGTTTCAACCCTGGGTCAAGATGACCCCAGAAAGGTGACCGGAACATACTTTTCAAAGGATGAACTTGATAGGGGCGGGATTCGCATCCGGGCACTTAGTTTGTTTATAAAACTAGAGTCTCATCAGTTCTACTCTATTGCAGTGCTCTTGTTTCCTTTGAAAAGAAATACAGAAATTACAGAAATTATTTAATTATTTGCTTGTTTAGTGGTTGGTGTGTTTTTTGTTTTGTTTTGTTTTTGTTTTGTTTTGTTTTGTTTTTTTTTTTGGGGGGGGGGGCAAATCTATTATGTTTATTTTGAACCATTCTTAGTCAGGTATTGAACATCATTGAACATTATAGCTGGAATAAAGACACACAACCATCGAATGTTTTGTCGTCAACGTGTCGTCAAAACTTTGTACATGACCAACCGACTAACCATAACAATGGGCTATGAAACCAGCACGATTTTTATTTCTTTCTTTGTTTACTTTAGACTTTCACTTAAGAAATGAAAAGAAAAATGTAAAGGATGCCCCCTCCGTACAGTATTTCCATAAATTTTGCCGTTTTGTTGTTTACGTGCAATGTCATTGAAAACGATAGGTCGGACGTGCACTCTAAAGAAGATCGACCTCCTCGCCGTCCCTTCCCCCTTCTTTCCCTTACAAAAGTCTAAACCAATCAGCCCATGAAGAACATGTCGCCTTCAGTTTCACTCAGAAATATGGAATGCGAATCTATTTCAGTGTGGAAAGAGGAACTATAAAAGACAATTCCGAGCACCATCAATCACGTGAGCCTCATTTACGACTGGGTTTGACTGCATTCTTCGGGGGTTAAAACGTGATTGTAGCGGGGTGAGGTACGTTAAAATATGTAAATCAGAATATCACCCAACATCAGGGTCAGGTCATGGACTACGCGGTACACAGTCTCCTGAAGTCTTCCTATTCAATTTCAGCTCAATTTAATTCAAATTTTATTTTATTTTTCGACAAAAAATACATATATCACTTTCTTTGGTAACAGAGAATAAGGTAAAGCAAAACATCGTGAAATTAAAAAAGTATACAATATTTAACTACTGTGGGACCTCATAGTAATTACGCATTGTCATGGAAACTGGAGTGATCGAAGTGGAGTAAACAATACGTAAAGTGCGGAAAATAGAGGGACCCACTAAAAAGACAAGGCTTGTAGAATGTGGGCCCATCTGAAAAAGAACATAAATAGAAAACACTGAAAAATAGTCTGGAAGGCCACTAAAATGACAGAGTAACGGATACACATACACACATCTCATTAAAAAGCGAGAGAGAGAGAAAAAATATCACTCAAGAGTATTTTTTTTTTAAGGCAATAAGAGTCTTCTTCCGTTTTCAATTGAAGAAAAAAAAAAAGAAGACCGGATCGTGTAGTTACCGTTCGAAATCTTATTTACTCCTATCAACCACTGGGACGCCATCACGGATGACTATAAAAACGCACTATGTCTTGACCGTGACCTGAATTCGGATGAAGTGTCCAACAGAGCGAAGGGGTCAAATTGTTACTTAAATTAGAAAAATGCGTGTTAAGCGTTTCCTTGAACTGATCTGATTCTGACAAAGTGTTGTCTTTTGAAAGGGGCTTGGAGTATTAAAGACCGGCACCCAGCAAACTTCGATCCATTGAGAATTCCATGGGATTGATTTATGGTGTAAGAAAGAAATGATGCATAGATATCTGATACAGAAAGAAAGTGTCAGAAGGTGAAATGATAAATCACTCAGTACACGTGACTGTCGTCTGCTTGTTTGTTTGTTTGTTTGTTTGATTTGTTTGTTTGTCGTTCAAACTCAAAGAATTTTCTGTCATGCTAGTCATGTCAGTGTAGCTTTCCAAGTCACCTGCGTGATAGTCCTCTTTTGCGGAGACGAATCGTTGTCGTGCTGGTGCCTTGCAACCATTTCCTTGATGCTTTTTGTCTGTTATTACGATCAAAGCTTGAGGATTGAGGATTAACATAGATTATGAAGAAGTTGAAAACAATGCAAGTTAAATCAATTCGCGTTAACCTGAGTTATTTTGCGATTAAAGCTTCTAAAAGCAAAGGGAATGATGATAAAAGATAACTATGTGATGTTTTTAATCAATTACTTCAAGAATATTCCTTGCCATCCAGCAGGTGCGGTGTTATTGGAAAGGTTTTATTTATCTCTATCTGATGGTGAACTTAATTCAAAATGTTTAAAAATGGAGCAGGCAAAAAAAAAAAAGAAAGAAAGAAAAGAAAACGAAAGCATTGATTGCAAGGACTGTTGCACGCAGTCGTATACGTCTCAAGAGGGTTTTGCCTATAAGCAGGAAATGCTTGTCAGTCGTATGGGGGCGCCGTGACAGAAACAAAATAGAACAAAGTGGATTTTCCTAATTACCACATTTATTTCTGAGTCTATATGCACCAGGAACGGGATTTCTCTCATTCCACACACACATGAACAAAGTAATGACAGTATTCTTTCTATTCTTAGTAATAGGGGGAATAGTGAGACGGGTTAAAGAGGGAAACTGACGTGAAATCACGCACTAAAATGATATGAAGAGCTTCAACGCAGAAGCAAATAACGCCATTTTCATTTTTTAAAAGTAAGTTTATCATGACATAGAAAAAATAAACCTTTTCTATGATTTTTCACCCGTTACACAGCAAGAAATATTTCAGAAGATGTTATCAAAATTTTCCATGTTTTAATTGATTTCCTTTGTTTTGCAACGGATTGAATTCGAAACATTTCAAATTGATAGAATTGATACGTCTGCGGCCTTTGTCAGTTTGTATTAAAATCGTGAATATACATTGTTTTGATTACGTCAGTGTAATTCTATTGTACATGAATGATGATCTTCAGCCAATCAGTGGTTATAGAAATGACGTCTTTTTACACAAGATTACCACTGAAGACCAAAATCATACCACGTAAACATTAACTTTGTATTACGTTTTGATTTTCGTTGATTGGAAATAAACTATGATTGATTGATTGAACTTAACCGGCTGGGACTTCATTGTATAACCTTATTTTAGTCATGTTTTGATGGGGCGCTCTTTCACTTGTATTATTTTAATGGGCATTTCGAAAGCATACCTTTGGTATGACGACAGGGGAAGTGAAATGTAGTTGCAACAGGACAGCACATACATGGACATGACTGGGGAGTGGGATAAGGGGGGGGGGGGAGGAAACTCTCTTTTTTTAACTATATAGGCCCTAGGTAATGTTGATTGGTAATGCTATCTGACTAAATTTGACAAAATTTATCTGGTTACTGATGACTCAAGAAGTCCACGTGAATTCCATCATAGCTATCAAAACTGACGTTTTATTCTTCTGTCTCCCTACCAGAGTCCCGCGGGTGTCATTTCATTAGATACGAGCTCAACGATCACATGATGGAATTCTGTCTTTATCATTCTCGTGCCCTGGTGTGACATGGGTTCCTCAGAAATTATTATATCGAGCCATGGGGAGGGCAGTATCGATGATTGTCACTGTGTTGGCATGCAGAGATACCCCAGGGTCAAGGCGCGAACTTGTCAGTCTTTTTCGATCTACGTAACGAGCACAGCGACGGCGTCTTCTTGAACGACCAACATCAACCCCCCCCCCCACCACCACCACCATCGTCACTTCTACCTCCTTTGCAGAAATTAGACCTGCCGCATTGCAACCTTGAATGATCAACCGAGTGCACAGAAACCGAAATTGTTTACTGGTTTATGGTTGAGTGATGAACCTTAAAGATTCACGTAATCGTAGAACTAGTTAGATTTATATTGTGGTCGCACACAAGAGAGCAATGTGTCACTATTTCTGAACAAGAACATTTTAGTTTCGTGGCCCCAGCATACCCTTAAAATTCCCTCCGTGAATGGCTTTGCTTGCATGGAGTCCTGTGAGTCAAAACAGACAAAACAAAACAAGAATTCTAATACATACATTGCACTAACGCACCACGAGACGCAACATCGCGCTTCGCCCTTTTTGTTTATGGACAATTCAATTCGAGCCACGTCAATATTCGCTATTACACAGGACGTCATAAACATGTGTCTAGCGGTCGGAAGAAGAGCTATGCCGGGAATTTTGCCGTCCGCGTGCCCGGGACACGCGACACAGAGACTATTTGCGGTTGTCCCCCACCCGAGGTGGTGGCGCCCTGGGCGGTACTCCGTAGGAGTTACTTCGTCCCGATGACGCCATAAAACTGGAGGACATCTCGCGCCGTACTGCTGACCGCTGGCATAGAATAGATAGTGGTCTTAAGATCTTGGTCTCAAGCTGCACTTTGTAGCAAGGTTAATTTTACGATGACATTAAACTGACTCATACGTATACACAGACATTCACACACAGTAGCACACACACACACACACACATACACACACACACACACACATACACACACACAGACACATACGCGTCGTGGTACAACTTTTATAATACACACCAAACTCATACGCATGGAATGCTTGCATTTACGGTATAGAATACGTCGATTCAATTCAATTCATTTATTTTCATTCTTCTTTTTTTCCAACAAAAATTAACACATAATAAATCTGGAATTACATCATAAACATAAACATTCAACTTTGCAAAAGATAAATGATACAGATAAACAAAAGAATGCATACTGCCAAAAAAAGTACAAAGTTGTGCTTCAGTTGAGAAAAAAAAAAGAATTGAGAGTTCCACTAAAAAGCAAGGTTGTATATTGTGAACCACTCAAAAAAAAAAATAATTATGAATTACTTATTTTCAAACATTTATCACAGATATAATTTACGACAGAACGGAACAAAACAGGAGAAACACAACAACATGAAACGACTTGACAGAATAGATGGAAAGAATGGAGGGAGAGAAATGAAAAGAAAAGAAGATATGTTCCTTATTATTCTTTTTTTTTTTTTGACCATCCTCATAGTTTCCCGTTCTTGTTTGATCTAGTAGGTCCATAGTTTTACATCCAAAAATTTAGAAAATAAATTGACGGCTCGAACTTGCTCTCAAACGCGTAGGTATTGATGCGTTCCGATGTTACTGAATGTGTAGTTAAGCTCATCAGCAGTATAAAAGAAAAATCCCACGGTAACGATCTACTTGACTATCTTTAGAAAAAAAAAATCACAAAAAAGGACCAGGCTATATGATATCCGTATTTTATGACACATACGGGGTATAACCAAACTGTAGTATACAGCAAACTGATAAGCTCCAATGATAATTTCCCTCTTTAAACGAGATCCCCAAAAAAGTACACGCCACGCCGTACACGAGCCTCAAAGTCAAATGCGTAGGCCAAAAGAGGATTTTTGCCAAGCGCAGCGGAAACATGTAAAGCAAACATTCGACCTCGTCCATTATTTGCGTCGTGCTCGTTCGTCCCAGAGGATAGGTTAAGCGAGCAAGCTATTATATATAATGTATGGGAGGATGACATTCAGTGCAATGTATACCAGATGAGTCACATAGCTGATCTCTCTTTTTTTTTATCCTTTGATGTTGACATGGATGCATTGTCTTGATGGGGGAGGGGAGTTCAAGCCCGGGACGCCTGTTTTTATTCTCTGTAAGTGGCATTCCGGCAAAGTAACAATGATATGAAGTCAGGAACCATTTTGGCATTGTCTCTGTTGTTGTTGTTGTTGTTGTGGTGGTGGTGGTGGTGGTGGTGGGTTTTTTATATTTGTATGCGATAGGACTTGAGCGTCATACAATGAGATGTGTGTACGTGGGTTTGCAATGTTAGCCTTTCTTGAAAGCGTTCTCATTTTAATGGGGAAGAAAGCTTAGCTGATCTGCTTTCCCAAACCGTTGTGGGAGTGTAACTCAGTAAGATGGAAGTGCGACTTAGAGCAGAGAGTTTGATTGAAATCAATCATGGCAATTATTACTACCATTTCGATTAAGTCATACAACCCCATCTCATTCGAAAGTGGACAATGACAACCATGGGGATTTGATCATGATCCAGACAACACGAAAAATATGACCACCTTTTCCTTTCATACCACAACTAACCTGTCCGGAAAATGTCATCAAAATTACTGTTCGATAAAGGATATTGTTACTAGCATAAAAGTAAGCAGAGAGACAAAATTAATAAACACCAGCAACATCATAGCTTCATTCGCGGAGGTTAAAAAAAGCAACCACACAAACAAACAATCTAACTCAACTAACCAAAGCTAGCACATGTTGTCTTCACTTCAAAACCACTCAGATAATCTCTAGCCTAAATCAAGTAGGGGATAAGTTGTCGCTTTAACGAAACTAACACAGACCTGACAGCATTACAACGTCGACATCGGGTCGAGGAACACAGCTTTAATTTGCCACTATTACAAAGAATACGCAGAGGAATTTCACTGTAAATGACATTCCGTACTACTATACGATGAATCATTTTGTAAATAAGATATAAATGATGAATGAATGAATGAATGAGTGGCTAAGAAAAGCGTCTTCAAGTGGACACTTTGAAACTCATCGATCAAAGATATCTCTGAAGAGAATCGTTCTCGAATGACGCGCGAGGAATGCGACTGAGTGCAGTGTCATCCAAACAACGGGAACCTTACGCCACGCTAATCATGCTATAAGTGGTCAGTGATAATCGTAATGGCCGACAACACTGGATATACCCTATCAATCGGTCATTACCACTGGAAAAAACCCGCAAGTGACAGAATGCCAAATGTCAAAAGTTGATATAAGCTTCACCCGAACAAAGGAACAGCCACAATATAGTTACTAAAAATTAATTTAGCGTGTAAGCCATGCATTCACGGCAATTTTCCCTAAAATCGTCACAGTCATAGATAAATGAAATTTGATTTTGATTGATGATCGTAGTTTCGTGCACACATCCTTTCGGGAAATGGGGCGAACAGGTATGACAGCATGCATCTTTTGTCTACATTTATCTTCTTTTTTTCTATGAAAAGGTCTAGCTGGTATTCTCTGCAGACTTTCAATCCAGGGATTGTGGGAATTCTTTTTTCTCAGAATTTCTTCAGGCTTTTTTTTTTAATTATCATTATTTAGCGGAAAAGAGGCATTCATGTCGAAGATTGCACCAGGCGGAAATGACGAATCAGAGAAGAAAAGATATGGATGACAAAAATCGAGATTCGGTTTCTCCCTTTTTATTTCTTCGTATAAGGATCATATTGGAGTCAGAAGAGTTCGTAAAACCGTTCCCTGGTCATGGTCCGCTAGCCTCGCGTGACCTCCGTCCTACATTTTCCAGTGAAGGAGCAATACTTCAATATCTTCATAAAGAGATCCGTACCAAGCATCACCAGAAATTATTATCTGCGTGCCAGGGAGAAGTTGGAGCATTCCTTCAAATCACTCTTCATTTTAAAAGGCATCTTACAGTTGAATAATGTTGCACTGTGACCGTGACGGTGTATAATAGAAGTGACCTGAAATAAGTGGAGTGAGCGGATCTACAGCGCAAAGAATTGTTTCGAAATTGAAATTGGGTCCTACTCATTTTGGGACTCTTACAGTTTACTAATGAGGGATATCAATTAACAGCCCCTCTGCTTGCACGACTACTATACATACACGCAGGCAAAAGGAATAAATCCGATACATCCAGTCCATTGATACCTCGTCAGAGCAATATGTTCCTTGTGTTTAAAGAACCAACGTTTTCTCCAATAATTTCATTACGTCTGATGATCAATAGGAAGACTGTGGAAACTCTGCACAAGTATAGAAAACTGATCCTAATATGGAACATGCGATATATTCGTTTTCATCGATGTCTACCATCTTAACCCCTTCACGAACAACATCCACAAATTTTATCAACAGAATATGCAGAGAAGTTGCTATTGCTGAGGGCAGGCTTAATTCGAAGATGAAAGCAAGAAAAGATTACGCAAACAAGGGACAAAATCATCAAGACGCAACGATGGTGGTTTGTATTTCGAATACATTCATTCGTCCGTCCCATTTCCATGATATTCAAGTCATAATACATATTCGCTTATCAGTTATTATCAGAGAAGAGTTGAAGCCTGAAAGGTAAAGAAGAAAAAAAAATAAATAAATAAATAAGGATGATTATAAAAAACCTCAACACGGTATAGGGCATGACCATAATAGGGAAGTTATAGAATTAAACAGTGTTACGTTTGTTTGTTTGTTTGTTTGTTTTTTTCACAGAACAGTGATACTGTTTGCGACGGATGGAGACGTCTACTGAATGATTGCACTCAGCCCTTTTATTTGATATTGGAAGGTGCTTCAAGTGGTGACCCAAAAAAACAAACACACGTTGAGCTGATTGTTAATCTGCTTCAAACAGAACCGAAGAGGAAATCTGAGATTGATCGAATTTATCAAGTCCCAACTTCCTCATAGGTTTCAGTGTCAGAATTGACCTACATAATGTGGAGGCTGTTTACTATTGCAATAGCTCATTGATGACGACAATTTAATTTCATTTTTTAATCCTTTAAAACATCAATATGCAGCTCAAGAGCAAATCATATATATATATATATATATATATATATATATATATATATATATATATATTCATATGTAATCATTTTCTTTTGGTACGTGATTATGAGCCACATAAATGTCAAGTAGCGCCTTTAAGACTCTCCTTGGTAAGACACAGGAACTAAAAACAGAAGCGAAGGTAAGAAACAGAATATGCCCGAAACAGAGGGACTGTCATCTTACACCAGCAGCGCGACCAGCCGATGACACGCATCGTCTGCTATTTACCCGGCGATGCATTCATATTTCACATTTTGACGCGTTTCTCATCAGCTTGAGCGGGAAATCGGCTCTAAATGATGGGAAACATTCGTGCCTCAATCTAACCGCGCTCAATCATAAATTCTCCTTCTCCATCTATCTATCTATCTATCTATATCTATCCATCTATCTATCTGTCTATCTATTCATCTTGAAATCGGTCTCTCTCCCCCTTCCCTTTTCTCTCACTCTCTCCCTTGCTTCCGATATAGCTACCTATTCATCGTTCATTACCACCATTGGCTGATAGCCATGTCGACTTGACATTTTCCGTGTGAAATACGAAAATGATATTAGCACTTACAATGTATGTCTTTATAAGACGAGTTTTATCACAAAGCGAGCTACTCCATTAATTTAAGTTGAGATATTTCTAATTAAACTGCTTAAAAAGAAGTTAAGAAAGAAAATAAGAAGATGCAGGATATTTTAATCATAACTTCTTAAGAATATTCCTTGTTATATCGCAAGTGAAGGTATTACTGAAAGGTTTAATTTTGCTCTATCTGATGATGGACTTACTTTGAAATGTTTAAAAATGGCGCTTTGCTCATTTAGCAATAAAACTCTTCATATACATAGCTAATGAGCATTCTCTCGATTATTCTATCTTTCTCAAATTGTTTGTATTCTTTAATCTGGTCACTTTTGTTTCCATCATAATTTCAAATCTCCCCCATTATTCTGTCCGTCATCACTTCGATTAATTATATTACTTCCATCTCTCCTTTCCCCCCTCAATCACATACACCATACACACACACACATACACACACATAAACGCACACACACACACACACACACACACACGCAGGCACGCTCACCCACACCCATATATATATACTATACACACACAGACACACACGCATACACAAATTAATACCTACTTTAGCACTCACATACACACGGACACACCGAACACGCACAGAAAAGCAGCCGATTGTTTGTTTTTTTTGCCTGTTCCCCCCCCCCCCCTCCTGTTCCCCCACCCCTTCTCCTTTCCCTCTCTTTTAAGGCTAATCGATCTACGCTTTTTTTTTTTCTCTGGTTGATTGCCATATTTTATTCATTCTAGCCCAACCTTCCGCTGGTATTTTCACTTTTTGCTAGCCACCTCCCCGTGTTCAAGCTACACCTCATCAATACCTCCCCAGGGCATGGTTCGGTGACCATCATTTTACCACTCTTCCGTCAAAAAGTGTTATATTTGGTTTGTTTGTGTCGTTTTTTCTTTTTTGTTTGTTCTTTTTCTTGTTTCTCTTTTTCAATCCGCCCGAAAATTGACTTGACACTTTAAAGCGTTCGCAATGGATGTATACTCTTCAACTTGTTTCATTAAATGACGTGCGCTCGCCTTTGAAGATGTTGATTAGTTTGTTTGTTTTTCACTTTAGTTTTAAATTAGTTTCATGCTGTCCTTCTGATCTGGAATGCCCTTGACATTCAGTAGACTTTCTTCATCGATGATGTAGCGTCAGAGTGTTTGCTACCTCCCTTCATCGAAATAAACTTTGTGCGATATGACCTTCAATGGAACGGCTTTACCTATATGACAGGTACATGTCTTGAACCTGACATTCCATGACATGTTTATATTGAATTCAGTGGATAGAGTCAAATCATATATTGCCAGGATGACGTGATATTGAATTTGAACCTAAAAACAAACAAAAAGAAATCTTATGACATTTATGTCTTGGCGAAAACAGCGATATCATAGCGGCAGGTGCATATACAAATAAGACAAGTTGGTGAAGGCCTCCCAAACCTCAAAATCACTAAATGTCCTCCTTTTATACGAAATCGAAACAAAACAAAAAAAACCTTTGCTTTAATTTGTTTTGTTTTGTTTTTCTTGTTTCCTTGACTTTTGGAGGGAGACGTTTTAGCTGTCAAATCATTGACCAGTGATAAGATTTTTTTTTTCTCAGTGATCTTGTTATTCCGAGCTATCATTTGATGAAATCATCACCTCACAATTGAACATGCGGTCAAAAAAAAAAAAAAAATATATATATATATATATATATATCATCATTGAAAGAGAATAGGCAAGACTATAAAGTTCCATGATTTTCTCAGTTGTATTTTGAGGGACCTTTTTTTTGTTCTGTTGGATCAGTTTTACTCTACTCAAATCAAACATGATGTGGCATTGCACTATGATTATGTAAAGTCAAATGTCAATTTTTCTTCCGTAGCAGTAACTGTATGTTTGCAAACTATTTAAAGGAATTAGATACCTTAAAAAAGCGTCATTTTGGCCATTATTTCAGAAGGATACAAAAG
The DNA here is from genome assembly GCF_964275005.1 of Diadema setosum. Taxonomy (NCBI): domain Eukaryota; kingdom Metazoa; phylum Echinodermata; class Echinoidea; order Diadematoida; family Diadematidae; genus Diadema; species Diadema setosum. Next base: position 31,957,022 of record NC_092701.1, read on the forward strand.
TCAGCAACAGTTACCCATAACCATAATATTTTATATATACATATATATATATATATATATATATATATATATATATATATATATATATACAGATATATATATATATATATATATATATATATATATATATATATATATATATATATATATATATATGCATATATGCATAATGTAGTAGATTTGAACAGTATGAGCAACGTTACCAAACTTAATCACACGTTGATGTAAGTACGCACACCCTTAGACATACACACACTGCTTCCCAGGTTTAGTGTATAGGAAATGCAACAGAAAATAGGAAATGCAACAGAAAATCTATATAAACAAATATATTTCCCCCTCATTTGACGTTATCAATCTGAATTAGAGTGACGTGCTTGACATGAGCGTCAGATACGTGTGTGTGCCCCGTAATCTTCGACAAACCACACAATTCCAAGAACATTACTTTCGTTCTCGTCAGTTCTGATTGCGTCTTCTCAATGTGGATAGGAAATGAAAACAAACAAACAAACACGAAAGGGGAAGTTCAAGAATGGTCCAATGCATCTGCTCATATCATGTTGCGGTTCGTGGGGGTAACCCCCTTGTATGTCTACGTAATGTCTTTTGCAGACTGTTATTACCGGCATGATAATGTTGGCATGTTTGTGGTTTGTACCGCCAGCTATTTTCACCGCAGGACTCTTTTATTTTTTTTCTTCTTCTTCTTCTTCTTATGAATGAACGCCGCGTCTTTCGACGGCGCCCAATTATGGTGCGATCGACGCTACGGGTAGTTCGGCTTAATCTTTCTCGAGGATACAGAATCAATTATCTACTCGATGCTTTTCAAGGCGTTTGAGTTACATTTATAATGTCAGCCTCTCTCTCTCTCCTTCTTTTTCTCCACCCTCTCTCTCTCTCTTTACTGTCTTTCTATCTGCCCATTCTCTCAACCTATTTATTGTAGACATCTGTTTTCCAATTTCTGAACTGACTAGATCATAGTTGTATTTGATTTTTCTTTTTTTCTTTTTTTCTTTTTTTCTTTGGGGGGGGGGGGCTTGGAACTGCGGCAGCCTACCAACATTTTTATTCTCTTCTTTCTCTCACTATCTTAGAAACGATCCATGTACACACGCACACACACACACACACATACACACACTGTTTCTTCTGATTAAAATTGTTTGTATTACAATTGTTGGCTATTAAATCACGGGCGTTTTTGGCCGTAAACTCCCATGTGTAACATTTACGTTTATTTCTTTTCAAACACAATCTGCCTTTATCCGTGACATTATTCACTAACAATATGTCATGTACATCTTTTGATGAGTCATGTTGTTCTTCTTGTTCGACCTTCACCTTCAACTTCAACTTCCTCCATCTCAACATATTCAATAACACAATACGCACAATGTACATGAAGGTAAGGACATATCAACTAACATCAACTTTCCCTGCTCTTTCTTGATAAATTTGGTATATATATTTTTTCTCTTCCTCTGTCTTACAAGATTGTTCCTCCCCATTCCCTCTCTATTTGTACCTTCTTTAATAAAGAGAGGACCTTAATTTGACTCTAGACTTGATGTTAAAGCAATGTCTCTTTAAGGCAAAACGTCTTCTCTCGCTTCTCCCAGCGTTTGACATGGAAGCTGGGCTCTAGCTGTACTGACACAAACTTGCCAACCTAACTAAGCGATGAGTGAATACCGAATCCAATTGGTTTAATTCCATCTTCTCGGCTTACGGTCTATTTGCCTTCTCAGGAATTTGGGAAACCGAGTATACGGACTGTCGGAATATAGCCGCCCTATTCATACGCGATATCTTATCCATGCCGCGCTGACGACATGAATACAATAAATGTATCATGCTTCATTGTTGGACAAAAAGATATGATACTTGGCTGTATCTATAGCCTAAGTGGTAGCTTTGAGTATTGTGTGGCTATCCCCCACGAATTGTCCATTTTCTGCTAAATTCAATTGAAGACCACTCCGCGTTTCCTTCTATTTTCGGCATTGCGACATTAATTCGAAGCATATCTTAGTTGTATAGCTTTAAGGTTGTAGGGCGTATCTTTGTGAAAAAAGTAGTTTTTATTGTTGCTATAAACATAGTCGCTGTGGTTTTGAGGGTTACGTTTTTTAGGATCAGATGTTTTCCCTTTCAAGCAAGGAATGATGTAGCCCTTCACAAGACTGAAGAAAAATACGGTGTTTAAGGACTGAAAACACAAATATTTTGTTTGTTTGTTTGTTTTTGTCTGTTTGTTTGTTTGTTTGCTTTTTACACTAGTTCCGCGAAGGAGTTAAGTGCTATTCCTAATCATTCGTGGTTGTTTTTACTTGTGTTTGTTCACTTGGGGTGTTTCTTCTTTTTTTGTCATTAGTTACTTTTTTTCTTGGACATAATCTTATCCATTCATTTTTTTTTTAAGAAAAGAGCAAAAAGAAGATGGGAGATTTAAGTTTTCCTCTGTTCATAGTTTTCACAAAATTATAAACCTCAGTTTCCATTGTTATATATACACCTTCATCCTTCTTGGCATGTATTCCAAAGGATGGGTTGGGTATTCTAGGAAATGCATTAGTTGGTATAAAACATGTAAAAACAATAAGATAAGTATACGTGTCTCTCCCTTTAACAATATTTGGAGCTTTGTATGTTTTTTCTTTGAAATACTGATTTATAATTGTCAAGAGAAGAAATCTGAGGACATCGAGGGCAGTTAAACAGTAATATGATAGAACTGTGTTAGGGATATTCTTAGAAGTTGACATTCGGGACCATGATGAATATGTTTCCTGACACCGATGTATCAGCTTTCTATTTAACACTACGCCCCTCCTTCTCCCGTCTTGGCCAGCAAAAGCAGGGAACCTCATCGCGAAGTTTTATATATAGAATATGGGTTAATGTGGTATTGATGACGCCAAAACCTCCCCCTTGGAGATTGGACCATATCTAGATGTTTGTATAGCATTACCATGAGGGATGTCCATACCACATGGACAGCACCCGATAATGACATAACGACGTCCTTCGCTCACTTCGTCTTTGATACTGGTATAGCTATGAATAACGATGAATTCTTATGATGAAGTTTACAAACTCCGTATCAGCCGTGGGACACCTTCTCAAAGTATTGCTTTGACAATATTGCCTTCACTCTAGTCTCTTGGGAAATAATCGGCATCGGGAAGCGTGGGAGAATTCTGAGGTGTGAAATGGGCCGCAGAAATTATTTATGCGTGCATATCACAAGGTGATTACCGCTATCACCAGTGTACACTCTGTACTTTGGCAATATTGATTAGGCTTTGCTTTCAAGGCGGGAAAAATTCCGGCCATCGGTATGCGCGGTCATACTAAGGTGTGAAATGGGCCGAAGGTCTTCATTTCATTCTTCTTCTCTTTTTTTTAAAAATAAAATGTAGATTTTCGTAATGTAATGCCTCATTATCTGGTTTCAAGTGTAACACAGTCTATACATGATAGTAATTACAAACTCTCTACAGCTAACTGGCAATAGCAAACTATTCCTTGATGTAGAAAAGAAAAGAAAAAAAATCCTTCCCATAAAGATGAACAACTAGTTCATGGTTTTGAGGTGACAGGGCGAAAATGAATGCTTCTTGTGCCTGTCTACATCTAGTGCGAGGTGAAAAGGTGACCTGCGGCCATTTTCATTGCTTCTTTTTGTACAGACGATTGAAGCATTTGTGACATGACAACTTGCCCCGGCGTACGGTAATATCGCGAGAAGCAAAGCTGTAGCGACTAAATGGGCCTCCGAAACAAATCGTCAGAGGCAATTTTGCCAGCGACAAATTCTCTCCCAGCGATATGAGGGGTAAGAAGTAAAAGAAAAAAAAAGAAGAGACCATATTCGCTCTCATAAAATGCCGATGAGTTCTATTTCTGTCAAAACTAAAAGAAGAAAAAAAAATCAAATTTTCGCGGTGAGTAATAGATTTGGGGAGGTTTTAGAGGTGCGGTTTGACAAGAAAATGACAACGTGGACGGCGTCAGCCCTTTTTGATGAAAACAAAAAAAAAGAAAAAGAAAAAGAAAGAGCAACCAGAGCTTGACTGCTATGGAGGAAATGTTTATAGTGTGTACTATGCAGCCATCAATAAGGCTTGCCGATAGTGCAGAGCGCAGGTATAAGAAGTGTTTGTTTCTACACGAAGTTGAGCCAGCTCTAAAGCAGAAAAGACAATGTTCCACTCGATCGTCTTTCGTGTCATATAAGAGTTTCATGGGGTCAGAGGATTTTGTTTGTCATATACTAACTGCAGTAAATTGCACTGTGTTCGATGGTGGCGATCATTATTTTTGTGAATTGATAAAGAAAACCATCAGTTCACCTGCCTCATGAAGCGAAAAACAAACAAAAGAACACAAAGAAATCAGTCACATAATATTATTGCCGCCATTTAGCTGACCATCTGATTTAAAGTACAAAGCGTGAATATGGAAGGGATTCAAAGAGGCAGAAAAGCTTGGAGAAAGGGGCTGAAAGATAGATAGATAGATAGATAGATAGATAGATAGATAGATAGACGGACAAGATAGATAGATAGATAGAAAATAGGTAGATAGACAGTCAGGCGGACAGACAGCCAGATAGACAAACATAATAGATAGATAGATAGATAGATAGATAGATAGATAGTTAGATAGATAGATAGATAGATAGATAGATAGATAGATAGATAGAAAGACGGATACAGAGAAAGAAAGGGAGAAAGGAGAGAGAGGGAGAGAGAGAGAGAGAGAGAGTCTGTCGAGAAGTGGAATATTGCTGTTGCCTTGCAAGCACAAAAATATTTCTTTGCGATATCTATCAACCCCTCAGCTAATTTTGCGTTTCGAACAGATAGATTAAACAATCCCTACCATAAACGACTACTGGGGGTTACGGTATCATTTCATAGGCAATGTATTTCAGTAGTTAACATTGTATTGTAATTATTCTTCTTTGCCTTAGACATCAGTATCTAAAAATCATCCAGCTGTACTTGCTGTTGTTACAATGTTTTAAGTATTTATTTTCTCAACTTGACGTAATCTGATACACCAGAAACATAGAAACATATCCATTCGACTGCAAATGCCTGTAAGTTCTACAATTTGATTAGTAACTGTTATTTCCAGGCATAAGGCAATCCAAAAATGTTCGTTTATATGGCACGCGTCGGCCAGTTCTTCCTTTAAAAAAAGAACAAACATAGAAAAAGAAAAGAATCGTTACAATGTTCATTCATTGTGCATCGTTGTTTGTTTGTTTTTTTGTGTGTGTGTTAGTATTGATTTGGCAGTGTAGATCCCGGGATCATTTCTTTTTTTATTCTTTTTTATTTTCTTTTTGAAGGGATATCTGGATTACACTTTAATACATTGTTCTTTAGATCTCACACAGCTTAAATGGATTTGTAGCTATTACTGAGAAATTAAGATGCTTACGAAAAAAAAAAATGATGATGACTTGCCTAATTAGTTTGAATAATCATAGGTTTCATTGTCATGTTTATATGGGCACATATGTGTTTGTGTATTTAAGAGTGTTACTGCAATTTTCATTGTGAGACTTTATGCGCGTTATATAAACAGATGTGATTTTGTGTGAGGTGGCTGTAACGCATATAGGCCCTACAACTGACACTTCTATATGTCTATTTTCGAGCAATGGATAAGGGATTATTTTGCTGCGGTGATTGTGTGCGGTGAGCCAACAACACGGATAAAAGAGAGAGGAATTTTCACATCGCTGCCCAATTAGAACGTAATTGACCCGTCAATTAATCATCACACGTTGCTACGATTAACGCTCAATTAACGGTAATTTAAACCGACAAAATGAATATGCGGTGCATTAGACAGTACCAAAGGAGTGTGTTTGAACCCTTCTTCAGGTTATAGCTTTGTAATATACGTTAGTCTCATTTTGCTTATCTGTTTAGAGAACATCGCATTTCAGATTTTTGTTAGATTTTTATTTTATTTTTAGACTTAGAGTTTTGTAACGAACATAAAAATGATTAAAACCACCGTCTTTTGAGGAATATAAAGGATGATCATTTCCATTTTAGTGTGAATACTTCGTAATCCCACATCATCAACCTTTGATGGAAATGTGTGTTGTTGTTGTTGTTTTTTTCATACAATCATCCCTCTCTGATTTCTATTGCTCATGAAATATATATATACATCTTTAATTTCAGTGTGTGTGCAGCCGCAAAGGTAATACTATGATGATTAGTAGAAAAAGGACTTAATGATCTGAGTCTGCCGCTTTACCGTGCCGACGAAATCAAAAGCGTATTAGATAGCATACACAACGCATACGCTCTGAATGAGGATTAAAAAAAAAAAAGAATGAAGAGAAAAACCCTGTCCGATGTTGATTTGGTCTTCACACATCGAGTGAGATATCACGGAAGCGATGTTGAACAATTTTGTCTCGTGAGAAAGCTGTGGTCCAGACCTAGACGCAAACGGCATAACAGTGCTCATCTCTCTATGCGAATGAGTGTTGATAGGTGGAACACAATGCGTGCGAACATACATTACATATCCGTCATGTGTTTGGACATAGACATACGCATTGATTTTAATTGTTTTTGTTTAGTTGCTTCTTGGTAGGTTTGTTTCTCTTTTCCCATGACATTTCGAGAAGCTTCTGAGACGGTGGGTTAGATAATCCATTTTTTCGCCGAGTATGATTACAAAACCATGCCAAAACCAAAACAAGCCAAAAAGGTATCACTGCACACGCACACTGGGGAATGGAAACACACAGATGAGCTCCTAACACTCTGTAATGGACTTACACCGCGGTACTTCTCTTTTTGTCCTCGCATTCGTCCTTTGTCATGAGGCATTATTTTTGCTTTACGAGAGTCTAACGAAGCAGAATTACACTCGCCTTGGAGCGATCCAACGTTTAACTCTTCCAGAGTCATCGGCAACCATACAGTATAAAAAAATGCCCATAAACTTTTCTCCAGGAGTGGCACAGAGAGGGGTAAACAAAAGTGAAAGGGGTTAAACACTTACCTCTGAGAACGCCAATTATGATCTCGGGAGTATTCCAAAATCCAAATCACCGCCGCGTCTATCTTTACACCACTGCGTCCTATCGTTGGTGATGCTCCAGCGTCGTTACTCTCATCTTCGCTAGGAACCCATTGTAAGGGGGAGGGGAGATCACAGACATTTATCCAAAGACATATTTTCGGCTAGTAGCTGTACTAACACACCAAAACACACATTGTGTGTCGAGGCGATGGGAAGAAAAAAAAAAATAGGACCGGGAAAGACGAAATTCTCCAGGGCAAGTGGCATGCGGCCAGAAGATGTGATTACCTGCACTTATTTTTGCTCTCCCCCACTATACACGGGTGCGCACAGGACCCGATACCACCACCAAAACAAAAATAATAACGCAAACAAAAACAACAAAGTGACAGGCAACCTTCGGATGCCCTCAGTATATCCAGGAGGATGGAGGATGAAGAGGACCAACAAAAAAAAATGGTGGTGATAATAATAATAACAGTAATAACTGTGAATGACAGCGTCCAATAGGAGCGGAGATGTACGCGGGGCGCTAGAGGATGCTTGAAATGAAGCGGAGGGTGGAGAACAGGATCACGAGGAAGACTGGCAACTTTTTGAATCAGCAGCAGCAGCAGCAGTAGCAGCAGCAATATTTCACTATCGATATCCAGCCACATCAAATTCCTCCTCTTTCTATTACTCGTCCTGTTTTTCTTCTCCTCGCTTATCCTATGTCTTTTTCGCTCATCTTGGCAATAAACTTTGCTTCTTTGTCCTACATGTCCTATATTCACTTTTTCGGACAAATTAAAGCTACTCATTTTTTTCATCACATTGCCTTCTTCTTAAACCATCCCCCAATATCTCACTTTTTGTCTTCCTTATGTAATTCATTTGCTTTCTTATTCAACCTCGTCTAGTTCTGATTATTCGTTTGTTTGTCTGTTCTTTCTTTCTTTCTTTTTAGAAGATCCTGCAAGGAAATAAAAAAAAAAATCATCCGCAATTATTACCAATCAGTATTTCCTTTAATCTGGCTCAGTTAAAGGGAAAATCACCTCACTGCCCTGACTTGGCTTAACAACGGAAGTTTCATATCTTACACAGACGAGAGGGCGACATTCTTTCGTTGAGACGCGCAATTTCAACACATACTCGGATGTGAATTTCTTGATGCAAACAAATACATCAATAAATGCAAAGATTCAGATATTGCGATTGATTGACAAACAATGATCAGTTCGGTTTCTATTTCAGTCGATGTTGGGCAATTGTCAATCATTTGCAATAAAAACAACTCGACGGAAGAATTTTATGAACATGGAAACATCTAGATATTTGATAAGGAAATACGAATTGAAAATCATTTTCCAACCAAACTGAATACAGAGAAATCATGTGTATACCAAATTGAGAAAGCAGTTGTTCATATCGAGTTCTGTGGGTAAAGTTGAATTTTATGACAGTTATAAGAAATGAAGTCTTGAATATCAGTCTCCCCTACCGATATGAAACAGTGTGGGTGATGAGACTAGATGATAGTTGACGAAGAGAGAGAAAGAGAGAAAGTAGAGATAGAGAGAGAGAAAGTGAGAAGAAAAGGGAGAAAGAGGGAGAGAGAAGGGGAGGACGAGCAAAAGAGAGGAAGAGGGAGAGAGGGAGAGAGAGAGAAACGGAGGGAGAGGGGAAGAGATTCCTTTCACTTCGGAGCATTAGGGCTTGGCCAATCACATAATCACGCACTGGCGGTATATTTAGCTGTTTGTTGTCTCAAAACACGGCGCGGGATAGGCAGGCAGTTCGTTGGATGGCACGTTCGGACGCCGCTGCAAGGCAGGGCGTTTGTGCGGTTGTTTTCATTCGAAATTTACGTTCTGACAGTGTTCTACATTTTTCTTCTCGACTCTCATTTAAAGGAGGAGGATGGGGAAGGATGCTGGGGGATATGATTGGGGTACAAGGGATCAGTCTTTAACGCCCGACTAGTCAACTTCCATTCATTCAAAGTTCACGGGTGATATGAAGTATTATATACCCACTCCTCGATCCCCCTCCGTTTGTCTATCCTCACCCTAGCATTTCCCTTATATGTTTTATTCTGTCGCTGAACACTTTTCTTAAAGGGGTAGCATGGCCATAATAATTTTGATGTTGTTTTAAATAGGTCTCTCCAGTTGCAGAAGAAGACAATTTTGTCATATTGACGTGATTAATAGTTTGTCACTATGAACATCATTTGCAAACCGATTAGCAACAAAACTATATGGGTGATGTTCGCTATTCCAAACGTTCGTTAATCCCAAAATAACTTGTAAAGTTTGTTATTACGAAGATTCATTAATCCAAAAATAGAATGAAATCAGGCTCGTTATTCCGAATGTTCTTTAATAGAAATACACAAATTTCGAATACCTATTGTAGATTAACATTTATGGCGGTATCCTCCAGATGCATTATTCCGAAGGTTCGTTAATCCACAAATATTCGTTAATCCAAAAATGATATAGGCCCTAATGTTTTTTTTTATTCTAAAGATTCGTGAATCCAAAAATATTCGTTAATCCGAAATTAAAATGTTTGTTATTCTAAAGATTCGTTGATCCGAAAATCAAAGAAAAGAAAAGAACTAACAAACTTTTGAATGACCAAACATGCTTTGTGTTTGGATTAACAAAATCTTCGGAATAACGAGTCTTCGGAATACCAAATATAGCCTAATACATTTCATGCCCTGTATTTCCCTTTGATATCACTTCAAGAGCTAGAGAAATAAGTGTTGTGCTGAACTGAAATTAAATGAATAACTTAGTGTATCTTTAAGACACACTCGACGCAGATGTCATGGAAAGGCGTTCATATCCGTTTACTGGTTTTCCATCTCCATTTCAATGCCACTGAAATTCCATTTGTGAAAGAGGCGATTTGCAATGATTAGATATAATTTCTCTCATTATTCATGCTTTCATAATAATGCTCATTAAAGTAATTTGTTTGCTTAGAATCCCTGGTACGTTGATATTGTACTCTTAAAAAAAAATGAAATTTATCAGTCCGGTACCATCATCGTTCCTGTCGTTTGCGAAGCTCCGGCGCGTTGCCTCCTCCATCTCCCCGTGTGTGTGGAGCGGACGGGATTTGCGGGGTTAGCGGCGGTGGTGGTATTGGACCCAGCAAAGTCCCGCGGGAGAAATCTCATTAGGAAAATCGCCTTTTATTGGCAACAGAATATTGAAAACACGGAGCGCTGAGGACGAACATGACATTTCCCCGTCGAGGGGGGATCAGGTAAGATTGGCGCTTCCACCCGACGAGCTGCGCAGTGGTCACCCGTTAGGGATTGACGCTCGGCAAGGTTTATACAACACGGTGAGCAAATAGGAGAGAGTGGGTTAGACAGAGCAGGAGAGAGAGGGAGAGAAAATATATGCGCAGAAATGGGAAGTATGGTGAGTGAGAGAAAAACGAAACAGGATGTAGAGAGAGGGAAAGGGAGAGGAAAGAGAAATACAGAAGATAACAAAGAATTCAAAAGAAAAAAACCCAAGAGTGCAATATGAATGAAAACAAAAATAGAAGATAATAAAACACAGAGATGATCTATACACACAGATGATAGATGAATAAATAAATGAATTAAAAAAATATATATATATAAATAACGAGAGTATAAAGAAGAGGCGGTAGACGTAGTTTTTGAATCCTCACAATTATTTCACTTCTCGAGCTTTCGGGCCCTGCCCTTTATCAAAACTGAGGACAAATCGGACCCAGGGATTTAGCAGCTGAAGACACACATTTCACACAGACACACACACACACACACACACACACACACACACACACACACACACACACACACACACACACACACATATATATATATATATATATATATATATATATATATATATATATATATACATATACATATATACATATATATATATAAAACCATGATAACAAGAGAGAAGAAAAAGGGAAGGAGAGGGAGAAAATCTTGGCTCAAATATGTTTGGATATAGAAGGATTAAAAGACTAACAGGAAGGAAGAGAAACATAAAAAATGAGCACCACGGAAAGTATTTGTTGTCAATTCACTCTTTTTTTGTAACAATGTTGTATAATGATTATTTTGTGTTAATATGTGTATATAGGCCTAAATATTTTGTAATGCTGAAAGTGAAATGAATGCAATAAAAAAAAGGGAAATTGTTTTATTGAACGAAGTAAAATAATGATAGGGAAACCAGAGAGTGGTTGTTGAAAGATTATGAGATGTGAGGAGAATCAAAGGATTTTTTTTTTTTTTTTATGAAACAAGCATACCTCAAAGGAAGAGGTCACCCGGATGAAAAGCGACAGTAGGGCCTTTTGAGAATTTTCTTTTCCACCTGCGTTCGTGTCCCTTCTTAATCACGAAAAAGAATGATAATGTAATACATCGCGTACATCATACTCTGTTGGGTGATCGGTCTCTACAGGGAACGAGAAACAGTCGCTATTAGGGAGTCGATCAAGACTCCGTTTATTGCAATTCAATGACAAATCACAGGAGAGAAAAAAAAGAACGACTTTGTCTCTGGTCCCCCTTGATTGGAAACCAGTTTTTCCTGGCAGTTACACAAAGGGGATGCGACATTTGTGGGTCATAGACATGATTCCCGCGGCCCAGCCAAATTTGAGGTGGAATGGAGGAGGCGAATCACCTGGGATACCGGAGGGTGAATAACTGAAGGAGACGTCAGGTAGTGTAGCCCTTATATTACACACTCTAAAACACAGATGCGGGGACATACACCCAATCATCACTACCACTTTTACACATGCACATAATATACACACCGATACACATTTTACCAGCATTTATCGATTGTTTTCTGTCATATTATTCACATCTTCATGTTTACACAATATCGGAAAATCTGCTAACATGTAAGACCATTAATCTTTATTCTTCCTTCTTTGTTTTAAATTGGCAACATTCTACAACAGTGCGTCGAATGACAGGGCATACCAGTAGTTGAAGCAGATTATGGGCAATCAATATCTGATGGTAGTTTTGTCAGCATAGTGTTATCACTGTTTTATCGTGTTGCTAAAACCTCTCCTCATCAGCAAATCTTCATGCTTTTATGATAGAGAGTATTGATGGCAATTACGTGTTAATTTTTTTTTTTTAACTAAGCTTTCTGTTCGGTATTTCTTCACTCACAGGGTTGAGTCAATGACCTAGATATATCATCCTTAATCTCGCCGTGATCATTCTTCAAAGGAAGGCGTATGGAGGGGAGTCATTGTAATCATTATCAAACTACTAAGACTATGATCGTAACTGGGCGTCGTTTTGTCTGGGTGCTGTTCGATATTCCGAAGGTTCGTTATTCCGAAGGTTCGTTAATCCGAAACACGCAAATTCCCTATACCTAGAGGTTCGTTAATCAGAAAATGAAAAAGGGTTCGTTAATCCGAAAATTTGTGGCGTTATTCCGAAGGTTCGTTATTCCGAAGATTTGTTCATCCGAAAATGAAATTCTGAAAAACGAACCTTCGGAATAAGAAACTTCGGACTGAAGAGCCTTCGGAATAACGAACCTTCGGAATAACGAGCTGTAACCGTTTTGTCTAAAGCAAATTTCGAATTTGAAAGAGCAAGAACATTCAAATATATGCGAATTTTAGCAATATTTCAGACTCTAAGTAGTTTTTTTACAGTGATAAGAACATAATCACAAACTCTTTACTACCAAGGCAGAATCGGACATGATTTTAACTGGCCATGCTGCTTAAGGGGGGGGGGGGGCGTGACGAAAATACGTTTAGAGTCACGCTTCATCAAAGCCACGGTCAATGTCCATGCATATTTTAAGAGCCGATGCCGCTCTTTATTACGAACTTTCTTGATTTACGCGTCATGCAAATGAACCCATTTATTGGCTCCGTCCATAATATATTAGACATTGTAGGAAGGACCGTTCGACTTCTGTGTCAACCCTCCCTCCCTCACGCCCATAGGACACTCACCTCATTTCTTATCAAGGTTCATCAATAAACAAGTCTCTTGCTCCTGCTCAATGATTGCTTCACCGATGACCAGCCGAGTGGAGACCGCGAGAATACATAAAAAAAGATCCCCATCATTATGAGATCACCAGGCCTGAACGAGCACATCATGATCAATTAATGATCGACCTCACCCATGATGAACACATCGACCCATAAATCAGGTTGATACTCCGTCCCAGTGAACCCGCCTATATCATTCGCAATTCGTCAGTCCTGTCATCGATAAAATGAGGATGGTGGCTTGTATCAACGTGGGAGCTAAATCATCCTTGCAATGAGTTTAGTGGCAGAGTCCAGTGAGTACATGGGCCTGTCCTTTATGAATCATTAATTTTCTTGTTTGTTTCTAATGTGTTTCTCATCGCCAGCTACATCGTTCAAAAGCCCGTGGCCAAAGCGCTTTGTCATTCACCCTCCCTAAAACCTCTTCTCTGGCAGGAGTAGCTATCATGACGCAGAATCACGTCGGGGTCAACAATCTAAAAAGCGGAAGTAGCATAATTATGATAGCCAAGAAAGATAGCTGCAATATGGTATGCATCAAGTCCATTTTGCAGTTCCCCTGGGTGTGATATAGGCTAACAACAAAATAATGTGAGTTAGATGGTTAATTGGTAGAAGGATTGACTACTGTGTTGCAGTGGATAAGTAACTGGACTTCCAGACAGGGGTTCGGGGTTCGGTGACTATACCCGATGTTTAAAGCCTTGGGCAAGATGTTTTGTTTCATTTGTTTATGTTTTCCCCACGATTTACTCAAAAAACTAAAGAGGGTATTTTATTGGCTTGGAGACTAGGTGGGGACCTGGGGGGCGTTTCATCAACGAGTTCGTCGGAGGTTTTCACCGACAAATTTGCTATCAGCCAATCAGACGCAAGGATTTCAGTAGCTTTTAACAGTTGTCGGTGTACATCACTGACAAAAAGTTTCATGAAACGGTCCCCCGGTGGCATCTCCAGTCTCGCTGGTCGCGGAGTGGTCGCGAACACGTCTCCACTACGTCTCCTGGAGAATAACCGTGTCTCCACGGAGCTGCCAGAGAATCGAACATGTTCGATCTTTTCCGGAGACTTTTTTTTTTTTCTGGCCTCCAGATTGTCTCGGAGAGTTTACGTCTCCTTAGTGGCGGTTACGTCGTAGAGACTAATCATTTTGTCCGAGATGCCGATCTCGCCGTGAAGACATCTCGGAGACGGTGCGGCGACGTCTTCGCACCTTCCGGGCGAATACATTGTCACTTTGTTTGGATTCAACTCTGGCGTTGCCCTGAAGTTGCCTTCTCGATGAGAAGCAGAAGAAGATAATGGGGAAGAAGACAAATGAGAGGAACAAGAACAAAGACAAACAACGAAGTAACTTGCAATCGGTTTACACACGACGAAAGAAAGATTGACGCTACTACACAAGAGCCACGTGGGGGGGGGGGTAGTGATAAGAAGCTAATCCGTCGATGAGAAATTGGATTCAAGTTTATGTGGTTGATATCATGGTGTTTACGTTCTACGTCTATTGTCTGATTATGGTCGGTTAGGAATATTTGGGGCAGAGAAGGAACCATCTCCGTCAACCCCGTACTTGCTAAAATCATTCCTGCGTTATTTATTAAGAGATTTGTATTTGGGGTCCGCAAACATATACGCGAACGCACACACACACGCACGCACACACACACATACACACACACACACACACACACACACACACACACACACACACACACACACACACACACACACACACACACACACACACACACACACACACACCAGGAGGTTGCCAAAAAAGCAACTCTCTGCCCATACCAGTCATCAACAGAAGCAGGCAGATGTGTCGAACTTTCCCTCTCTCTCTCTGTTACCGGCCAACTTTGGGCACACGACGCTCTGATAATATTGTACCAGAATGATTCTGACCCCAGTATTCAACCACCATCACCGTAACCCCGGCGGGGAATTGGTGACGACACAAGAAAAAAAAAAGTCGGATCGATTATTCCTTCCCTCGTGTCCCAATGACAACACACGTCTGGATTACAAGTATGCGTCCAGACTCGCGAGAGGGCGGTAATACCTCTATCACTTAGCATGCTTAGCGCTAAGGAGGAAGAATGGCTCTTCCGTGTGATCACCACATCAATTACGTCCAGGAATCACACGCTGTCGTGCACACCCTTGGCGCATTCATTTCATCTTTTCTCTCTCTTTTTCTTCTCCTTCTTCTTTTAGGCAGCCGAGATTAGCCGTGCCTCCGAGGTATTGACGGTTTGTGACAAGTGCGTAGTTTGCAAACGTAGAGGATTCCGCTTTACTGACGCCAGAGCGGACACACAACGAGCAGTGATGATATTATGTTTGGCTGAGGTGACGCGATAATACGGGTCGACTCTCACTTGGCACTGCTGCTGCGTTCACGGCATTTAGGCACACATTCTCACACAAGACCATGTGATGTCAAATTCAGCTACGGTAATTCTTAAGTGGAGATTAGATTCAAGTTTTGCCTTTCCTGCCACCACCAGCCCCTCCGATCTTGAAAAATAACACAGTATTAATTAAAACAGATACACGCATACTTTGTCATCGCCTTTCTGAACATCCTTCCCTTCAAAAAACTACAATGCTGTAAAGATTCACACATTTTTAACATTAACACTTTCTTCTTAGTTATGTCTTTATGTGATCTATTTAGCAAAAAAAAAAACCAAAACAAAATAAAACAAAAAACAAGTTTAAGATCATTATCAAAGTATATTCTTTGAATAATTCCCTCGTCTCCATTTGATATCTACTGAAGAAGTGTGTAGGGAAATCACTATTAATGCATCAATACGTAAATTCGAAGGATCCGTCAACACGTAATTTCAGTTGCATCCAAAAACCGACAAGAACGGGAATTTTCATTAGGAAAAATAATCGAGTTCTTCGATGCCAAGGTACTACTGAACGAAAGGGTAATAAAACAAGTCGTCTTTTTTTTTTTCTTAAACTACTCGGCTGAGATAATTTCCGCATCTTAGAATAAACCCTTTTCTTCGCTTCTTTTACTGTTCCCCATTCAATGAATATAAGTCATTGAACCTTCACCTCCTTCGTTTAGTTTTCCTCTTTTTATGATGCCATGTCATTTCTTATGCAAATACATAATTATTCACGATGTTTCTCTGTTATGAGATGGGTAAATTTTCAGCAACGCACAGTGTTTTGCACAAACACGCCCCCACTCGTCCTGTATGAAACTTCTCTGGTGATCGGTTGGAGAGGCAAGGATGTTCCCGTGTTTATTTCGCGCGAATTCTTTCTCTAAATCTCTTCGCGCGTGACAACAGTCACATGGTTGGATGCTATCAACTTTCGACATTGTCTGTCAACGTATTGCTGTCAGACGTAAGTCTTTTTTCTTTTCTTTCTTTCCGTCACCCCACCAGTTTATCTGTCTATCGGCTTGTCTCTTAGTATATCTGTAGGTATATCGTCGATACAGCAATGGAATGTTAACTTCAACAATCTCATGGCATTCATATCAGTCATCCGATTATATTTTTATGAAAGTGGTTCTGCGTGTATCTACCATAAAGCTTTATTATCTTCTCATCGTTGATTTTTCAAACCCTGTTGGATTAAAATAAGAAAATGTATGTAAGATCAAAACGTTACGAATAATTATTAGCTGTGTAAATGACTATGTAAGTATTTTGTTGATTTGTTGATTTGTATTGATTTTGAAATGCAGAAATAAAAACTGAACTGAACTGAACTGAAGATACGATCCGCAGCACTTTCACTCATTACTTCTTTGTTTTCTCTGTCATGTCTGTATGTCTTCTATCACTACACCTCTATTACTGTTTCTGACGTTTCGCCTTTTCTTTTCTTTCACTTCTCCTTTCTTTCCTCATCTTCCCTTCACTTCATCTCTACTCTCGTAGCCTTTTTTTTTTCAACGAGATTCTAAGGTACTCAGGGAATCGGCAAAGGAACTACCGCGCTCCTGATGAGGACACTCTGTTTTCCCCTACCCTTGTCTTCTCTGCTCTATCCTACACTACGAAATCCTTTCCTCATATCTTTCTTTGTCTCTCCCTCTCTCTCCATCACCTATTTCACTCTGTTCCCGTCTTCTTCCCCTCTTCCTTACTTCGTCACTATCTCATCCATCCCACCCCACCCCACCCCACCCCACCCCACCCTCATACAAACATCCTCTCCATTCTTGCAATAGCCGCCAGCTGATTCCCATGTCACAACCAGTGTGATTTTTTTTTTTTTTTCAGGGCCCCCTGCTGACAAGGGTTTGATGACATTTACACCACCTCTCACCGAGTGGCGAGTATAGGGCAATGTGTACAGGTATATATTAACTTGGTAAATAGCAATGTAAATGTACACTATAATATATCTCACTCTCTCTATCTCCATCTATCTATCTATTCATTCATTCATTCATTCAAACTTTATTTTCACTTTTTTTCGACAGAATGTACAAGAAACAATAATATGATGAATTTGACTTGCAAGTCGATGATCATCTATCTATCTATCTATCTATCTATCTATATTATTTTTGTCTATAATAATATGAAATATATCATTTATGTATACGGTGAACTACAAGATTTCATATGAATGTATATCTATTACTATCTATTTATCTGTATAATACTGCATGTATATATTCATATGCATACATGTATATAATATAGACATATATGATATTACAGCGTAAACATAATATGATAATAAAACAGAGCCGTTTTGATACAAGTATTGCTTGAAGTGATATTAGCCTAAAAATATTCGTATAGCGGGTCAGGAGGATTCAGTAAAACAACGTCACGATGAAAATAATTGCCTCTTTGTATAAATTGAAGCAAACTACACGTTTCCATTTATTCCTTGATTTCAACACTGAATCTTTTTCTCGTGTGGCGATCTCTGTTGTGTAAACCTCAGCTCGACACTCATCCAATCAACATCTATACGACGTTAAGAGAATACGTGCAGCGACAAAGTGACATCCTTGGAGCGTGGTCTTGGGCTTTCAATGTTCCGTATGTCGTGAATTTCTCGCCTCGAAAAGTTTCTATCGCGGGAGCCGACCCTGCCTATCGCACCAATGAACTGGCAAAGCGTAGGGCAGAACTGATACAGGGTGTTTTGCTGTTGTTGCTACTGCTGCTGCTGTTCTTGTTGTTGTTACAATTCATTAAATTGACTATTTGAGACCGGTTGAAGTAGGCATATTGCTGTTTAACAACATGATGCACATGGTGTCACCTCACTCAAAACATTAACACGTTAACTGATTGATGCTGCGTTATGGTTATTAGTCATCAAGAGCCCTTTCCTCTCCCTGGCTTTCTCTTTTCTCTTTCTCTCTCGCCATCTCTCTCTCTCTTTCTCTCGCGGGGGGGGGGGGGAACTTGACCGTCACCTTAAAATTCAACCTTGATGCAAATTCCGTTTGTTCCAAACGCTTTCATGAGGGGTATGTCATTAGCAGCGTTATAAATACCCAATCCGGGGTCTCACAAACAACTATGCGGAATGATGTTATTTACCAACTATGCGCGCACCCAAAAATAGAATTTGCCCTGTACTACAGGATAAAGCAATGATACTGTCAATTATGTGTTGGTTCTCACTATCCTTGCACCCTGTGGGGATCACATGTACAATTCTGATAAGTATGATTAGAGGGCGTTTTTTTTTTCTCTCTCTCTTTCGTCAATGAGACCACACCCTGATGTGAAATCAAAACTGTTACATTTTCCTGGACAGATAGCTATGAATGATGCCACAAGGGTGTCCACTTATTCGATACAGAGAAGAATCTGATATGATCTACCATTAGTGCTTTCCCCGTCTCTGCAAGGGCATTTGGTCTGGCGCCACATACGATGTAAACAAATTTGTATAATTATGATATCTGATCCCTTCGAAGTATTAATTATATAGCTATTTTACTTCACTAGTAGAGACTATAGAGTCGAGTTTACATTTTTCCTCTCCCCCAATATGTTACCCAAGTGTAATTAGTCCTAATACTGTATATTGATAAAAACAACCTGCTTGTAAATTTTCTGGTTCCGAAAGAAGAAAATGATGAAAGCTAAAGCCATGGGTTTGGGGGACGCTGGGTCTATATTGGCGCCACCTGCGAAAAAAACAACAACCAACAACAACATTTTCTCTATCCTATTTGCATCTCCTTGCCGCCAAGAATTAATCTTGTCAACTTTAGTGGATATCTGTTTATGCACTATGGAGAGAATATCTCAAATCTCAATTTTGACCATTTGGCTGCACCCAAAAAATTGTTACGTCCTTAGATGGCTACCATCGGGCCACCACTATCACACAACAACAACAACAACAACAAAATCCACTAAGATCATTGATGTATAATGTATAATATACAGGCCTACATAATCGCCAACAGTATCGGAGTGCAATATCACTTGACTGTATTTCTTCTGGATCCAAAGAAAAATATAATCCTTCTTCAATTTACTCACTTTGGGGTATTTTGGACTCCTGCATTTGGGCCCCATAGCGCCTAACTATTAAAAAAGCATCTTCTCGTCACCTACCCGCATATTAAGAAAGATCACTTAACACATCTTAAAGAAGTTCCTGCGTACAGTGGATCTTTTTCATCATCATCATTATCACTTTTATCACTGCTATCATAAGTGTAATTGTAATTATCGCGATCACTGTTGCTGTTCGTGTTAGTGCTGAACCATCTGTACTAAATATCAAGTCAAGAGTGCTTCCCTCAGTGACAATGTGCACAGTTTCATATCATACCTCTGTCACACACATCCTGCGGCGTTTAGGACCCGGCGTCGGGACGTGTGTGTTTTCCTGTCCGAGCTTCGCCTGAAGATGGCGTGAGGTGGTGTTGATAGTATGACGCCACGCCGCTCAGCGGGTGCGACAGCCCACCGCGGTGTGACCATAAATTCCGCCTCTGGCTGGGAACGTTATCCGTCAGCACGCCATTTCAACAATGTAACGCAGGAGCGTGCGGCGCAGCGTCATAATGGTGTATGTCGCCACTTAAAGGAACGAATATCTGGGCTCTCGAGGAACATTGTAATTTCAAAGAGGCTTAAAATGCAGTATCAGTTTTTTCCCCAAACATTTGATGCATCTGATGTAAATCATAACAGCCATTGTAATATGCAGTCGCATCACACGTCCCTCTGTTTTTCTCTTCTTCTGTAAATCATTTTCCGTATGCTATTTTCTATACATAAAATTGCGATAGCAATGCATTTTGATAAAATATACCAATGTGAATATACACAAATTTTGAAACTGTTAACAAGCACTGCGATATGGAGCGAATGTAGGGAAAGAGAAATAAAGAAAGCAGTTGTGTGACTTGGTAGGACTGAATCCACTTAGAGTACATTATCAATATGAAAACCTGAAAATAAGAAATGTTTGTACAAGGAAATAATTCTCAAGATTTTTTTCCAATGGAGGGGAGTTTGTAGTTCATTTCTATGACAAATTTACTGTGTTTTATAGCATCCTTGCTGTGATCCACCAGCTGTTACAGAATACTGTCTTCCTGAACTGTTTGGTATTATCCATTGATCATTTATTTTTATTTATCTTTCTTTTCTTTCTTTTTTTTTAGTTTTGCTTATTCCCCCGCGTTCTGATTTCGAATGGAGCAATACTTGTTTCTTTTGATATGGATATTCTCTTCGTCTCTACATTAGACGAAGAGAATATCCCTATCCTGTCAATTGGGGGCAGTCTAACTTTTTCATCATTTCATTCTGGAATATTTTCACAACGCGGTATTGGTTAAAAGTAACAATCACGTCATCGCATGTGCGTTCCAAGAAACTTTTATTTTGGAGGTGGGTGGGTATATGGGGCATTTAGTTGTATAGTAAAAATGTAAAATGTAAAATTGTTGACACAAATCTAAATGTAATTCTTAAAATATGACATCTTGTTTATCAAACAGCAGGAGTTTGTTGATTTGAAAAAGAAACATTCAAGGAGCTATGAAATAGATAATTCTAGCGGACGGCGCTGATTTCTTCAAATGAATAAGGAACCAACCACGGCTATGACAACAACTATAGTTAAAGAAATGACTAGGGAAAGATCAACTGGGAATGATGATCGATTCGACAGTGTATGAAATACATTTATTTAGTTTTAAAGATTATAAAGAAACACTGTAAGCAATCTGTTGTTTAAGACTCGTGTTTGTAATCATCTTGTTTTGTGGGGAAGTTTATTTAATAGGCGAGAAACTGTCACACACACACACACACATACACACAAACACACATACACATTAATACACATACAGATTTTATTTTCTTCATTATAAGCAAAAACCTGACAATGCATATTAGCAACTTCAAAAGACAATGACCCCTCCCCCCCCCCCCCCCCCAACTCGAGGCTCACAGTAGATTTACGAACTTCATTCACTGTGAGCAATGGTGAGTCTGGCCCAGCTCTTTTTGAGTTCCTACTATCGCTCCTCATTTCTCTTCTCTCATCCAGTGAAAAGCTGTAGGACAACATTTGCGGAGAAGCAATGGCTGCATGCGAAACACAACACATCCGATCTTGCCTCACAAGGATTCGAAATCAGGTGATTGGCATATCTTCATTAGCAATGACCCAGAAATGTTCGCCAGCCCGTCCGCCAATCGGCAATGCCCGGGTATGGATGTAGGGACGCCGGCGCGGACCGGACGTGATTTACGCGGCAGTTTTTACGAACCTCATAAAAAGCTGGTCGGCATTTCTCTGTCGCGCAGCGCCGAGATCACGCATCTGCATATCATCTGAGCGCGATTCAGAAATGCAAGCAATTCGTCGTTTGGTAGTCACTGGTAGTGGTTGGAGCGGGTTGTATTGAGAACAAAATGTAGTTGTTTGGTCTCAACCACAATTCCTGCTATTCCAAAGATTGAAAAAAATTGTAAATGATCGTGTGTAGCTTGCGTACGTGAGGAAGGGGTCAGAATGTTTATTTTAAAATCAAGAAAGCTATAAGGCATATGAAAGTAACTTTTTAATCGGTCTGAATACAACAACTCCCCTCCCCCTTAAATACAGCACTGCCCCTCATTGTGAATCCAATATCTTGACAAACAGTTCCGTGAAAATGTCATTCTTTGTCAAGGCTGCCCCCCCCCCGAATAAATAGATAGATATTTGATTAAACAAAACAGAATAAAATGAAAAATGTTCTCTTGCAGACGTTGTAGCGTTACCGTGTCTATTGCAGGAGACTACTGGCAAAGAGCGGGGTAGCACATTTTGTTTTATGAGTGGACGAGAGTTTTACGGTGTACGCCACGTGTGATTCATCCCAGATAAAGATGTTTACCCTGACAAGAGCTATTTGACATTCTTTTCGTTCATGCACAAGCTCTTCTTTCCCCTCCTCATATCCCTCTCACCCCGCCCACCTTCCCTAATTCTTCCAATTGACGCTGCCCTTTTGATATTGTCTGCCGCCCTCATCCGGTTCGATAGAGACAATGCGAAATGTCGGCGCCTTTTTTTTTTTTTTTCTATCTTCCCTGTTTATGTATTCGTGCCGCTTGAACGTGGAGTTCAGCCGAGATCGTAACTTCGAAAGCCACCGAGCCATGTGATTTATGACGGTGACGCTTGAGATTACGGTAACTGAAGCCAGACTTGCAGAAAGCAACGTTCAAGGAATGTCCGCGTGCAACCCTTACTGAGAATCATTGCGTCGAAAGTACAATCAGAATCTATACGTAGATTTGAATACAGTACATCTTTTTGTTTTACTATTGTACACAAAAAAAAAGAGAATCATTATCAGTACTCTACTATGACAGGCGAAATCGATTATGCTTGCTCTTTTTTATCACTCCCCAGCTCCCCATCACTGCATTCACTGCATAAAATGAATCAAAACAGATGGAATATGAGAATAGAAAACATAATCCTGTATTCATAATAAATAGCTCCCCACCATTGTCTAAAGTGTAAGATAGGTGAAAGTCCTCAAGCAAATAGACGATTTCATAGGTGTATTCATAAAGATTCCAACAAAAATGAGACGAGGCATGCTGTCAGGCGTCTAGCTTTTTAGTGTTTCTGTTTTTGTTTTTACCCCTGGCTAACTCCACATGACGCTTATTTATGCTTAGTGACGCATGGGATTGTTATTCTATTACTGTCTCCTTGAACCAGCAGAAGGAACGCAACATAAAAAAAGAAGTCTGTTAAAATCTGTTATGAAAATTAATCATCAACTGACAGATTTCTGAGTAAGTATTGCTCAAGGAGTAGCTTTACAAGCGTCGCCTTCTCTATATCCTTCTCTCTCCCTCCCCACCCCCTCTCTCATCTATCTATCTTTCGACATTTCTCTGTACATAGAAATATACATTGTGCAAAATCTATGATATACACAAATATTTCACTCTGAATATTATGAAGAGTTTGTTTGCAAAAACCGATAAGTCCATATTTGCCAAATGGAGATATTTTTGCGATTAAAGGTCAAAAAAATAAAGAGAATAATAAGAAAAATTTTGCTTCTTTTGACCATAACTTCAAAAATATACCTTTATATTTAGTGACCAATATATCATTTAAAAGGTATTATTTTGTACTTTATCACAGAGATCGTACTTCAAAATCTTCAAAAATGGACTTATCGGTTTTTGCAAACAAACCCTTCATATATGTATTCAAGATTATAATGTATATGATATATTTGGAGAGGAAGACAAGACGAACACTGAGCCTATGATTTGTGTTTGTAATGAATTTCTCCATGGGCATGCCAGTTTCACTTTTCAGTCATTGTGGTATGGAAATGGGTTTAAGTTAACACTGTTCAAATGGAAACGGAATATAGCAGGTGTGACCGCGACAGGCAAAGAAAACGCTGTACAGTATACAGTACATGTAGTAAGAAATGCATAGATGAGCAATGTTTGTCTTAGATTTCTCCCCAACGACAGGCCCATCCAAATTTGAAACATACAAATGAATAGCCGAGTGAATTTTAGGGTGCTCTTCGTTATTCCGAAGGTTCGTTATTCCGAAGGTTCACTATTCCGAAGGTTTATTATTCCGAAGGTTCGTTAATCCGAAACACACAAATTCCCTATACCTAGAGGTTCGTTAATCCGAAAATGAAAAAGGGTTCGTTAATCCGAACATTTGTGGCGTTATTCCGAAGGTTCATTATTCCGAAGGTTCGTTAATCCGAAAATGAAATAGGGTTCGCTATTCCGAAGGATCGTTTATCCGAAAATGAAATAGGGTTCGTTATTCCGAAGGTTCGCTAATCCGAAAATGAAA
The DNA here is from genome assembly GCF_964275005.1 of Diadema setosum. Lineage (NCBI taxonomy): Eukaryota > Metazoa > Echinodermata > Echinoidea > Diadematoida > Diadematidae > Diadema > Diadema setosum. Next base: position 31,981,484 of record NC_092701.1, read on the forward strand.
TAGGGTTCGTTATTCCGAAGGTTCGTCGATCCGAAGTGATATAGGGTCCGTAACGAACCTTCGGAACAACGAGCTTTGTTTCATTTTCGGATTAACGAACCTTAGGAATATCGAACCCTATTTCATTTTCGGATTAATGAACCTTCTGAATAACAAACCTCATTACATTTTCGGATTAACGAACCTTCGGAATAACGAATCTTCAGAATAACGAACTTTCGGAATAACGACCCTTCGGACCAAAGAACCTTCGGAATAACGAATCTTCGGAATAACGAGCTGTAACCGAATTTTATAGGGATCCTTTTGATAAAGTTAGTGTTATCGGTTATCACCCACATCTAATTGGCAGTGTCTGCAATTATGGCATAAACGATGTGATAGATAAATTAATTAGCTTGATAGTAAGAAATCCATAGATGATTATCGAGCAATATTGTCTTAAATTTTCCCTAGTGATAGGATCATCCAAATTTGAAACATGCAAAAAAAAAAAAGCTAAGTGAATTTTATGGGGATCCTTTTGACAAAATTATTGTTATCGGTTACCACCCACACCTAATTGGCAGTGTCTGCAAATATGGCGCAAGCATTGCGATAGCTAAATTGATTAGCTTAATAACAAGAAATACATAGATGATTATCGAACAATATTATTTGTCTTAAATTTCTCCCTAGCGATAGGCCCGTGCAAATTTGAAACATAGAAATGAATAGCTGAGTAACTTTTATGGGATTCCTTTTGACAAATTGGTTTCGGTTATTACCCACGTCTACATGTAATCGGAAATATCAGCAAGAATAGCGTAGCCATTGTTACGTCTAATTTAATTATCTTTCTCACGCATTCGTCGGAACTCCTCACTTGTTTTCCGTGACTGTGTAGAACAACAAAAATGGGTATCCTCTCTCCATAGGTTGTGCAGAGATGATTTTCTTAGACCGAATGCGCAGGAAACGGATCTTTTCCAGGAAATGTCAAATTTGTGCCCTAACTGCACACAAGACATTAAAAAAAAAATGTTATTTGTCCCTTTGGTGGCTTTTCAACTACACACAAACACACGTACCCACATTACGAATTCTAATCTCATTTCATCTTATTCATTTTCATTTTCAACGAGAAAATGTAAATGTACAAACCAAATCATGCTAAAGAGGCAAGAAATACATATATTCTATGTCAAAATGATTATGCAAATAGGCTATAATAACAGTAAAATAGATTATAAAGCAAATGTGCATGATATTTGCTAAATAATGTTGAAAATGGAGGATAAAAAACAGGGCTTGTACATGCATTCGCCTCAAAGCATTTACCACAAAAAGTACAGATAGTGATATTGTTGGCTACAATGAAGCATATTAACATGTACATACAGTGACAACAAAACATCGAACACAGATAAAAACAAACAAACAAACAAACAAACAAACAAACAAACAAACAAACAAACAAACAAACCCTAACCATGAACCATACAAGGTTACCTGCTTGGAGCAAGGAATTAGGGGGGGGGGGATCGGAAAGCTCCTGCTTTATTTCACCTGAAAGAAGGCTCGAAAGTAATACAACAAGGCAAAACAACCCCCCCCCCCCCAAAAAAAAAAAAAAAAAAAAAAAAAAAAGTGGTGCAAACATCTCCTCTCATGTCCACCATACATCATATTATTATCTAGTATACACAAAGATCACGATATGAAATTCGACTTCAAACGTCATACCAGAATGCACCACTGCAAGGTAACCTACGCCGGGCTATTTTAATGAAAATATAATTCGCGGTGACAGGAGCTACACGCATTCATTGGTACGTGCAAGTACAGTCATCTCAAAATGGCTCGAGTTTTCTTTGTTCTTGTTAAAAAAATCCTCCATCATCTCCCATGCGCAGTCTCCTTTTTTATTTTCCAACACTCACAATCGGACGTGGCTATACGTCATAATAAGGACCGCATCATTACCCCCATTTTCTTGTTTTTGATACTGTAAAGGTGGATGGGGTGGGGCGATTGTAGAGGGAAAGGGTCACTCTGTTTCAAAATGTTGGCATAATAAGTCCACATCTGTTCGATGCTGGCCATGAAAATATCTCATCCATAAACACAGATGTAAAAAACCCGATACTTGCATCATTAACAGATACACGAAGTGTAGATATAACAAGACAACCGTACAGTACGAAAAAATGTAAAAATGTAAAAAAAAGAAATAAATAAAAAAAGATAATAATAATAATAAACAAAAAAAAAAACTAGCGGGGAAAGTATATTTCATGAAAGAACGCCGTTGGTCTTGTAATAATAACCACACGGTACAAGAACTGCAGTCATTTCAACCCATGACAAGTTTTCCATTTGTTTATAAGTTGACAAAAATGTTTATAAGAATTAGTTTTTGAGACAGTGATTTCACACTCACATTTCCTTTTCTAAAAATATTCTTTTCACTAGTAACTCTAGGACAGTGTACAAAAAATATTTCCTAAACAGAGTGTGTTTTGAAATATCTTTTGGGGGAAAAAGCCTCCAAAATCGATAAGTTTTGGAAAATATGTCTACCGCAACGAAGCCGTCGTCCCTGAGTATAAGGCCCTCTTTTTGCGTTGTCTTCGGGTGAGAACGAAGTTGACTGTTATGGCAATCAAGTATGGTGGTAACGGGCTCTTAACATGTTGACTCCTGGCGACTTTACTTTTTTTACGTCAACGTATAACGGCCCGTCTTTTTACCAAAAGCCGTCCGCTGAAATATTAACCCCTCGATATATAATTGATAGGCCGACGCCATCCCTGGCGTGGTGTGTGCGTTTAAGATCGTGCCTGGCACGCTGCGACTGGGCCTACTTTTCTCCGTCCAATAATGAGGTATACTCGCCCTCCCAATTCGGCTTAATGATCAGAGGGTGTTGTCGATTAAAGCCTGGGCCAAAACGCCTCACACCTTTAGGCAGAGAAACGGTGGGCCCGCATTTCCGCAAGACTGACGAGGCGATAATAGCACTGACATTGCCGTTTTGATTTTCCCTCATTTAATGTGTTTAACAACGGTTACAACTCAACGCCTTATATTAATTACTCATGGCCAACTGACGACATGATACAAAGAATTATATTATTATAGACAGCTATAGATACAGGACACAATCATTGAGGAATAGAGACGGTTTTGCATTTGGTCATCATTCCTTCTACAAAGGCTGCATCACCAATCGCTGATTGGATGTGATTATAGGGGGCACGTGTATAATTATGGACATGCATGACCATCGGAACAAAATCGTAACAAAATGCCAAATAAATCAGACGATATCAAAAGGGATAGAGAGTTGGAATTTGTATAACGCAGCATCATTTCAGCACATAGTATCCAAGCCGAACAAATTGACTATCACCGTTACAAGGTCACCCCCCCCCCCCTTTAATTAATACGGAATAACCGGTCAAACCGGGCAGGTATAGCTTATCTAAAAACCAAGGTTAACGCTTATGCACAAGGTTATTCTTTCCGTTAATTCATCAATGTTAGTTTGTGTTAGTTGTTTCTGGTATGCCTCAACAGTCTTTCACTGAATGTGAGCTGAGGGTTGAACCTACCAAGCCTACCACTAGGCGGCTATAAGAAGTACATATTGCAGAGACCATCAATGTTTAAAGCGGTTTTTACCTCATCCAAACAAAAATCCAAACGAAAATTACAATTTGTCCATTTAAACCCCTTGATAATACTAAATATCAAACAATGATTCTGACAGTATGCTGTACAATGATTATAGATTGAACGATTGAACTTGACTTTGTTTTGTTCCTTCTCATTAATTGTGTTGCTTTATCATCATTATACCATTAAGCCATTTCTGCAGATATTTCTTTTACTTTTTTTGTGCTTATTTTCACTTTCCTCTGTATGATGTTTCAGTCTACAAAAGGACAGTATAACTTTTAAAGTGTACTACACGGCGCAACTCGCTTTAATTGTCTCACCAATTACCCCTAATAAGGAAGGATTTGTAACTATGATGATCGGGGAATGATAAGGACCCACTGAGAAAGAGAGGAGAATCAGACAAAACATTAAAATGGTTATACATTTACGAGATCGTCGTTTTTTTTTTTCCATTTTTTCCTTTTCTTCCTTAACAAAGGCAAAGGCTGAGTAAATATGTTTGACTAATAATTGTTACTCGTGCATCCGCTGCATCTTGCCCCTTTCGACAGTCAATGATTTCCCTCCACCTCCTCCCTCTCTATCTATCTATCTATCTATCTATCTATTTATCTATCTATTTATCTGTCTATCTATCTATCTATTTATCTATCTATCTATCTATCTATTTACCTGTCTATCTATCTATCCATCTATCTATCTGTCTATCTATCTATCTATCTATCTATCTATCTATCCTTCTATCTATCTATCTATCCTTCTATCTATCTATGTCATCACAGTATTACATCACACCACCGGCTCATCATTAGGAGGCAATTCGCCCGAGTAGCGGGCTAATAAAATGCCATGGTCGGTGGCATTGATCGCTCATTTGTGCATTATCCCTCATATAGGGACATTCGAGTCGGAATGTGATAAACAAATACTGTTAATTTTCTATTCTCGCCCAGTAATCATAGTCCATGGGAGTCGTTCAGGGGTAGGTCACAAACGAGCCAACTCAAACACCTCACGCAAATTTAATTTTGAACTGGACATAAAGCCACTGTCACCTGGATATCACCTCATTTCTTATTTTTTCTTTCAGAAAGCCCGAGACAAGTAACAATATTCAAAGATAAACAAAGTGAATATAGACAGAGTCATAAATCCATGTGAATCTCACACATGAAATTGAAGGTCTAAACCATTTTCAATCTTCATATTGATGCTAGAAATTAATGTATCACTATAGTTACTTCACTATATAGTTATTTCTTGTGAGATTTATAAAAAAAAAAAAGAAAGAAGTCCTTTCTTGCATGGTTTGTATTTTGTGTTAGCATAATGTACTTTTTATTGTTGAGAGATTTTTAGAATAAACTAGCTAAATCTAAAACCAGAACTGAAATTGAAACTGGAAACATGTTCAATGAGAACGGAAATTACGAAACAAAGTCTTGTTGGATTAGGTAGTCGAATCCGGTCTATCTTGGTTTCGACATACCTTTAGGCAAAATCTGAACCCAAGATACATGTACATACAGTAGTGTGATTTTCACTTCATTTCTTTTCATACTATTTCCACAATGATGCGGCATGATGCATTTCCACTTAGTAAGATGTTATAAACACACCCCTTTGTAATCAAACTGAATTTGCACCGTTTCCTTTAAAGATCACCGTAAGAACAGTGGCATGCTGTATTGTTACGAGTAAATGGAGAATTGATGAATATTTTGTTTCAGGAGGCGTATAATACTGGGGAGATCGTTATTACTTTGTGTATGATTTTGCTTGATTTGATTCACTTCTTTGACTTTCACCATCCATGACAGCCTATATTACGAATTCGAAAAAAATATATAATAGGTCCTACGCATATAAGAATTGCGTTTCTTTGAATGTGGAAGTGATAGCATAAATTAATTAAAATGAAAGTATGTCATAAAGAAGAAACATAGCGAATTCAAACATAGCGAACCTAATGTAATGAACACTTCATTATGGTTTAAATGCAAGTACACATTATACCACGTTATATGGACATGATATGTTTGTGCGTGTGTTTGTGTATATGCGTTTGTGTGCGTAAAACATGTATTTATCATTGAGATGCATCCATCACTTCCGTTTGGTTTTCATTTATTCCATTCATATAACATAGAACGTGTCGTTGTTGATGCTTTTGGACATACCATTAACTATCACAATCATGTACACGAAAGTCAAATGAAGATGACACCTTTATAGAGAGAATTTACTCAATGCGGTCCCCGCTCTGTTATCATTCGGTTGGTGTGGCTTCCTGTTTGATCTATTCTGATAATTCCTGTGAGCTTTTTCCTGCTACCTTTGATCCCTTCACATTAAGACAATGGATTAAGGAAGGTAGCAATTTATCGTACGCAATTGCACCAAAATTATCATCGACGATCGACTAGCCAAAATATTTGTAACGTATAACAGATCGTCTTTAGAATAGCTCATGTAGCTACAAGGTCGCGAAAGGATTGTAGTAATTCGTTAGAATTTAAAGGCGCGCTGACACTTGCAAAAGGCGCAAAATATTTGTTATTACGGCATGGCGTTTGCACATTCTCAGGGCACAGTGCCAGGGATAAATCGGAGAGCACGAGTGGAGAAATTAAAGATATACGGTGACAACAGATGTTGAATCAGGGGTTAAAGTGCAGCTCGGGGTGAAAACGCATTGGGGCACAACAGGCGTTACGCTTGGCTTCTTATTCCATTAAACATGATTAAACATTGGATCTATTCTTTACACGAGATAACGTGAAAAAAAGAAGGAAAAAAGGTAATGACTTTGCCTTTACAGATGAGGAGCCTCTATATCATTCGTCAAATGCGCAAAATGCCATACATAATAGACAAAAGTCCACACGCGATATCACGACATTCATATTATTTGTATTACTAATGAGAGTGGGGAGATTATGTTGCTAGGAAGACAAAAAAAAAGAATATTAATGTAAATTTACATACTCAGTAGTGAAACTGATGAGAGCCAGTTTATACCTGTACTGGTAGTGGATGAAGCTGAAAAAAAAAAAATGAGCGCAATTAGTGTAATGAATAGACGACACAACTCTATATTCTTATCAAGCTACGCACCAACCACGAGTCTATGGGATTTGTGTAGGATATTTATAGTGTACTTGTTATCAGACCTCCAAAATGATTGTCAGAATGTCAGATATTACGAACATTTACATACGTATACCCATTCAGAGAATAGTTCACTTCTCTCTCCTGTTGGACTGTAATACTCTGGTTTTGCATAATGACTAAAAACAAAAAGGGAAAATATTGTTCATTGATTACAGTTATGAAAACAATATAGTTTCTTTATAAACACAGTTTTATCTAAAAATAAACCTTTTTAAATTTCTGTATTGCTTCCTCATCTTATTGTATTCCCGCGATTAGAAATAAAATGGATCTTGCGCAGTTATTACACCACTTATACCCAAATCAGACAGTTTCTGGTCAATTAGTCTTTATTCGGGAATATGTGAAGATTTGGAATGTCAATCAGATTCATAGCTATAGACTACACATTCCGCTCTACCTGATGTTATAAATTTGCGGTTTAATTATGAAATTTTGAAGGGTAATAACTTGGGGACGGGAGGTACTCCAATTATGATGATAGCTGCATAAGCTGCACGCCCTCAACACGTAGTCCCGCACACCCACTCTCACGTTAACATTACAGAGCACGGGACCGATAATATATTGTACTTTTCTCCCAAATGACTTCCCCCACTGGCACTCCGTAGAGTTTGAACCGACAATGATGGTTATTAACTGCATCCAAATCGGCAAAATGGCCTGTGTGATGGTAATGTCACACTCCACGGATTTGGATCCGTGCTGTTTATAGCTCTTCTATTAATGGACGCCATGTAACAAAATTTCTGATAATAATAGACACTCACCACCACGAGGCAATGGCCTAAAGCACAACGATAAACGGCAACAAAAAATGACTGTCTCTCGCCCTTGTAATATCCTCGTGTGGCTTTAATGTTTGAGTCATAGCATTTGATGAACCACCACGGAGTTGAAATTGCTTCCGGAAATACCCCAAATCAATGATAACGCATAATACCCTAATGGGGAACATGAGGATTCATGAATGCCTAATTAATACCACTTCTCTTTCATCCAGCCACTAACTAAATGAACATCATATTCGTAATAATCCCAGCGATTAGACATGATCACCAACACCAGCCTAAACAAAGCACAAAAACATGAACAAATCTATATTTGAAACATTGATCCTTGCCTCGTGATGATATTCATTTTACTATGCCCTTGCATGCATGAGATCAGAAGTATAAACAATCTGCGCCATATGTATATTATTTTTTATTCCTATCCTTTTGCGGCGGAACTCAATAAATCGAATTTGCCCAGAGCAAGAGACGTAAGATGAAAGAACGGGGATGGTCGTAAACGGACAAAATTAGATATTTGGCATGTACTGTGCTGCAATCAGCCATGCAACACTGATTCGCTTTCCGAGAATTATCATCAGCCTTGTTTATTTCGAGATTTCAGACTCGGGGGAGGGGTGCAGCGCAAACGAAAACCAGACCCCTACTAAAATATTGTACGTGCGCATGATAGCTAACAAAGCCTTCTCTTTAACTTTCACGAGTACATCTCTTTTCCATAAATTTTCGAAATACTTGTATGATAATGTAATCCTCTTAGATTCTTATTCTGTTGGTGGACTCTTCTGCCCTTATCTGCGGGACAGCATATTATACGCCGTACTCTTACCTTAACCCAGGGAAGTGGTACCACCTCACATCCAATTGGACCCCATGGAAGACCAGCTTAACGTAGCTGAATATGGGCTATCCAGCCATCTCTCAGATGGAAATGAACAAACAAACAAACAAACAAACAAACAAAACTCTCGCTGTGCGCGTATTGCGTGCATGGCTAGTGTTATACCATGTCACGGTATCTGAGAATTTGCAAAACATGATAACAATAAACTACGCCTGTAGCCTTTGTACACGGATGTGAATTTCTGACCATCGTTATATTATCAATGGCCTGTTTGAGTAGACTATACTACCGCAGGTGTCAAAACGTGTTGAATGAGTCACATTTGTGTTGTTTTATTCTGTTTTCTTTACTACTAATGATATAGGCTCAGTCGCAAAAAAAAAAAAAAACAACACAAAAATATTTGGTATATAATGTGAGCAGCTTGGATATCTTGGTCGCACACGCCTACTCCTATACACACATATATACACACGTACATATACGCAATGCATTGTATGCATAAACTACATTGATATATACCTGTGTGTGAGTGTGTGTGTGTGTGTGTGTGTGTGTGTGTGTGTGTACGCTCGTTCGTGTGTGTGTTTACAGCAATGCTTGTCCGTCCCATCTCTTTAATCTAAAAACAGCAAGGATTTAAGGTGACATGCGAGACAGCCAAAGGTTTCTTTGAGTATCATTATAGGCATAAAGATATTTTTCTCTTTTCCTTTGGCACTAATACATCACTTTGTATCATTGTCCATTTTGTTCATTGTACTTATGCTCTATTCGTTATCAGCATGAATCTTCATTTCAGTAATACAAAAATGAAATAAAACAAATGAAATGTAAGGTTATGTATGTTTGTATGATGTACGAATAAGTACTAAGAGAATGATAAGGACAGAGTCCGTATAAAGTTTGGTGAGATGGGTGCAAGTCAGCATTTCTCACTCTACTCCCATCAGCATCCACAAATCATAGCCCTTGCTTCCATTAAGATGATATAGAGGACAAGCTAATCGGGTACCGCATCAATGAGGTGAATCACTAAAACTTGCATACCTCCCCCCCCCCCCCTTCAGTGATGGACAGCGCATCGAACAAACTTTCTCGTCAGCGTTAATCCCATTAACTCGCCATCGATCATTTGCCGAAGATCACAGAGCTGCATCCCTGTTTGCGGACGCTCAGTTATAAGGGTTTCATGTGTATTTGTGATTGTGTGTAAATGTTTCTGTGTGAAGAGTTTGTGTGTGTGTGTGTGTGTGTGTGCGTGTGTGTGTGTGTGTGTGTGTGTGTGTGTGTGTGTGTGTGTGGTGTGTGTGTGTTGTGTGTTGTGTGTGTTGTGTGTGTGTGTGTGTGTGTGTGTGTGTGTGCTGTTAGGGTTCGTACTCTACACACTAGTAATGGGATACAATTCAAAAGTAAAATGGGCCGCTGTATCTGTCTAGAGTCTAGCCATTATTAAACCAAAATCACCACCGTGATTGTGTTGTGTTTTCCATATTCGTTTGCTCTGCTTCGATCTTGTTTGTTTCAGTCGTATGACGAGTGGTTCTCTAATTGGGCGTTATTGCACTGCGAAAAATAAAAACCTCAATGAGTGCTCAAAGCAACACGCATTCCTTTGATAATTATGTAATCTTGACCTTCACTGGATGGTCACTCTAGGGGGCGCCAAAACAGAATTAGTCGCGAGGTCACGATATGATTAAATGGTACGTTTTCAATCAGACGAATTTGGGGCGTGACCTACAGAATTCATTATGACCATTCAAACAGACTGGGTCACCATGCCATTACACAATTTTAGCCTTCCTTTGTGTTTGAGGGTGGGGTCACATTGCAACTGCGCAACACCGTTGGTAATCAGTCCACTGACTCCGGAATGGTTTTCCAGTGTGTTTGATGTTCGACTCGTTAATCAAATGAGCTTCAGCGTACTCTCACCTTAATCATTCCGAACTGTGGTCCTAATCTTCTTCTTTTTTTTGACACTCGATACTCACTCATTTATTGAGTCCATGTGAGCGTGAGGATGATTCGATTTGCGTTGATTCAATATCAAAGTTTAACTCGGCTTTGTCTGCCACAAAGTTGAATATAACGACGTTACAACCATTTATTAAAGTGAGGCGTCTGATTTTCCCATCGGAGAGGTGATGGGGATTTATTTTCATTACTATCATTTTCCTTTTGTATGTCGTGCTTTAAGGCAGTCCTTGCGAGGGACTTTACATCACTGCTGGAAAGACCACAGTGCCCCACAGTGCGTTCAAATCGCGTCAACATAGTCAGCTACTAGTATGTGAAAACACTTGAATTTAACAGTGTAAAGATGATTTCACACTGTGGTGTGGTTTTCACAGTGTTGCTTCATAGTGTTTCATAGTGATGTTCTTTTTTAAACTGTGAATAGATGATTCACAACGTCAAAACGTTCAAATTTATCAGTGTGAAGAACACACTGTGTTCAGAAAGTGTTCACACTGCACAGTGTATATATATTCATTTCATCCACATTGTGTATCACACTGTGTTTCACACAGTGGGACACTGTGTTCTTTCCAACAGGGATTATTTATTAACTAATTGATCGTTTGTTTGATTGATTGATTGATTGATTGATTGATTGATTGATTGATTGATTGATTGATTGATTGATTGGCTGGTTGACTGGTTGATTAATTGACAGATTGACTGACTGATTGTTCGATTGATTGATTCTGCATTCCTTTTTTTATACACAAAAAGATAACACAAAGTCAACTGAACAAACACGACAAAGTTATTGAGTAATGTTTAAATCTGACAGTTTAAATACTCGGAAACAGGTAAATTTGACTTGGTATACAGCATTACTTTTCTTGATAATACAAAAATGAAAACCAGCAGGTGTCATTTCATGCATATCAAAACTTGTAAATCTCGCATACGATTACCTGCAGTTCAAAAGACAAATTTAGCAAATCTGAGTGTGATCGAAATAGAGGAGACTATTATCATAATTGGAAAAAAAAAAACCTATGGGGATTCATCATACCTCGGATAACTCGTAAGAAAAAAAAAATGGAAAATGGTGCGCCCTGGGCAAGGCCCGGTAAAATCACCAACACTTCAGTAGTATCGAGATACACTTTCACTTTCAATGTAATGAACGGCCTCGACCATGCGTATAGGGTCCACATAAATCAAACCTTTTATTAATAATGTCAAAACATGTATTGGCTTGATGGTTTTATGGGACAAAGAGATGGAAACAAAACGACTCACCCGGCCGGAAATTCCATTCAAAACATGAAAATTTAAACAGACATCTATTTCCATAATCACGAGGTGTGTCGATGGAAGGGACGGTTAAGAGATTGTAGTAATTATTCACTTGTTCAGATGCAGTAAAAGGCTCAGAAACATGAAAGAAATGAAATTGACAGCTAACGGTGGATGACTTGATTTTCAAAGTTTAGGTGATAGTTACTTTCTCAGTATGAGTATCTCCTGAGAATAATATCTCCCGTTTCGTGACGAGTGTAGAAAGAACAAGTAGAAAGACAAACCGACACACACACACACACACAGATACACACACATGTATATACACATTTTATAGAATATTTCATGGAAACAGAGATACAAATAACATATTATTACTTCGTTATTTCTTATAGTTGTGAAAATAACTATGATTACATGGCACAATATCAGTTCTCCTAGCTTTATGCTTGTAATCTTCCATATTAATAGCGGCAAAAAAAAGGGTCAGTGCGATTATACTGATAACCATTTGCTTCTCGTGCCTAAAGCAACCATTATAATACGTTTATTTGAAATCATAACCATTATTAATCGATTATTTCTTAATTAGCACCGACAGAATACTAACATGAGCCAATATCGAAGGTAATTACAGTCACAGTAGCAAACACCCTCGCTCAATTATCAGGATCATTTCAACTGATTTATCTCCATATCCGTAAAGCAACGAAAAGGATTGTGTATAGCTAATTATGAATACAGGTGGTAATGTCGGATGCACCTGTTCATGGTGTCCTAAAGATGAAGTGTCTCGATAAGGTCATGACAAGGCTCCACACTATTTTTGTTTAATGTCTGGTGGCCCATACGGGCCACTAAACTCTGTGAATTATGCATTTTGTTAGCTCGAAATAGATATGTTAGTAGTGGCCCAAAATAAAATCAGAACGAAAGATCTATTTTGAATCTTTCTTGCCCAATCGGGCCACTAAGAAGCTAAATTTGGTGTCCCGGACCACCGGAATACCTGTAGTGTTGAGATCATTCATGTCATCTAATGCGCATAACACTATGTCTTTCTCACAAAGAACTTATAAAAAAGCATATTTGAAATATAGTCATATACAAATATCTACTCAAATCATCGACGACATAATATCCTTTTATCATGAGGATTTATCGATATATTTTCTAATCACAAATGGCAGCAATCGGGGAAAGCCGTCTGAATACAAATCTTTATTGCAAATGTCAGCCATGCGTATTGTCGTCATAAAGAGACCTGTCTTATTTCCTAGAATTATTAGATCATTAAATTGGAACGAACAACGTGATTTATATCACATGTGTCAAAATGCTCGATCTGAAAGACAGCTGGGTTCCACTAAAACGATGATTGTACACGTGGACTATCCAAGAAGATCAGCTTCCATGCAAACGGCCTTCTAATAATAAATCAGACACGCCCGTTGGCAGAATTTCATTTTAACTGCACAAAATAAACTAATTGATATGTCCCTAATCTTTTAAATTTCTCGTTAGAAACATAGACATAAACCCAGGGCCAGGGAATTATGAATGTGGCATCTGAAATTGTTTTACTACAGGGAGGGCCCTTTAGATGAATAAAAAAAGCATATCATTATAATTACAAACAACCGGAACTATTCACACACTGTCTTGTGCATTAAAGTCGTTTTCTTCTTTTGCTTCATAAGTAGCGTATATATACAGTGAAACACACACACACACACACACACACTATTGCCATATTACATATTACACACACACTGTATTATAACCATCACTCTATCACAGTGGTTTTTTTTTTTTCATAAGAGTGATTTGAGCATCGTTAATTCCATTATTAAAAAAAATGTCACTTGAAGATCAAGTGGATGCAGAAAAAATTGGCTATCTACTAAAGATGTTAAAGTAGTGTTGTTCCATGTTCTGTAGGGTACATTTTGTGGGACAGGAGACATGATACTTCAAAAAAAAAAGTGAATGTGAAAGAAAATAAGAATATATCATTGCTACTTTGTATTTGGCATTCTCTGATGTCCCTTGTATATGATTCTGGTTTTGTTTTTGTTTTTTTTTTTTGTATTGTCTGTGAATACTGGAACGTGTGGTGTGAAAACGTGCAGCGTCATTTCTGCATGTTCATCTATTTTGCAAGCTTTTTACCATTTGTTTCTGGTCTTTCTCTATCCCTGTAACCGCCCCTCCCTTCGTCCCCTCTCTGTATCAATTTCCTGTGTGTACTTATCTCAGACTGAGTCCTCTTAGGATAATATCTCTATCCGATGTGGACATAATATCATCCTTTTTGGCATCCGAGAGTGCGTTTCCGCACTCAACAGTATTCTTCAGCGTCCAAAGGTTGTTGGTTGTTTTTGTCGGTCTGTCTGTTTGCTTGTTTGTTTTCAAGTATACAGGCATGCAAAATCTTGTTCCAAGATTCCATTTGTTGGTTTCACAGTTTTGTCATATTATGATAGAGAGCAACCTTATCTCCGAACATCAGGCCATTTTCGCAGCGTAGTGTGATTTCTCCGGAAGAACTAACACGTATACTTCTAGGTCATTGCTCACTGTATCTATCTATATCTATATCTATTTCTATGCTTAAAATATCTTTATATTATATAGCGGTAGAGAGACAGATAGTTAGATAGTTGGAAAAATACAAGGATGTGAAAATATCGGGGATGTTTCCTGTAAAATTACTGCACTACCATTGTTATTAGGGATGAGTTACCTTTAATTTATTTCATTATATCCATGCTACTGAGATTAAAAATGAAACAAACATAAAGACAATGTATCTCTAACTGCAGATGGTAAGGAATACATAATATGATATTTTCTATCACTTTGCTTAAACACATAGAGAGTATAACTTTTACATACTCAATCAGATGAAATTTACATCATTCCACAATACTGCCATATAGAACTGGCCTGGGCAGAGGGATAAGGGAGAGAAATCAACTGTCAGTGACGGTCCAGACCGGTCCGAGATGGCTGGACAAAAGCCGAGGCCTACGATCTCGAGACATGCCAACATCATCACCCCAGGCATCGGAGCGATAGCGTCTCATTTCCTGATCCGTTTTACGATCCTGACTCCCATTCATCTGATGCCCCCGGCATTATCATAGCGCGGCCTAAGGACGCTTTAACCTTAACTGAATCGCCGTTACAAAATGTCATTGGAAATGTATGAGATAGCCTCGCACATAGCTGTGATGGACTTAAGGACAATACCTCCCTTCGCAAGCCCCTCTAATCACCGCTATATATACGTTAAAGGCGTCATAAAGAGAGCACTCTGTTATGCATTAGCCTGCACTATATTAGCCAATGCATTACATCCCGGCAATGAAAAAATGCCTAAGTACTTATGGAGGTCTTCATTTTTCTTTTTCTGTTGACTGGACATTGCCGCTCTCACGAAGAGAAGGTGAAGTTGTACGAATAGGCTGCAACGCAACTCCGGCATGATATATGATATCGAAGTCCTACAATTACATTGATTTCGAAACTTTATATACCCCTCATAAAACACAAGAAAGGGCTACTTCAATGTTACATTTGTAGGCCGTTGAGAAAAGCACAGATTCTGAATTGATCCGCCAAACTTGTTACTGTTAATGTTAATGTATATTGATATTAATGTTAATGTTAAATAATATGTTAGCATTAGTGTTTATGTTTATGCAGATAACAGCACTTGTTAATAATAGTATTAATATCTGAACCTCTTATTCAAGTTTATTTTGTGTGATACAAATTTTCGCATCAAACACGCAAAAAAGAAGAGAAAATGCCCTAAAAAGTTCAAAGCAAAAATAATAATTTTGTGTTCACGGTCATACTGATTGGTAGCTGTCGTCGATGGGATATCAGCAACTATAAGCAACGATTAATCTTGACGAAGAGTGTTTCTGTAACGTTAGATCGTGTCATTTTTTCAGGGGAAAAGTCATCATATTGTTTAACTTATTGTTTTTGATTTGTAGCTGTCAAAATGATCATTGAAATATCACCCGAATCTCAGGATTTAATTTCTTTTAAGAAAAAATGTTAACAAATCCAGAATTATTTTTGTTATTTTTTTTTACTGTAGAGTAACAATATAAAAAAGGACTGACAAAACAAACAAGAATAAAATTGGCAGATAAGCAGATGGCTAGGGGGCGTGTCCATGTCGCATCACAGCGGCGTGCCAAATTGTTTCCGACTTTCCCGCTCGATGTAAATCCCCCAACTATGTTGATTTAGGGATATATCCAATTCCGTGTTTCATATTTAGGGCATTCAGCTAAGCACAAGCACGAGTACAAAAATAGTTTGACCATGCGTGTGTGTGTGTGTGTGTGTGTGTCCGCGGGCGAAATGGCCAGTGTGAATGAAGAAGCATGACATATCACATAGGGGTCGCCTCATATCGGCCTCCTTTTCCGTCTTAATTCAAATAGACAAAATCAAGAATCAAGGGATCATACACATCAAATTTCATCTCTTCTGGGGTAGATCTTGGAATGGACATAGGCATGGGGTTTTCTTAGCAGTAATATTGATATATGACAAACCTAATGAAGTCGATGTAAAAGGAAGAGTAAATTGTAATTTCACGTTTTCGTTGAGCTTTATTGATGAATCATCTGTATCAATGTATACCAATGATTCTTCTCTTTAGATGACCGTTGTGTATATTGCGATTACATGATACTTATTCACATCTTTTCAAAACTATTTTGCTGATATACAACATGATTACTCCAACTCTTATCTATACTGCCCTATATCTATACCCATTTAAATGGCTTGTG
Source organism: Diadema setosum (assembly GCF_964275005.1). NCBI lineage: Eukaryota > Metazoa > Echinodermata > Echinoidea > Diadematoida > Diadematidae > Diadema > Diadema setosum. Next base: position 31,998,046 of record NC_092701.1, read on the forward strand.
TATGTTTAACAAAGGGCTAAGATTGACGAGCAATGTTGTAGATTATTATTATTGCCAAATTATTATATCGTTGGTCTGTCATGAACTCTTTTCTTTATGTAAGCTATGTAAATGAAATTATATGCAATATAGAAAGCAAAGCATAGAATGCAGTTGTCATAGGAACATACGTACATTGTGTCATAGTTCTATGTTAATGATTGTGCATACCTCTGGATTTGGTTTCTTATCGATAGTTTCTCACGCTTAGAGACACGTTATAGACACCGGCATGCCATAAAAATATTTGTTTGTGTATATATATATAAAACATATTCATTACAGGAATTTTCCACGTGTTTGATTTCGAATGTTATAATTATAAGAAGAATGAGTGTCAAATACGCCATCTGTAGAAACCTTCTTGTTGAATCTACAGACGGCGTATTTCATACTCATTCCTCTTATAATATATATATATATATATATATATATATATATATATATATGAAGAGTTTGTTTGCAAAAACCGATAAGTCCATTTTTGAAGATTTTGAAGTACGGCCTCTTTCATAAAGTACAAAATAATACCTTTTAAATGATATATTGGTCACTACATATAAAGGTATATTTTTGAAGTTATGGTCAAAAAAGCAAAAATTTTCTTATTATTCTCTTTATTTTTCTTGACCTTTAATCGCAAATATCTCCATTTGGCAAATATGGACTTATCGGTTTTTGCAAACAAACCCTTCATATATATATATATATATATATATATATATATATATACATATTATGCTCCATAATATTTTCACTTATACAAATATAAACAAACAATTACGTGTCTCTTAAGCAGCATATGGAATATCCCAAAATTGTGTTTTAACCATGTATACTTTTACTGGCATATGTAAAAGGTTTTTCATTCTTATCAGTGTGTTTTCCCGAACATATTGTTGTTGTTGTTGTTGTTGTTGTTGTTGTTGTTGTTGTTGTTGTTGTTGTTGTGGATATTGTGTTCCAGAGAACTCAGTTAGAAATTGCATCTATCAAAAGGCACTTGAAAATGCAAACATAGTAATCGATCAGGAACTCTTCAGGTGCGAGTTTGTAATCAAAGAGCATAGATAACTTGAATTGAAATATTATATTTTGCATATAAATTGAATACAGTACCTCGCATCGTTGACTACTGGTATATGTGCAGTGAAACGTAATTTGCTCACTCCTGGTACAATATCTCCCATTCTCTAATATTATTTGATTCAAGCATGCAATATGATACGTAAATGGGCTATGTTCTTTATCATGATCAAACAAATAGATTTGAATATACTTGAATAGGTCCTATAGGTCGTATGGTTGAACGTCGATCCTCTGCTGTAACCTCTGACCCACTTTCCAAACACTAAGTTGTCTTGTACTTATAGTGCTTTCTCGCCTCTCTCTCCCTCTCTCCCTCCCTCTCTTTCTCACTCTTTCCTTCTCTTCCCTCTTTCCCTTTCCCTCTTTCCATATCTCTCTCCCTTATTGGTTACATGTTTATTTTTCATATACGAGCGTAACGAAAGTATTTTCACCATTAGAGACTATTTCTACCCTCCAGGTAGCCTCAATTGATATTGATATTGACATGTCAACGACAACGGCGTAACACATGACATCACGCTGGATACAGAAACCGTTATTGTTAATGCTGCCAGAACAATACAGTCTGCCTAAGGAGGTTCAAGCAATGGAGTTTCAACTGTTGGTAATCATTCAAACAGATGAATGCAAAAAAAAAAAAAAAAAAAATAGCCGCAGGTGCATTCGTGCATTCCAGCAGCTGCACGTTTTTGAAAAATAGAAAAAAGAATTTTACAGGTGCATTTGCGCATTAAAAAAAAAAAAAAACTGTAAGTTTTTGATGAATACACAAAAGAATTCATAGGTGCATTATATTTGTGCATTAGAATAGCTGTTAATTTTTGATAAATACACACACACACACACACACACACACACACACACACAAAGATCCCCAGGTGAATTAGCGCTTTCAAACAGTTGTAAGTTTTTGATGAATACACAAAAGAACTCCACAGGTGCATTTGTGTATTGAAACAGCTGTTAGTTTTGATGAATGCGCAAAAGAATTCTCTAGGTGCATTAAAGTGCCTTTCATGATCGTGATTCTGTGTTCTGTCTTTCTGACTAATCTGAATATTGATATTGAAAGCTTAAACAATAGCCGGGTTCACACGTACAAATTAGCGGGATGACGATCGCGATGCAAATCTCGAGATTTGTATCCCGCTAATTGGTGTACGTGTGAACCCGGCTATTATGTCAGCTATACTGTGCTTGTTTATTTATGAAATAAAATTTCAACTTACGATAAAGCACAAGAAAGAAAAGTCGAGAAACATATGCAAAGTGTTAATCTGAGCTCAATATTCTGAAAGCATTTAAAAGTGTATCCTCACGGGAAAGCCGACTATATCTTTTTTTCAATCACTTTCGACAAATGAAACTGATATTGTGATATAACCTTAAGTTTAGTTTTTTATTAATTATTTAATGTTTGATAAATCAATTTTATTCGCGCATCCCCTGGTATAAAAATGTATTGTACCTCTCATGTTTTATTAAAAAGGACTGCGAAAAGTAATTACAATCATAAAGCTATATCTTCCCGTTAGTGAGGCAGATCCAGTTTGGCCGAGACTTCAAATATTTTTGAATGGCGGCAACAAACAATGGGATTGATTTTAATATCAACTTCAATGCAGGTTCATATTTCTTCATAAAATATTCACCAAACATAACAAAGTAAAATGAGACATTATATCCAGCTTAGTTGGGACTTCATCTCTTGAACCTCCCTGGTCTATTTCTGTCATAGAATTGTGTTTGGCCTAGCCCCGCGTTTACCTTGTTTGACGTAGAAATGGTGGAGGAATTTATAACACGTCTATAAACTTAAAGAATAATATTCTAGAAATTCGAATATTCATGTATAATGATGTAAAATTAAGAATCTAATGAAAATAGAACCATGACATCAGGCGTACAAACGCAGCTAGCTTTTCTCTAACACAGGATTCCTCACACTGAGGTGAGGCAAGACCGTAAGAATATCCTCTCTCTATCTATATACAGTGCACTCCCATTATAACGAACACGGTTTTACGATATTCCGGTTACAATGAAGTAAAAATTCAGGTCCCAACAATACCCATCATCCGTTTTATATTTTTTCATTGTTTATTTGTTCGGTTTTAACGAAATTTCGATACAACAAAATAAAACTGCCGGTCTCAAGGACTTCGTTATAACGGGAGTCGACTGCACCATTGTTAGAGCGGGTGAGACTTGAGGCATTGCTCAGTCAAGATCCACGAAGCAGACGAGACGACAGGGTGGCGGGAAAATATTACATCCACGTGCAGACCGTCTTCAGGCTGGTGGAATCATCTGTTCAGTCTTTGTGTGTTGACACAATTTTACGGCGAAGCCTGTGCACGATTATGGCGCTTTACGGGGTATGTTCTACCACCAACCGCGACCCCCCTTGGTTATACGTCTTCAGTACCAGTAGCATCATCACTATTCTTCACCTCCCCCCCCCCCCCACCACACACACACGGAAAGACTAACGCACACGCTCACTACGTTCGAACATTCACGCTCGCAGAGAAACAAACACACATGATTTAATGATCACACACATACACATGTACATGCTCACATGCATAACCTGAATACCTCCTTCGAATATGGATTTAAAAGCATGAATCATGATCAAAGGAGGTGCAGATAGCAATAGATGACAGAATAGAGTGCACTCACTTCATGAACGCAAAGAACAACAGGCAAGCAAAAAAGAAGAACAATAACGAGTACTACAGGTGTATAACCTGATTAGATACCACATGGTTCTTACAGTATCTTTAAAATTAAAGAAATGTGCACATACACACACATGTACATGCATGCTTGTGTATATGTAGTGTAAAATAATACATCAACCTGTTCTTGGGTTTGTTTGTTGGTTTGTTGTTGTTGTTTTTTTTTGTGTGTGTGTTTTGCAGGGGGTTAATTTAAATAATGAGAATTTAAAAAAAAAAATGAGATGAATGTTCAACGTGACCCCCAAAGAGCGAAGGAGAAAAGAGATAGATAGAGAGAGGGAGGGGGAGAGAGGGTGTGTGGTGTGAGTATGTGGGTGTCTGTGTGTCTGTGTGTGCATGTGGCGAGGGAGAGAGAGAGAGAGAATATCACAGAGATCTAGGGCATAAGGTAATACGCGACGAAGCACAGCACGCTCAGGCTTATAAAAAGAAAGAAAAAATGAATGAGCTGCTCTTTACATTAATGAAAGAGATAGGGGCAAGGGAGAAACACAAGTGCTTCACATGGAGCAAATTTAATAACGTAAGTAACATCGTATTTTCAGTGAACCGAACATAAGGTAGTCATGCGAGTTTTCTAAATCTATTTTTTTTTTTATTTCAGAGTCACGCCCCCCTCCCCGGAAAATCCCAAAATGTTAAGATAGAGAAACAGATAGACAGACAGATAGATAGATAGACAGATACATAGATAGATAGATGAATGATAGAGGATAGATAGATGGATAGATAGATAATAAATAGATGATTGATTGATTGATTAGTTGATAATAGATGGATTAGATGATAATATAAATTGTAGATTGATGATAGATAAATAAATAAATAAATAAATAGGTAGGTAGGTAGATAGAGGATGATAGGTAGATCCATTGATTAATTGATTGATAATAGATAAATGATAAGTGGATATATAGATAGTTTGATTGTTTAATTGATTGAATAATTAGTTGATGATAGCTAGAGAGATAGATGGATAGATAATTATATAGATAGATAGATTAATTAATTAATTGATTAATTGATTAATTGATAATAGGCAGAAAAACAGACAGATGGATAGAGAGATAGATAGATGATAAATAAAATACAGAGAGATTAATAGATACGTTGATAGATACGTAGATATAAATACATTATATAAATACATTATAGACATTATTATGTATCATTAGTCTGGACTTATGATCATACACATCGCCATTTCTTCTTTTCTTAGAATCCTAACACTGTCAAGGAACTTATACTATGCATTAGATGCTTGCCATGTAATCCTCGACAGCTTTTCATCGTTATTATTATATTTGTACTTTTTATATTATATTGTTTCATAAATCATATGTATATCCACATGTACATAAGTTTCGAAAGGAAGTTTTTGTTTTCAAAATGTGTTGCACTGTGGATGAATGCTCCTCGTCACTTTCTGGTCACAAATGACCTCTTAGCGCAAGAGCAGAGGAAATAATTTTATAGCAACAGACAGTTAGCTCAGAATTGATCTGGGTCGTTACGCATGCCTTTGCATTACTTTAAGGACAATCATTACGCAACCGTCACCTAAGGTCATTGTGACAGCAGGTCTCCTGTATTATGGTTGTTATTTTGAAATCATGTGGTCCCAATTTCATCCGGCTGGTGAGGGTTTGCCACTCTCTCCCCCTATAATGTATATACATAAGTTGTAATAGATTGTCCAAATTGTCAAAATAACATTATCAATGTGTGTGTATGTGTGTGTTTGTCTTAATGTGTAAGAGAGTATTTAAATAATAAAAACATATCTGTCCACTTGGGTGTCAACACAAATCCACATACAGGTTTTACATTTATCTCGCTTTTTTAACATTATGTGTCGCCCTGGAATTTATCCTCACAAATTTTAGCTTGCGGTTACCATCTTCTCTACCTTATCTGGTAAATAGTAACCAGGCAAACTATATCCTTAATTCGAACAACCCTATAGGGTCCAACAACCACCCCCTCCCACACACACAGAGAAACACGCACGCGCGCACACACACACACACACACACACGCAATTTTGAATTAATAAGCATTGTGAATTTAGATTAAAAAAAAACAAGATAAAGGACATTGTAGAAAATTGTGTAGTAGTATAATATTTTGAATCCTCAAATTGTATGACTCCTCCTTCTCAGATGGCCTTAAACCCAAGGTTATTGATTGAAACAATCCAATATGCCTACAGCACTCTGACAAAATTGCTCACCAGTTTTCTAGGCCATTTAAAGCATCATCCTCCAAACTAGGCGGAGGCACGCTGGCTTATTCGAGGAGTAGCAGACGGGAGTTGTACGAATCCTCTTGTATTTCTCGCAGCCCTAGAGTATATCGTGAAATGTAATCACGAAGTGAAGATTCAGCACGAGAAAAGCGATATGAGTACTGCTCCCTTTAACGCGCAAGAAAACGTTGAGAGCTCGCATCTCAGCCGGATCAGAACGAATTTTTCTCGTACATTAAAGCTGCGAGAGCCACGTTCTCTTCTCTGAATCATACTTTTTTTTTTTTTTTTTTAAGCGGGACAATACAGTTGGTTCTTTAGTATTTTTTTTTTTGTAAGAAAATACATTGAAATTGTTTATTCTCCTTTCCAGTAGATGGCATTTCAACACTTTCTGACGCTTAAGTTTTGTACTGTTCTTGCTGGCTGTAAGTACTTTGCGGCCTCTTGTAGGTGTAATAAGGTTGTCTGCTGATGATGCGGCCAGTTTTCGCGGGAAAATCGTTGTACAGTAAAATGTATTTAAAAGTCCATGGTTGAACTTGAGCAAGACTACAGACACACACATTTGCAGACTTAAATGACATTCCAAAAACACAATCAAGGAAATGCATGCTCTAATAAACATATTAAACAAGTAAACATATAACTTTTGATGCATCCCTTTCACAAACACACACACACTTGATATACACACACCCCAACACACGTTCACAAGCGTCGCACGCAAAGCACATTGAGAGGTGAACTGATTAGCATGGTTTCGGGCAATCACTTTTCTCTTTGTTTACGTCTGCTTAGTATCGCATCGCTTCAACTCAAGTGCCACTCTGAAGGCGAGCCTCCCCCTGCTCTCTCTGAAGCCATGCGATACGGTATAAAAGAGATGGCCGGGGCATTGGCATCGCAATGGCGCGAGTGAATATTTTGATAAACCTCCTCGCTAATCACAAATGGGAAGTGAAACGGTTCCTTGGGCTTCACAGTCTGTTTCGTTTGGATGCGAAAGGTGTCCTCCATTCGCTAAACAGAGCTGGAAGATTTCAGGAAATTTACCGGAATGGGGGCAATTGCAAGATAGTGCCTCGCCAATTTGGAGCAATTTGAGAAAGACTATTTTTACATAAAACATGTAAAATGACCAAAGCAGTTAACATTTTGGTGTACATTGGTCACTGTAATAGGATGAACAAGACATGAAAAAAAAAAAACCGTAAAGCAAGAGAGTTTTGCATATACACTTTAACATGTGGCCTTTCATGATTTTCGACCTTTTACTGTAACCTTAAACAGCAAAAGGCCTTCCAAGTATAATTGTACATCTATAACCAAAAATGCAGTAACGGTTGGTAAGATTTAATTGTTTTACAGAGATTTTTTTTTTACAGATACTTTTGATAATAGTTAATCTAAATATGGATGATGTTTCATTCTTACACATGACCATTATGTGCACGTTATCTTGGAATTACTATGATCGGTCAGGAAATCCCCAAAATAATATATCTCTAACCCAAATCGAGTAGCAATCACAACAACGATCTCCAAGGGAGATTTGCACGTGAACTTTGAATATTTTGAAGGACGGTATTTGGATCCATTTTGGATAGAATTAAGATACATAATAAATATACGATATATATATATATATATATATATATATATATATATATATATTCAGCTTATCATGTGAGGGGGACGCTATTAAGCAATTTTGAAGAAATTCTCTTCAAAATTGTAAGATCTGCCCTTCACTGCTTACATCTAGTAAGTAATGAAGGGCAGTATACTTAAAGGAAATTTTTCGATTCAACAGATGATACGAAGCTCTGTTTCATTCCTGAGTGTTAATAGATGTGATATCAATTCCTGAAAGGTGTCTTCTAACATACAAACTCTGTCAGTTACTCTTTAAAATGTCGGAAAGAAGAAGATAAACATTCATTCTGTATATTTTAAACCCTCTACCAGTCTTGACGTCAGTAGAATTTCTTGTAATATAAAGAACTAAAAGAAAGAAAGAAAGAAAGAAAGAAACAAGCAAACAAAAAATAACTGTAAACCATACATGAGGGACCTTGGGTTTGAGGTAAAGAATGTTTCAAATAGATGTAATAACCGGCATTTAATACCTTGTAATATCATTATTATCAAAATTGCTCTAATCTACAGTAAACGACTTTGACATCGACGACTCATAAAGATGATTTGGAACTTTAGAACTCTTGTCTTCTGGAAGTCCGAGTATTAAGTCGGCGAGGCAAACATGAAGACATGTTATTAGAACATCGCTTTCCTTTGAAATATTGTCACTCATGTAATGAAAGATGACATCATGAAACCGTTATCCGAGGAAGAGAATATTCACCGCAAACAAAAAAAGAACAGCAATAATTCCTACAAAGACCAAAGCTTCATAAATCGAAGTTCTTCATCCAATAAAAGTCTTTATTGCTTTATAGTTGTTGTTGCTTCTGTTATTGTTGCTACTGTTGGTGCTGTTGCTGCTATTGTGTATGTATGCGTATGCCCCGTTGAAGATGGTGTTCGTTTGTGTGTGTTTGTTCTTATCATTGTTGCTGATGTTGTTGTTGTTGTTGTGCACGAAACAGGTCCATAACATTCTTACTACTATAGTCTACCCGTCTACATCAGACACAGATATAATTATATGGAATACAACAATAACATTAGGAAGAAGATACTTATGGAGGCGCCCTTGATTACTAATGGCTGAAACATCCGCCATGTTGCAAGATCTCTCAAAGCATGGAGCTAGTTGTAGCTCCAAGAAAATGTGATGTTTGCCTGTTTATGAGATAGTGAGTTGGGGGATGTGGGTGGTGGGGGGGGGGGGTGGGAGTGGAGAAAAAGACTTGAAGATTCACGTCAACCGTGAAGACGATGTGTGGATTCCCAGTCGGGGAGGAAGGCGAAAACACTCGCCGGGAGATCGGTGTGACACCATCGATCGCGAGCGACGATCACCCGTCGTATCTTCACACATACGATCTTTGCGACTGTTTTTCTAATAGATTATTTCATTTCACAGCTTTTCACTGTGTGCATCTATGTCTGGCTCGTGTTATATTCTCTAACACGCCCTGGTTCTGTTGCAGCTCCCCTTGTCATTCGTGCTGTTGGATTCCTTATGCAAAGCTTTAATCGAAGGCAGTGACGTGTTTCTTTCTTCTTACTTTCTTTAGGTTGAATTGGCTCATGTGGTTGGATCCTGAGTTATTCAGTGGGTTTATCATCATTCTATATCATGTAAAAAGAGTGAATCAAAGATAGCCTTCGTATCTTGGTTTAGTATGGCCCAATAGCCGCTGTTGTTGTTGTTGTTCCTGCTGCTGCTGCTGCTGCTGCTGCTGCTGTTGTTGTTGTTGTTGTTGTTGTTGTTGTTGTTGTTCAAATGACGAAATGCGAGCATTGTCCAGAGAACGAGTGGCCACAAGTGTACACATGGCTGTTTATATTCAATTCCCGGGCCCAATTTTTGAACTCGTGTAAGCTTTTTAACCAATAAAAGGACGAACAGATAAGAGGAATAAATGATTTCAAAACTGCCCATCATTTTCTCTTCTTCATAATTACCTCACATTACGCTTTTTATATAATGCATATAAATGTAGTTGTCTTTATCATTTACGATAAACGTATATAAACGTATATGAATAAAGATAACTACTATAATATAGACCTTTGTGTATAATTATTATGTATTGAAATTATGCGTTGTGGGTGTGCGCGCATTTGCGTGTTTCAAGGACAAACTCCACGACTGCGCACGTGTAAGAGGTAGAAACTAGTTGAAGTTGGTCAAGATGGAATATGACTAAGAATTCCTTCCTGGGCGTGTTCCGCCTTTATTCGCGTGGGACGGCAGAAACCGTTCTACCAAACCCAGTGACCAATCGCCCAAGGCAGGGCATACAAGAGGTCGGTATTCATTCAGCCTCCAGAAAATGTTTTGCAGACAATTCTCTGCACGCTTGGTATGTCTTATGGTGTGCCGAGGTTTGACAATAATTCCCATGCCATGCAGAGAAACAAACACCACTGCAGGCAATCACCGGTAGGGTCTCCCCAATGTCGTTTAAATCGCATAGTCACCCAGGCCAGATTCCCCTGTTAAAAAACAAAAGGTTAAAATGCATGGTAGTCCGCACACTTGACATGGGTCGTCGTGGCATGTAAAGCTCACGGGGTTCGGTGTGTCGGTGTGGATTTCGTGTCAAATTGAGACATTGACAGATGTCGAATTGCTTTCATTCAGACCTATCCCGATGAACTGTATCATAGTCCTCTAAAGGTCAGTACCCCTCTTATTTAAGAACCACCCCTTAAGCCCCCTCTTCCGATAGTACTGTGTGTGTGTGTGTGTGTGTGTGTGTGTGGATGTGTGTTTGTGCTTGTTTTTGTTTTTGTTTTGTTTGAGTTGATAGAAGTGCGTGTCACACTTGACAGGAACCTTCATCACATCACGCTGCCAAACCTATAGAAATGTGTACATAATGACGTATAGCGTCCTTCAGTGTTCTCCGAGTATAGCATGGAACCCACGGGGCTCCTTTACACGTACATGACCGAGGATCGAGCATCGTGTACTGTTCAAAGACGAATACTCCCATTTTCACCGCCACTCACTCCCCCTGACATCACTCTTCTTGCCGGCGATGCTCTGCTACGGGCGTCTCGTATTAGAGAAAACTGAACCACGCCCACGTTCAGTTTGCATGAAATGTTGATTTAGGTCCTATATCAGTTCAGAAAATGACAATTATTGTTGTTTGGCGAATTTTATTTTGATGTACCTCGTCACTTTTGTCACAATGTTCTCCATGTCACTGAGTACAGTTTGTCTTCAAATAACTGCTATCGTTACTGCTCCAATTCGGGTTTCGTTTTCTTTTCTTTTTTTTTCATGTTACTTTGGTTTTGCTTATGACTCACCTGGAGAATGATAATGTCAGATGGAACCATCGTTTTAAACACATCATAAACATAATCATCCGAGTCGCCTAATCTATCTAGCTGTGACTACTATGAAAAGGCATGGCGTTACAGGACAATCTAAACAGCTGGTTTTCATGGACATTTCTTATTGCTTAATTTTTGTGTTCGCACGTTTGTTTGAATTAGTGGCAATTAGTAATTCAAGACCTTCGTCACTCTGATATGGGCAAAAATAGAAGAAAAGAATGAACGCGAACTTCAGCTCTATAGTCGAAATACATTGTATGTAATTTGGGCTGGCGCGTTTCACATCGATATACTCGTAAATGTCATTCTCATTTGGTCGGAGCATTGCTCAGCTCACGGTAATAACCGTCCGTGCCTTAGCTGGAATGGATCCTGTCAAATTGTGTTTCAATCGGAGATGTACGACGAATACAATTATAGATGGCATCGTTTTAATCGAGTTATTTCCCATGCCTTGACAAGCAGCAAGACATCGGATTCATTGTATTAGCCGTAATGAGGTTCAGCTGCTCTTTCGTGTAACTGATTCCCGTCATTTGTGATCGCCATCTGGGAGAAATCATCGAATAATTCTATGACATGAAATAATCATAAATAAATCCTATTTCGAATGAGTTACATCGAATTGCAGCCCCTATCTACAAATTGAATGACATTTACAGAGGGAGGAAGAGACAAATTATAGGGGAAAAGCAATCGGTATTGAGTTGAAATGTGTCCGGGACTCGCCTTTTGGAAGGTCAATGACTCATCGGAATTCTGCTCTGCTCACACGACACATAGTTGTACAAGTACTGACACACCTGCAAATACCGAGCATACCTTCAATATGCTGACATTTTGTGAGCATTTGACCAAGAGAAACACAGGTCTGGCCGACATCCATTCGTTAACAGGGGACCTTTAAGGAAGCGACGCTTTACTGCCTCGTGACCATCACAATTGTACTGCATGAAAATATCAACGGCATCCTGAGGTAGTCGGTCTTGAGAGGGTTAAGGACATTGACACGCTCTTCATGCACTATATACGTGGGGGTGGCAATTAAACAGTAGTTGTTGAAATTCTAAGTGATGAATCTATCCATAGACGCGTTCCTTACAGCCCGCGCTTTTTTCTTCCTTTTTTTTTTTTTTTACACCGCAGCTCCGTCATTTTCGCCGTAACAGGCCAACAATGAAGGTGCCTAATGTCTACGGTTGCCAGATTAAAAAGACCTATGATTTCTTTCGAAACTCTCTCTCTCTCTCTTCTCTCTCTCTCCCTCCTATCTCACTCATCATCTACCTCATCAGTCTCACTCCACTTTGTTCTTTGCCTTCTCCTCTCACGTCTATGACATTGATCTACCTCTGGCCCTTTTATGGGGGAAAACGCTTCCATAGGGAATCACCGTGGCGTTTGTACTGCAAATAAGAACTCTTCACAAGGCATCACCTCCTTTGCTTGATTGGTTCCTTTCAGAAGATGAAAAAGAATATATATATATATATATATATACGTGGAGATACTTTTTAAATAGTCATCATGATGTACTTTTTCTTCATAGGTCTACTAAAATGCACACCCATTTGTCATTCACAGAGGACAATTCATTTTTTGTTAAAATCAGTATTATGATCCTGATCTGGGGAAAGGTAGACGAAATCATTTCAGTTTTGTTTTCTTTGTTACTCATTCTCCCAAACCCCGTCCTTCTCTCCCTTTGGTCATGAAGATAGCCAAGATATTGCTCAATTTAATTCTGCCCTGTTTGTTAAGTTACGTCGCTATGTAAAACAAACAAAACAAAACAAAAAAACAGAAGAAGAAGAAGAAGAAGAAGAAAGATTGAACTCACAATATTTAAGAGTGTCTTTAAACATTAATCAAAATCATCATTGATCGAAAAAAGTTTGATGTCCATCACTCTACAACATACGTCGGAGGCTGCACTTACGTGCTGCGATACACGCATGTCATACGATGCATATGTTCATGCACAACCTATCCGTGATAGTATGTCTCTTGTCTCGAATCCTTGTGTGGATCACTTTTTATCTGGGCAGCTGCCATTTCGTCAAACGCTTCTGCGATCGCATTATTTCGAGAACGAGCCAGACGACGTTCATACACCGTTCATCAGCTCAGACCGAGTGCCACTCAACTTTCGAGCTTAAAGCGCGCGACTTCTGCGGGGACTTTCAACGGCGTGGATCATGGACGACCAGTGTTGTTGGAGAAGGAGTTTTCCGCTCGGACAATTCTAGATTCCACACATTACTGTTAGTCACCGCACCTCTTTCGGCAAGAAACAGAGTGTCACTTAAGAGCCATGCTGTCTGCTCCTCCAACGTGCCCTAATGCCCTCGTACATGCGCAGTAGACAAATCATATTTGTGACCTTTTTTATGGGGCCCTTTTTAGATGCGATGACATTCTTATTTCTTTTTATTTGATGACTATGAATCTCGAGGGATTTGTTGGAGGAAGCATTAAATGAACAATGCTTGTCCTGAGAGAGATGCTAGAATAGATTTGGCTCGCACCCTGCATTAACGGGGGTTATGGACTCTTGTTTGCCACCGCGCCAAAAGGCAAGATGACTGCTGACTGTGTTGGAATACACTTTTCATGAAATGGCATCAACGAAATTCTCTATTCTAGTAACTCTACTTTGAATTTACAAACGATTATAGTAATCTTTTCTGTAATATTTGCTCTATTGCGGTGACAAAATATTGAATTCCTAAACCAGGCACTTGCTATTGGACATTCGAAAGACGTTGGCTGTTGATAGCGTCATAACGTGAACTTCTCGTATATCTTTTTAGGGCATATCCCATGATGCACTGGGTTTTCTTTATGTAACGTCGTTGTCGCTATTAAATCACTTTTTCGTGTTCTTGAAAAATGTAACAGACGGCTCAATCCCTGCAAAGGACATAAAACCTATTCTTTAACTCTGGGAAAAGGCTGGGAAGGTCATTTACAGGAGAAATGTCCATTTGAGAAATCACCTCTTACATTATGGCAGTCTGTTCCCTTCCAAGATTGTCTGTGTCCGTAATGTGTATTACGACTGCAAAATTCAGTCGTTTGCCCCACTTAGCATACCTCATATTTTTTATTACAATTGGCATGGACATCACGTTTTAATGCAGATACATCTTCCATGCAAAACGGGGGTGGGGAGAACTTTTGACCCCTTCAATAGATGGATGTTAGATTGATGGAGCCCGGGTTTTACGAATATTCAAAGTTCAAGTCAACTTCGCAGAAATATGAAATCCAAGTTTGTTTGAACATGACGTGAAAACATATGAATAAAGACTAGACCAGTATGGAGTGCTCAGGAATTCTGATGCATAAAGTAAAGATATAAGTTGACGATTCGATGGGTAGAAATATAAATAATTGAATACATGTGTACATGTACAGTCAATCGAATGAAAAGGACTTATATCTTGCTGGTTAATTAACTTTGCACTAATCAAACACGTAAAAAAAAAAACCTATCTACACATTTGAGTTGATAATAAGCAGAGTGGTGTTGTGTTTACTATCTGATCTTGTCCATCTGAGATAATCGTTTTTGGCTCGAATCAAATTCAGTCGACTTATCATCATCATCATCATAATCGTCAAGAACACTTCTTCCTTCCAACCAAGTAACCCGTCCATCCATTCACCCGCCATCCAAACTATCACTAAATCATTCTAAAGTGATGAGGTCATAATGGTCTTACCCCGGATTCGGAGAGGGCGCCGGCGAGCCCCTGAAAAACCTCGTCGTACGTCATGTATTCGGGGATCCCGTGCAGGTCCTCGGCTCTCGGTTCCTCCGATATCGACGACTTCTGCGTATCGGTCAGCGACGGTTTCGGGAACGACCTCTTGGGCGACATGCGGCCCGCTATCGCCCGCTGATGGGCGCCTTCCTTCTGTTTCCGCAACGACTCCAGTCGAAACATGATGGTGGCGGTGGTGGCGGTGGTAGTGGTAGTTGTAGTGGTGGTGGTAGTGGTGGTGATGGAGATGGGGGTGGAGGCGAAGATTCCCAAAACGGATGGTCTGTTTCCAAGGTGACAGAATCGGGCTCGATGATAATCCAAACGTGGGGATATGTGCCAGAATCCGCGCTGTGTAAATCCTGTCGTATTCCACACAGTGTATGTTTGGTCTGCTGTCCTTTCACCCTATGAAGACGTACCATACCTCTTCAGCATTTGAATCCATACTTCACCATCGCAATGCAAAGAATAACGCTTTCTGAAGCCAATTACTGTCCTCCGAAAAATGTCCCTGAAGGCAAATGTCTTTGTTAAAGACTCGCACGAAATGAAACAATATCGCGGTTCATTTTGTTTGTATCTAAACTGAAAGTCCAACGATACGAGACAATATACTTATTGCGTCAACCTTAAAAGTCGATCGTACCAGGTATGTATATGAAAGCCGGATGTGGAATTCCATGAATTCGTGAAGGGAGCGTACTGGTTAAAAGAAAACAAAAAAGAACAATATTTGCAGAGGCACGACAAGTTCTTCGAGGACGATGTCGGATCGAATAGTTGACGAACACGTCAAAGGATGCACGACCAAGAGGAGGGCCAAGCGGTCATAAACTTGAATTTAATCACTGGCCTGATATAATTGAGTTTGATGGCCGAACAGCTCGCCTATGTACAGCCAACACTTCGTGGTACATTCCTGAGACACACAGAGTGAACAAGACACGAATTAGTGGCGCCCTGCACGAACTTGGCAAACCCCGTGATCACAATGAAACCAGGCGGAGAATGCAAGCCGCGCACCAGAGGTTCCCCCCTCGTCGATCGGGGCTTACCCGTACCGGTCCCGGTTGCACTGCAGCAATGCTTGCTTGATATGTTGCCTTAAAGTGTACCAAATACTCGCGACGGCAAAACGGTGCAGTAGGCGAAATTCACCCTGTGAATCAACGCTTAAGTCAAATATACGTAGATATCACTTACGATACTCCATAGAGTACACTCCAACCAATTGTACATAGAAAAGACGCGTTTTATAAAATATTTCCCTTTTCCTTCTTCGACTTATCCTGCATCAGACAGAATTTGGCGCAGAAAAAATTTTCGGCATAGAAATGAATCCTTTCTCCCGGAATACTAGTATTCACCGACTGTTGCTTCTCAAACGTGACATGTCGACAGGATGGTTTGAGTTGAGGGATTGCTCACGTCCAACTAATGACACCAATTATCCTGGAGATAGGAGGGAACAACTGTGACTGAACTAGAGGAGAGTGGATAAAACGAGACAAGAGAGCGGGAGTACGACGCGGGGTAAAAGAAAACCTCCCACATTCGGATTGGACGAAGAATAAACGTGAGATGGTTGGTGTACATGGATTCATAACAGTCTCGCAATGTCTAAAGCAGCGAGGGTGCGTTTGCGAGTATGTGTGAGTGTGGTGTATGTTTACATCTTTACGCATGCATTGTGCGTTTTCGTGTGTGTGTGTGTGTGTGTGTGTGTGCGTGTGTGCGTGTGTGCGTGTTTGTGTGTGTATGAACGTGGGCGTATTTGCTGATATGCGTGTGTGTATTAAAATGTAAGAGGGAAATGTGCAAATTCGTACTGTGAGTTTCTTGAAAGCATGTCGTGTGCCACGTGCGTGTACGTCATGCGGCTGCGTACGTATTTTGTGTTTGTGCGCTGTTTTTCATATTGAATCTGTCGTCAAGTCATAGCGAGTGGATGCTTGACATAAAGAATACAATCAGTAACTGATGATCTGAAGCCATGTGATAATTGTAGTTAAATGCAATAATAGACGTCAATATTTGGAAAGTTTGTTCGCAAAAACCGATAAGTCCATTTTTGAAGATTTTGAAGTACGGTCTCTGTCATAAAGTACAAAATAATCCCTTTTGAATGATATATTGGTCACTACATATAAAGGTACATTTTTGAAGTTATGGTCAAAAGAAGCAAAAATTTTCTTCTTATTCTCTTTATTTTTCTTGACCTTTAATCGCAAATATTTCCATTTGGCAAGTATGGACTTATCGGTTTTGCGAACAAACTCTTATTTTTTTTTTTATACAATTAACGTTAGGTGTATACATGATAAACAAAGCATAGTGTAAGAAATCGGCCCCGACCTGAACGTACGCGGTGTGCCTAGTTTCAAGTGTATTATGCGAAAGAAATCATGACATTCAAAAACTATCAATATAAAGTACTTTATCTTCATAGATCATGATGAAGGCCGTAGATTGAATAAACGGAGCAAAATCACACTCCTCTTCTATATAATATAATATATATATATATATATATATATATATATATATATATTGGCAGCAAAACTTGCACATAGACGTGGCTGATGTTGGGTTGCACCCCTTTAATCAAGCTTTCGGGCGAAATGCCCTTCTTCAGAATGTACACAGACAATGACAACAACGTATAAACAAAATCAACCTAGATATAAAATCATACTCAACTTAACTAACCTTCAATATTATACATTCCAAAACATTCTCAACATATCAAATAAATACAACACATACATAATTACAACACATTTTTTTTTTAAACGGAAAACAAACGAACATACTGTTACTAAATACAATCTCGGAACAAAACTTACTGTATTGGTGCTGAGTGCGGTCTTGTGATGTTGTCTGTGTAAAAATTATGGTCGGGTGTATCTTGTATGTGTTTGTGTGTATGGGGGGGGGGCGTTTCTGTACTGAGGCTCGTTTGTTTTCCGTTAAAAAATGTGTTGTAATTATGTATGTTTTGTATTTATTGATATGTTGAGAATATTTTGGAATGTATAATATTGAAGGTTAGTTAAGTTTAGTATGATTTCATATCTAGGTTGATTTTGTTTATACGTTGATGTCATTAACTGTGTAGATTCTGAAGAAGGGCATTTTGCCCGAAAGCTTGATTAAAGGGGTGCAACCCAACATCAGCCACGTCTATGTGCAAGTTTTGCTGCCAATATATTAACTGTCCTTGCACCGCCCCGCCATGTGGTGGTTAAGTCCTCTGTTGTCAGTATATATATATATATATATATATATATATATATATATATATATATAACATAATAATTATCATGCTAACAACTTATTGATTTGCTGTTTTATTTATTTCAGCCAGTTTTTGCACATTTATAACTAATAGATGGGTCTCATTTGCTGGTCAGTTAGATGAGGTGCTGGTCTTTCGAAAAGGCTTCAAGAGATTTTATTTTCCACTGCCAATAAAAAATAATTTGATGACAAACTGTCATTTAGTGACAATGACTTTTCTCTCAATAATAAAGACGAAAATGCGAAAAAAAAGAAGAAGAAAATGAATTCTCTGCAATCCGGAAAATCAGAATGAAGTCAACCGTTATGCTCTAAGACGCGTCTATGCATCGTTGGCGGTTGACAAGTTTATGACTAGCGAGGCCGCGGAAGAATGGGAAAGGCCAATCATCATGTTGGGACAAATTCTTCGTGTACGCCGTGCGTTAAAAGCGTCCTGCAATCCGTGCTATACAGAACCTGTATGATGAGCTAAATGAGGAAGGCGTTTTCTCATTGTATAGAAGAAGTGGGACAAGGACGCTGTATATTTCTCCACGTGTTCATTCTTGGTTTGGACAATGCACAGGTGGAATGCAATTTTGAGATTTCAATATTCATCGCGTCTTCCCCTCTTCTCCAACCCTCT
This sequence comes from Diadema setosum, assembly GCF_964275005.1. Classification (NCBI taxonomy): domain Eukaryota; kingdom Metazoa; phylum Echinodermata; class Echinoidea; order Diadematoida; family Diadematidae; genus Diadema; species Diadema setosum. The sequence continues at coordinate 32,016,859 of NC_092701.1, forward strand.
TCTTTTTGCTTTGTTTTTTTTTTCTCTTGTGACTGCTTCTTTGTCGTCGCTTTCATTTTGTTCTCTTTATTTCAATGGTTTTGTAATTTCATTACTTTGTGCTTAGATGTCTGTAGAAACGTGTTTATCCTATTCTCTCTCCTTTACTTCTTCCTATTCTTTCGCCTTTTTCTCTTTACTCTTTTCCAATTCCCTGTTAAACAATCCCAAGGAATTATACCATGGATGACAAATTAAATTGACACTTGCATTGGAAGCAAGCTTCATTTTAGTTTAAAAACGGATCTGTTTATACAATGTTGTTTGATTTTGGGTTTTTCAGTACTGGCCGGGACAAAGATTTTTACAAAATAGGTCCCATTTTTAACAACAACAACAACAACAGCAGCAGCAGCAGCAACAGCAGCAACAACAACAGCAGCAACAACAACGACAACAACAACATCATCATCATTATCATCATCATCATCAACAGTTTAAATGTTCTTCAACATGTATGTCAGACATTGAGGTTTAATTTCAATATCTGACATCTAAATTGAAGAATCAGTCAGCGCATGCAGGTGAGGATATGATTATGGGATGATTTCATTTCATTTCATTTCATTTCGTTTATTTCATTTCCAACAATGTAAAACATGTTCATACACAAAATAACACAATATTGATACAATCCTCTTAAACGCTCGATATCAGCACCTCTCATCAAAGATTGTTGCTGTTGTTGTCGTTTTTGCTGCTGTTGTTGTTGCTGTTGTTGCTGTTGTCGTTGATGTTGATGTTGTTGTTGTGATTGTTGTCGTCGTTGTTGTTCTTGTTCTTGTTGCTGTTCTTGTCCCTGTTCTTCTTGTTGTGGTTGATTGAGGAGAAATTTTGAGGGGGCTTCAATCAATACGTTTATTTTTATCTTATTCACTCAAGCCTTGCTTCTTGTTTTTACGTGACATTGTCTCAGTTATAATCACGTACACCATGCATGGTTATACCATGTCGATGTTTCATAAATTGATCATCTTGAAACTTAAATTATTCTGCTGCAGAAGCCTATCATTATTCCTTTTACGATTATTTCCTCTGACAATAGTATCAGACCTTGACGACCCCATCAATTTTCTTTTTGCCTCACCTCACTGTTGTATGCTTTTACTTAGGACGGCATCCCAGCTATTTAAAGGAGTTTTGCGCTTTGTGTTTATTTTTCAAAAATAAATAAGTCACGTTTTCCAGCTGCCTTTTGTCACTGGGTATGAATTATTCGATGACCATTAACTGACCATTTCCATTTAATCCGGGTTGGTTGCTGTCTCTCCCTCTCTCTCTCTCTCTCTTTCTCTCTATTTCTTCCTCTTTTTATATATGCATAATATGAATAAGATATATATACTCGTCTCTTTTTCTCTCTATCTATCTATCTATCTATCTACCTACCTATCTATCTATTTATCTATCTACCAAACTATCGCTATTTTGTTCCACAGTTCCCCTTCTGGAGACAATCTACCTTTTTAATATTAACAAGTTGTGTTCTTTTTTAGTGAACAAAAGATTAATAATGGAATATGTACGCAAGATCCACACTAGCGATGGTAATCCGCTGAGAAATTTGCAATACCATTACTGAAAATCAATAGTTGTAACGATGCAGGCGATATAGCGGTTGTTCAACATCATCTGAAGAAAATTACTTCAATAAGGTCAGGGACGGTCGTCAGTTTATTTCGAACCAATTGAGCTAATGGCAGCGCGCACGGAAATAGTGCTTTTATAGTCGAACCGACCGGCCTAGGATTGATCGATTACAGTTTTCATTCAAATGTCATATCACACTTATGAATAAAAACACCCACATCCCATCAACAGAATTACCTGCCTATTACTTAAAAAAAAATGATGGAATGAAAGAAAAGATAGATAAAAAAATCAACAACAATTCTGCATCTAAGTCCTGATGACTTTGAACCAATAGATCGTAATATATCGGAATCTGTGTCACCTGGTATTAAAGTATGTAGTTGCGAGGAGAAATAAACGTAACGTTTCGTCAATTGACCTGAATGATTATGAAGAATAATGCCCTTTCACGAATTTAAACAATCAAATTATTGTAAAATGCTTGAAATTGGATCGACATAGCATGCTCTATTTTCGTCCTAGCTCTTTAGCAGAAACACACATTCGTCTTAGCGACGGAAACTATAATTGCTTCGAGGTCACTGTAACTGACGTATTATTCATCTTTTTCATTTGTAACTAATGTCACTTTTGTCATTATGATTTTGTCGTACTGAATCGCATGTTTAAGCAATGCATTTGGAGAGATTAAGAGCGATACGCACACACACACACCCACACACACACACATAAATGAATATATATATATATATATGTATATATATATATATATATATATATATATATATATATATATATATATATATATATATATATATTCTATGTATATAGGTTTATAAAATATTGAGTAATACAAGCGTATGCGAATGATCTATGTTTATGTGAAATCACTTAAGGACGTTGGTCAAATTTGCTTACCTTAGCCTCTTAAATGCGAGTATTGATTGCTTTTTCAGTCCTACCATTATAATTACCCTAGCATTTACAAGTATCAATTCTTATATTTGGCTCGAGAGGAACGTAATGAGTTAAAACTCTTGTCCAACGCAGTAAGCACTAGCATTGAGTCGAGCTCTGGACCTCAGTTTTTAAGTTTAGGGTCTAAACCACATTGCCCCACTAAACTTTTGGTGAACAATCCTGCTCCTGTAGATGAACAACAACTAATAATTATCCTTTGTCCTCAGGAAAGGCTATGATGTAAAAATATTTCCATTCCCATCCTTACCCATTTCCATTTCCATTTCCATTTCCATTTCCATTCCCATTCCCATTTCATTTCCCATCCTTATTGAATTTATACTGTGCATATTAAATTTATACTGTGCATAATATGTATATTTAAGAGGCTAAGGTAAGTAAATTAATTATAACACAAATGCACTTCCCAGCATTTTTGATTCAATGTTTCCACGAAATCAATCTTTTCATAATTATCCCACCTGGCGTTCAAATGAGTTTCATTTACCCCTTCTGAGAACGTTATTGGCTCAAAATACATTTATATACACTGGCCCTATAGATTTTGGAATTCTTTAAGTTGTGATATAAAAAAAAAAATCTTTATCTTTGAATTCATTTAAGCGTAAGTTAATTTTTTTGTTGAACTCATCTTAAGATATATACGATTCATTACTTAGCTGGTCTAAGGGTTCATCGTCAATCATTGATTTCATCATTGTGTATTTTTTACATTATCTTATTTGTATAAACTTTGCTCAGCTGATCGAGCTGAAACACATCAATTTCCTCTTCTGATCCCGATGTTCAGCACCTCAATTCCCTCTTCTGATCCCGATGTTCAGCGTGTTGGCTTTTCCTTTCATTTCTTTTTTCTTTCTCTCCTTTCTTTCCATTATTCTTTAGTGTTTTATTACTGTCATGGTATACCCTACTGTAAAGTCATGTAATGTCGTTGTGTTTCTACTGTCTTGTTCTGTCCTGTCTTGTTCTCTCCTGTCTTTGTTAAAAAAAAAAAAAGGTTTAATGTATCCACAAGAATCCTTTGAGTGGTTCACAATTTACAAGCATGCTTCTCAGTGAACCTCTCAGTTCTTTCTTCTTTTTTTTTCCTCCAAACATAACTTTGTATTTTGCCGGTATGCATGTATGATTTCGTATTTGTTAACCATTATCTACCATGTAAAGTCGAATACATGCCTATGTTATATCTTCTGATTCATTTCGTGTTATGTTTGACGAAAAAGAAAGAAGGAATGAAATAAATGAAATGAAATGAAATGTATATTAATAAATGCAATTATGTTCTCTTCATTTTGTAACTCAATGATTATCACATGTATTCTGTTAATTTATGCTTTTTGCAATTATCAAAAATATGTTCTGCTTCTACATTGTATGTAATTTTCTCTGTTTATTTGATGAAAATGAAAATGAATTTGAACTTTGAACTCTGAATATCTCAAGCAATACGGAAAAACAAATACGGAGGAGAAAGCATACTCCTCCCCCAGGCCTTTCCGAAGCTAATCCTTTTTATGTGTTTGAGAACATACCACTGGCGTCAATAAAACACGACATAAGACAGTGGTAGCCGCCTGTGATACTGCTTACAATCAAACAGATTAATACACATACGCGTCGACCATATGTTGGGGGATTTGGAGGAGTGATGATGATACAGCAATCTTACAAATTCGGGGATTTAACATGAGCCTGGCAGATCGCTCCGAAAATGTCCAGGATATGCAGCTACACGTGGATTAGTGCCTATAGCTCGCCGTATCATCAACGCAAACTTGATAGATTGTATCACCTCAGCGATGCATGCTGGCGGCTGAGCAGGGGCTTAGGATGGTTCAGCTCGCCGAAAGTACTAGACAGTTCCCACTTTTCCCGAAACATTATGAGGCTGCATAAATTACATGTTGTTCGCCTGTCATCGCCGTACTCATATCCCTGCCCACGAACAAGATAAAAAAAAAATGAAGGGGAAGGATGAAGAGGAAGAGGAAGGAGAAGAAGGAACTTCTCGGTTTACCGCGGGTTACTTTCTTTGAAACCCGTCTCTCAAACATCGCCTGGGATCAGTAACCGCTAATGAGTTAATCTCCTTTCATTACGGCGAGAGGAGTAATGCCCGCCATTTCAACGTCTGCCAAGGCATCAGGAGGCTGGGAGAATGCTCCACCTACCCTAGAGCAAGTGACATAATACATATAAGACATTACTTGATATTATATAACATCATAATTATTGTAATATCTATATCATTTCATATTATTATATTTCATAATTATATTATGTTACATGACACTTACTTTCATAGTTGTAGTATAAATATATGTAAAGATATCTAAATAAATATGGTATATGTTCTTCTAAATATTCATATTCGTATGTATGCATATATATTGTGATATATATATATATATACATGTACATATATATATAATATATAATGGGATTACCAATTAACCTTTGTATGTAACTCTATCTATTAGTTATTACGATGATGTTATTCCCTATAAATACCTCTCAGCCATAAAAGAAATGCTGACGACCACTATTGGCCTTATTATCATAAAACCTCAGTTTGATTACATAGAAGGTTTTGTGATATTTCTACAAAAGCACAGTCATATACATTATGTATATATACAATTATGTATGTATGTATTTACATACAATTTATACGTATATGTAGGCCTATATGATATATGCCTGTCAGTGGGGGGGGGGGGAATAAAAAACAATCATGTTCCAAACTCGTCATGTACATGTACCATTGTAAACACTCTGCTCAGGTTAGAATCTCTTTTTGTGTGTTGTTTCTTTTTCGGAATCTAGTTACAGTACTAGTAAATTACTGCCTAGCCTTTGTACACGTATAACAGCCACCAAGCTATATAATTCACAATATTTTAATCTAAAACAATCGGACTTTACCTGTTAAGCCATTAACCTTGGTTTGATATATTATTCCATTTAGCTTTAACAATGGCTCTTTTTAATGGTAATATCGATAACGTTTACCGTCAGTGTATGCATGTGCCACTGTGCACAAAGAAACATGATTATGGTGGAAACGTCCCCGCTTCTCGGCCGAGAGCTGTAGCCGCTGACATTGTGTTTCCTCCATCACGTTGGTTCGTGGATTTAAATATATTTACTTTGTTTTCCATTCCGTTTCTTAGTTGTTGTGATTGTTTATTTATCTGATTGGTTCGAAATAATTGCAAACTCTGCTCCCATTACCAGCAATCGGTACGTTCACAAAATTATGGCATATAATACTATGGTGCTGAGATGTTTACTGGACTTAATGTTGCCATGTAACATCGATGTTTTGACAAATTAATATTGTAACGTAGAGCGAGTCAAAATGTCACCTCCGGATTGCCGAGGCAAACGAGTTAATACGTAATAAATAAACAAACTCATACAACACGAACCACAAAAACAACAAAAAAGCAAGCCCAATAACAACAACAGGAAGCAACATAAGTGTAAGCTTTTCCATTCAATTGCAGAACCTCGTTATTTGAGTTTAAACGTCCACAGACTTCGCTACAAGCTTTGCAAGATACATAGGTGAAATGCTGATCATAATTGTTGACCTCAATGAGATTATTTGAAATAGAACGAACCGGCAACCTTTCCGTCAATGGCGTAATGATCCACTTGTAATGATCCACATAAATGATCCATGTTTTAGAAGCTCTGGCTTTCAGTAGATCACCCTTTTCTACCATTTTATTTCATTCTCTGTCGACCTTGTAAAATATTCATTCTTTCCCCTTATCATTCAATTCCGAAGTGCATATATGTTTTTGTTTGAATTAATGGATTCTTGTGTCGAGTTGTTCTTATTGCAGTTGATTGATAAATTGCCCTTTTATCGACGTAAAGAAGCACCAATTATCCAGTGTTTCAGTAGTAAACGTGAATAATAGATAGGATAGCATGAAAGTAATATATATAATAGTAGCCTTGATGAAAGGAAATTTGTCAATCAGCAGAAATAAAAAATAACTCGACGCAAGAATTCATTAATTTGAATAAATAATCAGCACCCGCTTCATGTTAAAAGGATTAAAATGAGCATTGCCTTGCTGGCTGTTGGGTAGTCTACTTCCTGGACTGTATTCGTAGCATTATGTATACACTGACAAGCAGTGTGCCCACGGACCTACGTTGATGGTGTCTGTATGTACACTATATTACACAAAATCACCCCTCCTGATGAATACATGATTTTTTCGGGAGTACCAATTGGTGGAGTGTCGCAATCAGCGGTTGGGCGCATTGTGTGGGTGCATGCATGTGTATGCGTGTGTTAGTGTGGAGAATGCGGACGATTAAAATCGTCCAGTATCTGGACTAGCTGTTGGGAGGAAGCTCGGTAGGTGCAAGGGGGTCTAGTGGATATGATCTAGTGATCAGGAGATCGGTAGTTTGAGTTCAACAAGAGTATGAATGCACTTTATTTCCTTATCATGACTATCACTAAAACATATAACAATCGGTGCTTAATTCACGTCAATGAAGGACAATTTGCCAATCAGTTGCAATATATATAACAATGATAGATACGGCGCATTATAAATGTACTTTATTATTATTATTATTATTATTATTATTATTATTATTATTATTATTATTATTATTATTATCATTATTATTATTATTATTATTATTATTTATCTTTATGATTCACCTCTTGCTAAACGTGTTTCTCACAAAGTATTGACACAAGTATGTACGCAATGTGTTCCTAGTATTATGCTTTACTTTTTTGTTGTATGGAAATAAGCTATAATTGAACTAAATTGAATTGAAATTGATCATCAAACCGTCAAGGAAAAAAAAAACATCGTTAACGTCAGCCTTGACTAACCAAGAAACCTTGAGAGCCATATTCTATATAACAATTTCCAAGACTGAGATAATGATAATAGTAATAATTATGGTAACCTCCACTTGATAAATTGTTTCCTAAAATACTTCACCACCATTTTTCTTCAAATTTCGAATCTTCAGCGTATTTCTTGCGCTGAGAGGTACAGGTACCCCTTTCGTAATATGTTTTTCGTTGTAACGCGTGTTGAGTGCATTAGAAAAAAATGCTTGCAATACTACGCGTTTGACTCGTGTTTGACATTAAAGGTAAAACAATTTATCTCATTTCATTTATGAAGTTTCGTAATGACCTTTTTTTTTTTCATGCACGGTTTTCGGACGGGGGTCCTCAAATCCTCAGCCTGGAATTGCATGAGTGTGTGTCTTTGTATTTGTGCATATTGTGGGTTTGTTTGTATTATTCAATTTGCATGGCCTTCTAGCTAATTCAGGAATAAATGATTAGTATTTTAAAGCAATGAAGTAAAATATTCAGAAAGGCCAATGGATGATTAGCAAAGCTATTATCATCACTCAAAGCAAACTGCATGCATTGGTGTTGTGAAAACACTGTGTTACGAAAATGTTCATTTTCAAAGTTTGTTGTTTTTCTTTATTCCATGCCCAATTTTGACAAAACCTTCGTCTTTTTTTTTTTCTTAACTCTACTTTTTAAAGTCGACGTGAAAACGGAACGTCATTTCAATTCAATTTTCTGTCTTTGTGATTCGGAATTGCATAGGTATCAGGCCAGGGAGGCAATTCCTGGAACCTGCGAGGTATTCTATATCGAGGAATTGACACAAATTAATAGATGAGGGATTTTCTGGCTATATTCAGCAATTTATACAGTCTTTAAACAAAGAATTCTCTCTAAATAGCAACCAGAAGGTCTAGTTATAACCTTGCCCTGTATAAGAGCTAATTGCTAATGAGCCAGTTAACTTGTGTGTTCCACTTTATGGATATGTATGTACTTTTATCTTCTGAAGACTCCTCAAAAGTTGCGTTGTACATACCCGATGCGTTCCATTATACTTTCAATGCACTTTGCATGCATGTACAAGTCGTTGCTTCTTCGGACAAGTCAAAGAGCCAGTCTTGGGTTGTCCATAAGTACTTTTTAAATAGTAATGCAAATAATTTAAATATGTTTTGTGAACTGGTCTACAGGATCTGACTCAGACGCGGGATTTCAAAAAGAAAATCGCAAAAGCCTAAAAGCAGATGAAGAATATGCAAATGACTCAGCTCACCTTAAAGACGCACCAGAAAGAAGCTGCCTAAATTGTTAATACAATACGATACTTGCTTCTGATGGAATTGTTTTCCCGCTCGAGAACGACAAGGCATTGCATGAAAGGGAGAAAGGAAAGGGGTGCTTGTGCAGTATTGTGGTGGGCCGGGGAGGGGGGGGGGAGGGGGGGGGGGGGTAAGGAGACGAGGATATAATTAAGATCGCTTGCTTGACGCCATCAAAATCCTTGCACGCCCATCGCATCAAGGCTCGGGGCAGACTTTAACTTTAAAACCGACACAGATACCTTAAACCTTTAGACATAGCTCGCATAGCAGTCGATCTCCATGCATGTTATATTTGTCTGTTCGCTGTTTCGCCATTTTCCCCCTTGTGCCAAACAAGCTTGATGATACATTGCAATGGATTTGTAATAGATTGACTGTCTTCACTTGGTCTTAACAAACATGGAGAGAATAAATGTTCTTCTTAAAGACAAAAACAAGAACTCCTTGTCACCAGGTAGCGATAGGGAAAGTGTTTCGATACCTTAAGTCTACAACAGGAGGGGAATTCCAAGCAAAGAGAAGAGTTAAGTGGTAAGTAGTGGGGGCGCTGTAGCATAGTGGATACGACTCCCAACTCCTACTCGGAGGACCCGAATTCGATTCCCGCCCAGTGCATACGTCCTTGGACAAGATGTTTTTACCCACCATGTCCCTCTCGACCAAGATGTATAAATGGGTACCTGGCAACGATAGGCAGGGCGCTCTGGTAGAGCAGTGGCAATACTGAAGAAGCTACCCTGGATAAATAAGACCTTATTGTTATAGTTATTATATTATTTTTTACTGAGTCTCTGACTTCGTATCTTTAATATGACGGCTTATCATTCTGCTATGAACTTTGCAGTAGACTCACATCGATTTTCTCATTACCTCTGCAGATTGAAACAAGCCTATGATACTATACCCTTGTACCACAGATCACCTATAGCTTTTCTGTGCTGGCACAGTGCAGAATTGTTTAAACAGCGGCGTGCTATCCGAATTCATGATAACTAGCATCCTCACCTCCATCCCCCGTTAAATGTAAAAAGACTAACAAGAGGTGTTACTTTACCAGCACATTGCGGCACTATTACCATAATTGCCTGGTCACTGGATGCTTTTTAATACGCTCAGCTCAGCGATACGTATGACAGGAAATGACTGCCAAATTATTTGCAGCTCAATTAGGAGCAGATCCCAATGCCCTTGGTTTTGTTTGCTCATTCATGGGCGACTGCTAAAAAAAGGGGGGGGGGAGGGGCTAAGCACAATTTCCCATTATCCCTTTACCAAGTGACAGATGACACCGAAAGATGATCCATAAGCGGAGGTAAATTATAGAATCATTCATCGGGCGGAGAAAGAGAACGGTAATGATCCGTGACGTCACCCGTCGTAGCTAAATGGTTGTGAAATCGCAATCATGTTAATTTCTTCCAACATGCTCATCAGCTTTTCATAGTCTCACTTTAACGCTATGCTAGCTGACATGGCTCAATGAAACGACGAACTTGTTTTCATGTTGATTTTTTTTTTTTTTTTTGGAGCATTCAATAGAATAATGCAAAATAATGTGGTTGGGCAATATCATTGTGATGGCTTGTTCTGAATCATGTTTGGGGACAGTGTGTGTGTTACCATGCTGTTTATCATTGTGTTGGTCATGTGTGTGTGTGTGTGTGTGTGTGTGTGTGTGTGTGTTTTGGGGAGAGAGAAAAGAGGTGAAGATAACATTTTCACTTCTTTTGATCGTCGAATTTCCTACCGCGATTACCTTAATTAATTGACATCTACTCACGTGTAGCCTTTTCATGTTCTGCTCCAACAAAGCAAAACGGTGCGTCAAAAAAAAAAAAAAAAATAGAATAACGGTAACTCCCCAAAGGGTACTGACTCTATTACATCACTAATTTAACAAATATTCCCTATACGGGGGATGGTGGACCCTGCACATTTTTTTTTTTTTTTTTTAGTTTGAGAATTTCTGCATTTAAGGTATCAGGTGCGCCCACTCTACCCTACTGAATGAACACTATAGGGAATTTCGTACATCACATACAGAGATTCGCACAAAGTCACACGGGCACTCGTAGAATTCATGTGGTAAACAAAACGTGAACAAACATGAAACACTGCAGTTCTTTCTTTTTTCGTGAAAATTGTATTTTGATGAAATAAAAACATCATTCTTTTTTTCTTTTTCCATCGTTGCCGTCAACTGACTTAAAGCATTACATCATACAGACAAAAATGTATTGAAATCGTACAATTCCTAGAAGTAAACATTATAACTGTCAATGTTATATGCTAAGTTAACTGGCGGAAGCATGTTAATCAAATATACTGTACTCAACGATTACATTCAAACCTACTGACATACTAGTCGTAGAGATATTTCCTGGAAAGGCGAAGGAGAAGATATGGTTGAATCGTAAAACAAGACTATAGTCCTTGGAAAAAAAAAAGAGAAAAAGCAACCTGTCACTCATGATTATCATATCGTCAGTTAAGTTTATAAAATATGTCTATATTTGTCCGTCAGGTTATTAAACAATCTAATCTGTGATAAACAACGAACGAGCCAACTCGCTAAGAATTCGGTTATGGATACACAGTCAACGAGTCGTATCAAGTCCAAGTGGCCAGTATAGGGTATATATATTCATCAGAATTCTAGTTGAAATACAATTGAAGCACTTTTACGACAACAGTGCTTCCCTTTATCTCGTTCGAAATCACGGGGATACGGACAAGAAAAAAAACACAGAAGATGTCATCGAAAAGTTATTTCAAACATTCCCCGCTATAACAAGTATCACACAATGTAGTGAAATGTACGAATGTTGTTATAAGTTTATGCTCTCCTATGAAACAGTTTCTCGTCAGGCAGCTGCCAATATCAAAACGATGCCCACGAGTACGTCCTACCATGGAAGTCAGTCCTTTATGATATGAAACAAATGGAGAATAATCGTTCCCTCTGAAGACATTGACCTGATCGCACATCAGCCTGAGGTATCGCGGTGCATTCCCGGAATTAAAGATCCACCGAGACATTGATCGAACGACCAGATGCGAATTTGGATGATAACAAACCGTTTGAGCTTGAAATTTTCGCCTCCTCTCATAATGTAATAATATAGTTTGGAAGGCTTATCATTACATAATATTGGGAATGAAATATATAGAAACTATGCCCTTAAGGCTGATGGTGAGAATTAATTTGGGAAAAGGTGCCAAACAAGTGAACGGGAGAAAAAAAAAACAGAAGTAAAGAGTAAAATATGCATGTGAGAGGTCATTGAAACCGCATCTCATCAATAATCACCTATCCTTAAGTCACAGCTGAAGCTAGGCCTGATATATGCCATAGACACAATCAGAATTGTTTGATGGAATGGTCGAAGAGAGAGGACGGGGGCAGTGGATCTATCTATCTGTGATTTCCTAGATTTGAATCGATCTTTTTTAAGTCATTGCTTAGATCTCGCGGCTCATGTTCTACACAGGTAAGTGCTTATGCATGATGAAAGGGGGAGGTGGGAAGGGAATAATGAAAAAAGAAATGATGATAACAAATGTATGGTTCCCCAAAATCAATCATATTTTCATAAATATCCCACTCAGCGTTTTAATGGATCTTAGTAACTCCGAACACAAATTTAGGCCGTAGTTTTTGGAACTTTCTGAATAGTGATATCCGAATTGCTCCGTTGATACATTCGTTCAAAAACAAATTGATTTCTTTTTCCCCTTTTATAATTTCATAATTAAAAAAAAAAATCAAATTAGCCTGTAGGCCGTCTATCACTTTTAAAATGTTAAATTGTCCCTTACTTTATTGCCGCTTTCAGCGCATATACTCGAGTACAGCTATCAGTTCCGTCTCGCTTCAAGTCATGTCTGCAATTCTTATATTTTCCTGTCCTTCTCCATCTTTTTACGTTGAACAACTACTTCCGATATGCTTCTGCAGGTCGCTGTCTCCGTTGTGTAATACCGATCGGTCCTGTTGCCTTGTTGTCATGTCAGTTGTTGTTGTTGTTGTTGTTGGTGTGTTTGTTTTTTTTGTCTCGTGTCGTCTTTTTTTTTTTAAGGTCAGTCTTGTCTCTTTCTTGAGCTTCAGAACTTATGGTATGATGTATCGATAGTCTTCTTCAGAGCAGTCCACATATAGCAAGCATTGTCTTTTTCAATTCAATTCAATTGTTTTTCAAGCAACAGAAAAAAAAAAAATGCCTAATACAAAGTATGCATTTTGCAATTCATGTTAATGAGTAATTTGAAAAAAATAAACAATTAATCGAAAAGATTTTTTTCAAATGAAGAAAATATGCAAAAAAAAATTAGTTGGTTCCTCCACATTTCGTACGGTACTTTTTGTCGCCAAAAAGTATGATGTATGTTTTTCTTTTGTTTAATGAAATGAATGAAAGAAATTGAATTGAAATGAACTGAACTGAATTGAATTGAATTGATCTGATATGAATTGAATAGAATAGAATAGAATAGAATAGAATAGAATAGAATAGAATAGAATAGAATAGAATTGAATAGAATTGAATTGAATTGAATTGAATTGAATTGAATTGAATTGAATTATATTGAATTGAATTGAATGGAAATGAATTGAATTGAATTGAATTGAATTGAATTGAACTGAATTGAATTGAGTTAAATGTAGAATTGAATAGTCAGTCAGTACAGTGAATAAGGGTCCAGTTTCTATCCTCCAACGTCATCTCTGGACTGCGTTCCTGTGGGCAATGTAAGTAAACCCTGTTGTGCTGTTTCTTTTCTGTTTGTTTGTTTGTTTTTATCACTTCAGCCACGTGTAGTTGCTCTGTATACTGTCATAATATTGTCCATTCCCTTTCTCAGCTGTTGGCAAACAGCTAGATTGAAACAAGGTGATTAGATATGGGCCAGAGGTGAGTTTTGTGGTTCACTTTAGCGGAAACCCTTTTTGTTGAAACTACCCATGCAGAGTCATCTTTCCGTTATATATTTCTGTGATACTAGTGCTTGAAATTCATATTTTTTTTTCTTCCTACACCGCAAATAAAATCAAATGCACAGGTCACGATAATGCATTTTGAAGACCTTTTTTTTTTTCTCAAATCAGTGCAATCTCGCTATATTTTTCAAACACATGCGAATACCAGCGGATATGTCCACAACGGTGAATGGTTGAAAGATACCGACGATTTCCAATCCAAACGTTTTCTTGATAAAAACTTCCTGATTTTGATCAGGCAGTACAATCATGATTATTTGAAGTATTTTGATATAAAAAAAAAACAGAGAATATGCTTCCGTCTGGACAAGATTCATAAGAAGAAAACATTTATTTCGGCATGCTAAGATTCATCTCTAATCATAAATCCTCTACACTAATCACCTCGCTGTTTGGTTTTAAAAATCACATACAGACTGCATGTCGTAGGAAGAAAGAAATTGCTCTACAGAGTGTAATGGCACAATTGTTAGATAGTATATCGTCATGGAATCATGGTCTCTAATGGAAGCAAGTGGGAAGTCCAGTAGAATTTTCCGGTACTTCAAGAGTGTACGGCAATATAAACGGTACCGCTGAAATAGCGTCCCCTTTCTGTGCATCGTCGCTAATAAGAAGTCCTTTTATTTCAAGTAGTGCGATATTACAAAGGTTTTGTATGATAGTCCGGTCGTGCACTTTCGGCTGCTGGGTGCGCGTAATGTTATGCTTGAAAGATGAACGTGTTATCTATCTGTAAGCCACGTCTTGAGAGTCCGAAATAATTATTCAAAACCCATTTCAAAAAGCGTTAACTCTGTCTAACGAAACACAAAAACGGCGGTTAGACGGGGGAAAAGGTCGACTTGAAGTTGAAAACACTTTTTCTGCAAGTATTGCTTCTTTTCGCTTAAATTATAGAATACGCATCCATCTATCTAAAAACAAATTTATTGCTTTGGTATACTGTTCTTTCACATCCGTGAAAATCGAAATAGAAACTGAAAAAAAAAATCTGCACGTGTCGTTCTCTAATACCATGAAGAACGAAACAGTTGCATTTTTGAAGACATTTTTTGTTCCTTTAGTTTTTCTCTCGGGGGTCGAATCAAGAGGTAGAGTGACACAGGGATGTCTGGCCCAGAATATAAACGAGATTCATTGTCATCAAAGCGCGTGTCTTTCTATGTCCTTCTATATCATTGCTGATACACCTGTGAAAACATAAGTGTGTTTTTTCACCCTTTGTGTACGTTCTGAGCCAACTGGTACAAAAAACAAAACAAAAACAAAAACACCATAGCATTGTACACAGTGTCTAAAACCCTTGACACAAAAAGAGTTAAACGGTAGTACGCCTAACCAGTTAAAATCAACAATTTGAATATTTGACATGCGAAACATGATTGATCTCCCCTTTAAAGTTGACTCTTTGCTTTTGTCTAAAGCAGATATATATATTTCTCTTCATAATGCACACAACATAATAGATTTTATAACTCTTCTGATCAAGGTTGTAGTCTACATGAATAATTTCGGCTAAGAAGACACACAAATGAATACGATCACGCAGTAAAATGTGTTTACAATCTCTACGAGTATTTAGAACCCTGTACCAACGGTGATTAGTGGTAAATTCTGTCTTACTAGCAACCCCGTTTTATAGTGTGTTCATGTCTCAAACTTCTGACGTCATCACATCCAATATGCATTTTGAGTACTGATATGCCTTTGATGAAAACGAAGAAATCACTGTAAATAATAAAATGGTGAACAGATAAGTGATAATAATAGTCTTTTTACACACATTACCAGCAGTTTCATTTGGGTGATGTCGGCATTGCTATACATTCACTTTGTACTGATTCAGCAATGCGGTATAACAAAGCTTTTGTGACAGTGGAAGAAAAAAAAATAAAATCATTAGGATTAGTCACTAGCAAAATACACGTCATACTATGCCTAGGAACATAACAAGTTTAATGGATGACTCGGCTACAGATGTTTCGTTACAAAGGTTCACACAAATTGCTACTGTCTTCTTCCATGGAATGCTCCCGTTGAAACGCAACATGACACTCTAGAGGACGCTCTTCTCAAATTTAAATCGGTCAAAATTCGGGTGTCATTTATCGCCGAAATAGGAAACGCGCGCGTAACTCACGTCGATCCTGTAAACGCGGTGGTGCTGAGGCCGCGCGCAGTCTTGTGGACAGCTGGGCGTCCCTTGGAAACACAAAGCGACCACGCACTTTTAATAGCTCTTTTCACATCAAACAGTCCAGCCAAACATCGAATTTCGAAAAAAATATGTTATCAGGGGCTGACACATCAGATCAGAGGGAACGGCGTATTATTTGCATGCGCCGTTGTGGGGGGCGTCCAAACCCCTTAATTCCAAACTTCAGTTTAGAGCGGAATATCGTGACATCCCTCGAATTTTGACCGACATCATGTACAGTGGACGTGGAATACATATATCTTTGTTAGTTATTGTACAAGTATAACATCAGAATAAAACCAGATCTTCAAAGACAGATTATGCCCTCAGCGTTGGCCTAAAGTCAGTGCGTCTCATTAATGTACAGCCCTGTAGGCGGTTCCCCACACACCCTGTACACTAATAACAACAGAAATACAACCAGTAACGCACAAACGTTGGGCGAACAACAATTACATTCATCATTCTCCTCAATGAAGTTCACAAATTTTCGTCCCTGAATTTAACATGACATTTGTAATTATTCACTTAGAAGTCTACTTACCTAGTGTCAATGTAATTAAGCTAAAGGTCTGTAATAGTCGAAAAGGTAATTATATATACAACACAGTGCTTCTCTCTTTGCAACTGCAGGAAAAATAAAAACCGAACTAAAGTTAATGGTGTACTATCAAAGTAACACGCATAACACAATACACAAAATCCAGACTGCAGGCATACGACATAGGAGAAACTATTAAAATTGTTCAGATTCCTGCTTGATAGGCTTGCGATATGTTTTCGCTTCAAATCATACGCATTAGGTGTTTTCTTTAAAAGCAAATTTTCGATCACCCTACTTTTCATGAAAACAACCGTGGTAGTGCCATCATGCACACTGATTCAATAAACGTTGTTTAGACACAATAAGTCAAAATCTCAAAAATATTACTTGCATATATCTCAACATATGTTCATAGCTTTGTTGTATAATTATGTATATATTATACACAAGTTGATTTTAAACATATAAGTGGCAAATGCGCATTCAAAATGACACGTCTCCCCTTCGAGAACACTATGCATATACAAATTTCAATATGTATCTCTTCAATAAGACATTCCCATATAACGATAGAGATGATTTAAAAATGCACTTATACAAATATACGCGTCATCTGCATTGTTATACGGTAGGAGTAGCTACTAGCCGTTGATATGCGAAGAACCGGCTATCTAGTCTCGATTTCCACTCCAGTAGCGATCGTGTTTTCTTCCACATTGCCAATTGCTCAGATTATGACAAACGTTGGAAAATAGCATGTGAAGAAAAAGCGTTCACTAAAGCACGTCCTCATTTGATCAGACAAGAAACAGAAACAGAAACAAATTTGTGCCGAGGCTGTCAAAATAATATACGCGGCAGGTCTACAAGTTCAGGAATTGACAAATTGATACATTATCAACCACGCAAACAACAAATAATAAGACAAACTTTAACACTCGCAATCAAAATGTCTACCGGGGTGTATCCGATGACGGATTACGTAATGAAATAAAACTTCGAGTTAAAACCGACATTTTTGTATGGATATATGGATGCTTACTGTATCTCGTGGAAACACACTTACACACAATTACTCACAATCCTTATATCGCTATCTAATAAGTTTGTATCAAAGACAAAACGCGGCTAATGTGCCAGTGACTTCGAATTCTTTTTCATAGTTAAGATACAAGGTTACAGTTTGCAGTGCATTTCCTACCTGATCACTGCCACACGATTTTAAACCTCATTTACCTGGAAAGATGCTAATCGTACTGCGTTCGTGAACTTCATAAAAACGCAGTAGTTCGGTCGTCACCAGTTCCTGAATCAACACATGTATAATTATGATATCCTCCGAAGTAACATGGATATAGCTGGTCCAACAACAAGTAGATAAAAATTGGTCGAACCTACTTTTTAACACAATCTCAACTGGAGCGAACAGGGAATGAGAATTATTTATGGCAATTGTGTAACTGTCTTGTAACTCAGCGCAAGTTGACCTGTTATGTGTAGACTGTCAGTATGTTCAAAGTTCACATTCTTTACATTTTTTCTCTATTAATGTAAGACCAAACCATTAAAGAGCTCAAATAAAAAAAAAGACAGATATATCCATTGATATCATTTTGATATATTTAAGATTAGAGTTGCTGAAAAAAAAAACGCAAAGAAAATAAATACAATATATGTGACAATTTTGATACTTTCAAAAATTGGTCGTTATGTAACGAATGCAGTATATCATCGAAAAGATTGTATTTTTATTACGTTGATGACGACTTTACTTCAAAACAATTGATAATGATGTTTGTTTTTTCAAACCTTCTAATATATTAGCTTCGTATTCACTCACTCTCACGCGCGCTCAAGTACAGAAAAACACAACAAACGTGCACACGCACACACACGCACATACATATACACACGTACTCAACATCATATCATTTACGATTGGATAGTGATTCGTTAATACTTTCACAATGGGTGATTTCAAGTTCTGTGATAGTGCTTGCGCTGTGGTGTTATCTAAAAAAAAAAAAAAAAAATGCCTTAAATCGAACTTTCACACTGACCGTCAAGATTACGTAAGCGACACCGATCATAAAAAAATTTAAAAAGAATGTCTCGCAACATTAACGATTATTGGTGTAAAAACCTTCTTCACAACACCACGAAGTTGCGCAAGAATTGCACGACAAAAAAAAAATGATTGCGCAAATTGGTTTACGTAAAACACGAAAAGATGAAGTGAGGAATATTTCGTAGTAGACAAGTGATATGAAAGAAAAAAAATTATGTGTCACAAATTTCTTACCATATCCATAATACATCGACCTTAATTTTGCTACCCGGCGTAGATTTAAGTGTCTTTTTTTTTCTAGAATGTCCGTGTGTTTTCTTCGGGTGCTTATTGCATTAGTAAAGCTAAGGCCAACACCAAAATTAAAACGACAAACTTGATAATCTCTTGGGACTGGTGTTAGCCACTTTACTGCTAAAAAAAGCACGTTAATTGCCACAAAGAATTATTGTAAAGCTCCATTTAGCAGACGACATTAAGCACAGGACCCGACACTAGACACTGG
This sequence comes from Diadema setosum, assembly GCF_964275005.1. Lineage (NCBI taxonomy): Eukaryota > Metazoa > Echinodermata > Echinoidea > Diadematoida > Diadematidae > Diadema > Diadema setosum. Next base: position 32,035,974 of record NC_092701.1, read on the forward strand.
AAGTACGTCAAAATTTTGAGGTGTACTAACACCAACTGATTTCACTTTTGAAATAAACGCTGGTGTTAGTGTTGAGAACGTCTTAACACCAGCACTAGTATCGAACTTGAAATCACCCAATGTTCCAATGAAGTGTTCTACAAGTGCGTTTGGAACGGGGGTTTATCATAGAACTATAAGAGGTAGCATATCCATGTCTAATTAGCATATTTAAATTGCATCCTCTGTAATGATTAAATTGTTAGTGGAAGCTAACCTGCTATATTGCATTCATTTGAGAAACCTTTATTTCACCAAATAATATGACCCGTCAACACTAGACCCTTATAAGATCGCAAAAAAAAAGTCAATAAAAACTGCAAGAAATTAAAATGCTTGCCTGATGATAAGAAATCTCATTCTTGTAGGTTAAAAAAAAAGAAGAAAAAAAAAAGAAGAAGAAAAGTTAAAGGGACTGTACAGTACCGGTTGAGGTTGGGATTCATGTTTTGAACATTCCTAAGTGAGACAATGAAAAGCCTCTTATGAAATATGAAAGAGCATGCAATTTTAAGAAGGATTCAAAGTTTATTTGATGAAAATTGGTCTTCAAATGGCTGAGATATCCAAAAAAGTGCTAATGATAAAAGGCGACATGCCACAACTTTATTAGGATCTCTTTGTTTCACCTTGTTTTGGATATCTCAGCCATCTTAAAACCGATTTTCATCGAATAAACTTTTGATACCCCTTAGAACTGCATGCTCTTTGACATCTTATAGAGTGGTTTCTGAATATCTCGCAAAACGTTAAAAGCTAAAATCCTCACCTCGACCAGAACTGTACACACCCTTTAATGTCATAACATGGTAAAGCTGAAACTCTACAGATTTTAACAAATTTTATTTCAGGAAATCGATGTTCAGTGACTTTAATATATCAATCACTTATCATTAAAATTGATGTACAAATATCATTTAATGATTTATCAGGTTTTCTTGACGTAAATCTTGATTCAAACCAGGGACTTGTGATGAGCATTCCTTCGTCAAACGTACAATGAATAATACGGCGGATGGTTTATTCCATGTCAAATCCTCCTAGTATTTCAAATGTGTGTTATTATTATTATTATTATTATTATTATTATTATTATTATTACTATTATTATTATTATCATTATTAATCTCGTTTTAAAGTCGAGAAATAGGTCGATTTATCTCAACCTGTACCTTCATCCACCCCATTCCTTTTTTTCTTTCTTTTTTTCTTTTTTGAAGCATACAAAATGATAACTGTTCATCCGCTTGCAGCATGTGGCTTATCCGACATCAGAGGCTGTATAGGAGAAGAATTTGCAACATCCCCGAGTAATTCCATCTTCCTTTTTTGTTTTCTACGTTTTGTCCATTTTTTGTATTATTGCTCCTCATCTTAATCTTTATACTTGATTTTGATGCTGGGACCTACGCTCAACAAGCTTGCTTCTAAGTAGGTTCCATCATATTTCTTTAGCATTTACTCTCAGATTCAAACTTTCATAGATTGACCACTATGTTCTATATGTTTACAATATTCTATTATGCTTCCTAGCTGGGTATCATGTATTTTTCCTCTTGTTATATCTGATGTATTTCTTTTAACCGAGAAATACGAGAATAAATTGAAATTGAAATTGAAAATTGATTTCCCCTGCATTGTGTTGCTGTTCTTGTGGATCTGCAGTAAAATCAAGTCATTCTCTCATCGAAGACGAGGTCATTTGACTTGATTAGTCACAAGGCCATTATTTGGTTTGATCACTGTTCCAAAGGAGCCAACTCAGACCAAAAAAAAACAACAACAAACAAACACATACACACAAAAAAGAAACACGTCAGTACGAGCTGGAAAAAAAGAAAAGCATAATTATATTCAAGTCTGGATAAAACCAACTGTCTTTTAGTAACCTTAAACATAATGATATCCATATTTCAACATTCATCTCTAATAATTCCACCTCTCACGTCAAGTGTAATGGGCTCTCTCGCGTCTCTCATAGGCCACGTTCAAGTCCCAAACATCCATTAATCATAGTCAAAGCATGGGAATTATTGTAGGCCTACTGACGAAACACAGGGAATAAACGAAAAGAAAATTATCTTTTAAGCTAACGTGCAATTCCCATTATCACTTGCGAAGATAATTTGTGCAGAGAGTACAAAATATTGCATCGTAATTAAGTCGGAATACACGTTGCCATGGCAATTCTTCATATCTGATCACCACGAAATACATTTTGGATACCATGGTATCAGACAACACAAGTAGAAAACGAAACACATCTTCCTCCTATGTGCCATATCGTACTTAATTCAGCTAACAGGCAAATACAATACATAACTTGGAGAACAGGGTACTTTCGGGTCACTAGTGTTGACGATGAATAAACCAAAGGCCAGTCGCCAAGCGGAAGAATTATTTACATGTCAAAAAAAAAAAACGATCTACGAAAGCAAAAAAAGATACCATCACAACACATCCAAAAACAACCTTTCCCACATTTTGAAAAGCACCAAGTGTTCATGAACGTGCATGTAGAATGATTACTGTCACGATGATTAGTCATTATTTGCTGTATGAACAAAAGAAAAAATAAGAACAACACATCGGGGGAGGAAGGGAAACGTGTCGTCATTATCTCGTCCGTAACCCCCACTCCTCGGACACGAGGGGGTACTGTCAAACCCTCGTTGTGTTCCTGTCCTTAATACTCGACCGCTTCCGCTTGAGGTGCCGTGAGCCTATATGGTTCATCATGTGGTTAGCGCTGAACCGCCGCTTCTTGCTCTCCTTTCGCGGCGGTCCACCAAGGATAGGCACATCCGGGTCTTCGTCAATAAATAGAATGGGTTCATTTTTCTCCCACTCGGGCGGGTAGAGATAGGCCGCGATGTTGGCGGGCATGGAGGTGGACTTGGGCTGCCCGCGCGTGTTGCGGTTCTCGTTCGACGGATCGATGAGCATCCCGTCGTCGAACACGGGCGACGAGTCCGTGTTGGAGTCCTTCGAGTCGAGCAGGTCGCGCGAGGCGGCCTGCATGATGTCCGAGCAGCCCGATTTCACGGACTGCATGCTGTCCGGCCGGTTCAGCGGCCTTTTCACCACATCCTCCATCTTGTGGAACACCTGCGTGCCGGGAGTCTTATCGCCGCCATCTTGGATTTTTTGCTCCATCTCGTTCATTTTCTTGTCCATGCCCGTGAGCGCCTCGAACATCTCGTACTTGAAACCCGAGATGTCCTGTTTGAGCCTGTTCACCCACTGCTCCTGGTTGTTCTCGTCCTCGTCTCTCTTCGCGTCGAAGATGTAGCGCTTCACGAGCTTACCCATAATTTCCTGCCAGATGAGGAGGAGAAAAAAAGTGTAGGGGGTGAAAGGTCAAAATGTCAGCAATCCCCACGAGCTATACGGTCTACACGCAAGACACTGTCTAAGCAAACAAGGCCCACGAGCTAGACATTACTTCGCTAGTGGGCCTGTTTTACGCTGTGTCTTTCTCGTGGGCTGTATGACTCGTGGGTATATGAATCACGGACTTTTTTCCATATCTACCTAGTGGACCGTATAACGCGTGGTTGTCGGGCTTGTGGAATGACCCTTGAACCCCTCTCCAACGCCTCGAAACGACAACAACGTCACATTAATCGTACACGACACTTTAAGCATAAAATATATTTTGAAGAGTCTGAAAACGTGGACATTCAACGTCCACATCAGTGAAAATGGTGATTTTTCATGGCACATCCCCTGTGTAAACTTAACAATTTCACCAAACTACAACTTCGTCTATCTGAATGGCCTACACTGCTACAAATCAATTATAGCGGTAATGATGATAGAAATTACAAGTGTGGTAACACCACTGCAAAATCCATATTCATCGTGAACATATACTTGAAACGGCAGTCATCAATATACTTACTCATAGCACTAACTAAGCTCTATCAATGCTGGTTGTATTAGCAAGATTTTTTTTTTCTTTTTTTTTTAAAGATTCCTCAATTCAAATGGGTACCATTACGGGGGATGGGGCATGGTGACCATTTGTACAAATTATGATAATAAATCACCCTAGGGATGATATTTGCCACGTTTGGTAAAAATCTAAAACCTATCACGGGGTTTTCAAGAAGAGGCTGAAAACCGCCATTTGCAGTCACAAAACGGATTTACTCACAGCACCAACTGAGCTCTATGTCACTTCTGTTTCTAGAAAATATTTTTTTTTTTGAAAGATTCTTTGATTTGGGGCATGGTGTCCATCTTAACAAATTGACATCCTTATCACCCTTGGTGAAAATCCGTCAAGGGTTAATGCACGGTGGACGATGCAAGACGGACGACGGACGGAGGGCGACGGATGACGGACAACGGACAACGGACGACGGACAACGGACGACGGACGACGGACGACAGACGAGGCACGACGCACGACGGAAACCCGGCGATGAATGATCGCAACGGCTTACTTACTTGAGCATTTGACTCAGGTGTGCCAACGTGAGGGATCACGACGTCGATTTGTAACTATCAGGCGTGAAATCCATCATAACTACGAAAATCTACTTCAACATCTTTAACAACATTATCATTATAGTCTTCTCCGTCATGATAGCAGCGCTTTGTACGATAACACCGATTTGATGTTGTTGAAAAACTGAGTTATAAAAACATGGATGGCATCAAGCAGATATTCATACTATAATAGTCCTTCGTTAAAATGAAGCAAACAAGCAAAACTTCGTATAGTATATAAGTAATTGATCGGGAAGATGATTGCCCATTATGTATTATCGCTCAGTACACAATTCCTATCATACATTTATAGAAAGAATGTACATGTACTCAACATAGTATAGAAAATCAGAAGTTTGTTTGTTGTTTTGTTTTGTTTCGCTTTTCTTTTTTCGTGATATCCTCAAATCAACCCTCGTTTCTGCCGTGTCGATTCCTTTTAAACATCATTGGAGCTAGGAACTTGTAGTAACTTTGTGAAATAAAACTAGTAATACACAAACTGATTTCCTATCGCGCAAAGAAAACATTCACTTTATACGATGCGCATTTTAAAGGTCCAGTTTACCTTTGGGAGCAGTGATTTCAAAAATGTTCAAGATATCACATTTGATGCATATGTGTAGGTCTGTTGTATCACAAAACATCCTACCATATATTTTTTTTTTTTTGCAATAAAGCCTAAAATATGAGGAGATATCAGCATTTTTCTCAATAAACCATAACTGTATACGGTTTAGTCTGGAAGCATTCTTATTATAACTATTGTTCACATTTTGTGTATTTAACAATATTTAACATTGATTATACGGATTCAAATTTTTACAGTGGTTGTTTTTATCCCTAACTCACATTTTAGAACTATTTTAAGGCACTAATGTTGGGTTTTTGTTTCATCTGCAAATGGTAAATTATGCCTTTAATGTTATTATCTTATGTCCCTAATGACTAGCAGCATCAGATGGTTTTGTTCTTTTTTTGTCTTTTTCATGAAAGCGAATAAACGCCGTTGCCGATTGGCTACTTTGACAAAAATCAGCCAGAATGTCTCGCGAGAACCGGGCATATATTCTGCCATAAAACCGAAACGTTTAGTTCATCAGAATCTGACTAGCTCATTCTTGTGATATTATTTATCGTCAGAAGTTGTCCCCAGACCGACTTAGCTTAGGGGTATACCCTCTTTGAGTTTATCATCTTCGTTGAAATAAATTGCTCTAAATAGTCTCCTACATCACCGACTAAGTTGTTTAACCTTATTTATTGCGTCAATTTTCCTTCACTGGTCACACCAGGCGCGTGTCAGTATGTGTCCCATGCACGTTAAATACCCGGATGTACTGTGTCACTACACACTGCCAAGTATTCTGAAATAACACTTACCCGGTATTGTTGCTCCTTTTCTTCCATATATTGCTTATTCCTCTCCTACAAAATGACACGAAAAAGGAATATAAACATGCTTAATGTATGTAAAACGGACGCTAGACAAAAGGTCATTTCTTATTAAAATGCTGCATTACTGTATATACATGATACAGTACAGAGTGTGGGGGACAACCCGGGTTTTAAATCGTTTTAATACTTTTTGCTTTGTGCGAAAACGGGGTGTGCTGCGTATTAGACATCTAAATTCCCCTATCTATGTGCTCCCTTTATATACAAAAGGAATTGGCTGGTCGTTTTTTGCAAGCGAATGCGATCATTAGAACAAATTTATGTTTGCAGTGAGTGTTTCATTAAGCTGTTCGTAAAGTTACGAACGACTTATGAGCGACTGGTGATCAGTTCTTGTGCTGAAATATGGAAATTCTGATAAGTATAGCACATCAGAACTGATCACCAATCTCTCATAAGTTGTTCGTAACCTTACGAACAGCTTTATGAAACAGGGCCCTGGTCGGTCGGTAATGCACTCTCATGTGCAGCTGCCTGAGCTGTTAGAATTGAAGATCGATATCATTTTATGGTAATACTCCACACCGTTTGTGTGAACATTACAGAGAGAAATGAATTTTCTTCATGGTAAATAGAAACTGTGTCATCATCATCATCATCATCTTCATCATCATCATTATAATCATCATCACTGAAAGAGAATTGAGCTGTTGCTGGACGAATAACACAGCTTCGGTGCATGTTCATGAAAAAAGAGAGAAACTGTGTTTCTGTTTAATAATAATTATACTGGTTTTTGGTAATCAATGCATTCATTGCCAGGATATTCTCGTTATGTACAGTTACAGAGTTTAGTCACAATCCAGTAAGTCAGAGTAGCATGCAAAATTAATTGGTGAGGCGAACGGATGAGCGGTAATTACCTTCATTTTTTGTCTGTGTTTTTCACCCCCAAGTTGGCCCCGGAGCCACCTGAACAAGTAAAGAACCGACTTTGGGGTGGGGATGATGTTGAAGGGCGTGGGTAAGGAACCACGCCCTTCAAAGTAGCTCATCCAGAGTTTCGATCTCGAGAATTTCCATTGGATGTCTGCATCTTCCTGCAAAGGGGTATAACAAGGGTGAAAAGTTGTGCATTAGTATGGTATTTTACTATCTTAATTATAAGTAAGAATCAGTATCAAAGCGATTACACGTCTTGAAAGGACTGGAATATTCACTTCGAATGTCCTGTTAATCAATTTATCAATTAACAAACTGTGCATACGCTAAAGATGAGAGAGGGATCACTCTATAGTGGATAATCCTCCTGACTCCCAGTCGGAGGACTGGAGTTCGATTCCTGCCCAGTGCTTACGTCCTTGGACAGGATGTTTTTACCCACCCACCATGTATGAAAGGGTACCATGCCTTGTAGCACTAGCATGGCTGGGCTAATAATAATGGTAGGACCCTCTGGTAGAGCAATGACAACACTAAAGAGGCTAGCCTGGATAAAGAAGACCTGTTATCATTATTTCTATTATTATTATTATTATTATTATTATTATTATTATTATTATTATTATTATCATCATTACTGTTATTTTTATTATTAACATAGGACATTAAAATACTCATTTCATGATTAGATAAAGATGGGTATTAAACCATGAATTGTGGATTGCAAAGTTTCATGTGTCCCTAAAAACAGGACGACAAAGAATTTATTATTTTTTTTAAGAATTACAGAGAAAGAGCAGGAAGAAGAGAAGAAGCAAAATGATGGTGATGAAACAGACGAAAGTGGAAGGAGAGATCATTGATAAAAGATAAATTTGATGGACAAATTGTCCTATATAAATGGATGTAAACAAGCAACGATAATTCAGGTTTTATTATACACAAATAAGTTTCGTGACCGGGATGAAGATTGATGATGTCGAGAATGAACTGAGTACACTGGAAGCGGAGCGTGCATGTAAGACGCGGTAAACGGGACTGGCGTCGGTCCTTACCTCTATTCTCGTATACGTGTTGCTCATCATGGCAATCAGTACATTTAGTAGCACAACGATGGCGATGACATGGTAGGCGGCATACAGCAGCAAGCCAACTGTTTCCGTAAACCAGTGATCTACGCCCCGGATGTCCACTATGTTCATCTCAGGTAGGCCAAAGAGAGCCCAGAAAAGAGTGCTGAGTGTGTACTGTACCCTGTGTCCATGGAAACCAAGACCAAATGAGAGGGGAAAAAAACAGGGGGGTACGGTGAAAGGGGGGGGAAGAAACAGACTTTTAAAAATGTTGTACATTGATAAGAGAAATCAAGGAAATCATTAGATGTTAAAAAAAAAATCTCGTAAGATTCTTTACCAACACTCTCAGTTGTGTAACACGTTGCGAGATTGCATAGTAACAATTTGCTCAGGCTAAAAAGAAAAAGAGAGAAAACAAATCAATTTCCGTCTTTCTTGCGATTACGTTGTGTTCTTTTGTTGTGCGTCTGTAACCTTGGGATCTACTTGATCAGTCTATTGAAGATGGATAGGCAGGTTTCGCAGGTATGCTGGACTGCTTACTTCCAGCTTCGTAGTATTGCAGCTATAATTAGACCTTTGCCGGTTGCAGCAAGCCTCATCCATTCACTCTTAACATCAAGACTAGATTTCTGTTACAGTTTTCTAGGCACCTGGCCTTCCATCTGCAACCTTGAACAGACTTCAAGCAGTACAGAATGCAGCCGCACGTTTGTTCACAGGACTGAGGAAGTATAATCACAATGCACCCCTGTCCTGGCTGAGCCGCATTGGCTTCCCATCAAGAACAGAATTGATTTCAAGATCGTACTGCTCACGTTTAAGGCAAGTCATGGTCTGGCCCCAGGATACCTGTCTTCCCTAATCAAGGGGCGTCAGCTTCGCCCTGGCCTTTGATCATTTGACATTACTCTCCAGATGCCCATATACCTAACGGGATATGAAAACCGGACATTTTGCTCTATTGCTCATCGCCTATTGACCGATTCGGGTTCGTTGAGGGCAGCAGACATTTTATGGCACTGGGCGCAGCCATGAGCTCAAATTGCGGTGTCTCAGCCGACCCCCCCCCCTGCTCTCCCCCACCCCCAGGGCAACATGTTTATCGCGCACTTGTAACAAAGGTTCGCGCACTAAGCAAGCATTCGCGCACTCAGTACGAGATGCCCATTGGCTAAAACAACCACGCATCAGTTTTTCATTCTGCGCGCGTAAGAGGGGTGGGGAGAGAGGAGGGGGGGGGGGGGGTCGGTTGAGACACCGCAGTAATGGCGCTGCCCATGCCAAAAATACACATAGCGCGTCACAGAATCGGTCAATAGAACTGCCTCCTATCTCTTCTCCGTGAAATTGACATACTTGATAACTTAAAAGCCTCACTCAAGACTGACGTTTTACTAGACACTCAATTGCTAAGTCGCTTGGAGGAGTCTACGCCTTTGAATCTTTCAAAGACAGATATATGGCGCTATACAAACGTTGTGGATCACCATCATCCTCTTTCTAATACCCATTCATACCTCTTTCAAAAATGCATCGTCCAATTAGCCGCATAACAATAATGCAGCATGACCTACATGTAATTTCATAGAAAATGCCCATATAAACTTGACAATAATCCGCCTTCCTATTTTTTCATTGCGAACGTCCTTCCCCCTCCCCTCCCCCCCCCCAAAAAAAAGGCCTGAAATGTAACTAAACACGCCCCTCCGACACTGCATTCAGGACAAAGGCGACCTTTTGATGGCATCTTTGAAATAATCCGTATTATTTAAAATAATCATTGGTCGCGATGAAGAAATTTAGCAAATAATTGCAACATCGAAAAACTGCGGATTACTCTGGTGATGTTGCTACCTCTATGACCAAATAATACGGATATAATCAATATAAAATATTAGAATTTACGACAGGGAACATGCGGGTCTATTCACATTGCTTGGTTTTAATGTCGGAACGGGACCAGAGTAATGGTAATCCGCACTTCTTATTTTTGAAAGGAGTGAAAGGGGTACTTGGAATCATAGATTGTGTATTTTTTAATTACACCACCATTGTCGGTAAGTGCTTCCCGAAGCAAAAATGATATAGAACGGTTAATGTTCTAAACCATTTCTTTTTTATTGTATCAATGAGAATTTTTAACGCTGATTGGTATAAAAAATGATATCGCTTTGGCATTTCCACTTCGTGCAATTTTCATTGTTAAATTAAGTGGTGAGGAGAGTGAAAAAATGCATTTTCGTTGACTTACGTCTCAAACGGCTGCTTACAGTGTTCTTCCATCGGATTATTGACATCGCAGATGGTACGAGTGATGTAAGAGTAGTAGCCATAGAGTTGGTTCATACCAAGGGAAAAGGCGATCCACACGAAACAGAATATCAAAAGAAATTTACAGATATCGAACATCATGTTGCCGAGCGAAATCTGCATGGGCCCCACGTGTCGGTTCATGACAGTGTAGCAGATAGGCCGAAGAAAACTGAGGACCTTCGCGATGGCGAAGAGGCCCTCGGAAATTAACATTGGGTCATAGGCATCCCAGATAACGCGACCGTATTTCTCAATACCCGACTGCGTGCCGCCACCAGCGATTAACCCTGAGCCGCCCCGCCGTCGACTCCCGCCACCGCCCACGGACTGTGTACCGCTGCTGGCCGCTTCGAGGTTGTTGATCTTCTCGGTCATGTTGTCTAGTCGTTCTCTCACTTTCCGCAGCTCCTCCTGGAGCGCGTCGGCGATCTCAGTCTGTTCCTCGTCAATGTCGATCAGGTGGTCCGATAGCTTCTCGATCTCCACCTTGACCTGGTCCAAATCAGACAATGTTATAGTCTTGGCGGGGTCCGTCACCGTGATCGGTGTCTGGCCCGACGTCGTGTACTCCATGTCGTCCGTTGTCGCCATTAACATGTCAGTCGTCGGATACATTGTCGTAGCTGTCTCGGTAATGTTTGAACCTATTTGACCATGCTGTAGCAAAGAGAGAAAAGAGGACTATATTAGTTCTATATTCTCTCAAAAATGAAAGATAGTTCAGTTCCTAAATTATTTTGATTGTGTTTTAAGACCAAGCTGATTTCAACGTTTCAGCATTTCAAATTCAAGCCAAAGAGGGTGGATGCGAATGTGTTGTACTTAGACTATAATGGAACCAAATGAAATGCGTATTGTATACATGTTGATATTCAAGCGAAACACGAGAAAGTAAAGACAGCAACTTCATATTGTCTCAAATTCACACTGAAGATTTAAATCAAATCCAAGGTTAAAATTTTTGTCTGAGTGCTAGATGCTGCAGATTAGTCCGCCTAGTGTTTTATGATGGTTTTACCCTATTTCGTGTGTGCTGAATCCGAATCTGGATGAAAATTTACTTTTGCAGCCTTGGGGTTTTATGATATTCAAAGTGGCCGCCAAATCGACCTCACAAGACGAAAAGTAATATAATTTCAATACAGTGTAAATTTATACTCTGCAATCGTAGCTACCACTGGGTCGGCAACCTACTTGTACCCATATATACATAAACATTGTTTCTATCTTATCTAACCAAATCGCTTATCCGGACGGCCGCCGGGTAACAGCATTGCCGGATAATAGTCCGACTGTACAATGTTTGTGAATTTCGGTCCTATGGGATTTACTCACTTCAACAAAGATGACTATTCTTAGAGCGATGGCGGCCCAGTATAATGAGAGGGTGAGAAAATCCAGGACGTTCCAGCGATCCTTGAGATATCTTGACCCATAATACCAGAGTTCCTTCACCTCCACCCAAGTAAGACCTGCCAAGTGACAGAAACAGCAGACCACTGTTAACTGGAACACAATCTGCTATTAAAACAAACAAACAAACAAACAAACAAACAAAACAACTTCCCTTCTTCCTTGCCCCTTTCCCCATCTTGCACATATTTGCGTATTATATTGTGCTTTTATATAAAATCATATTACATTTAGCGCTTCCCTTTTCCGTCCAGTGCAGCGCAAAATCAACCTCACTTCTGTTCGTTCAAGATCCCTCCCCACGACATCTAGCGGCATATAGCCGCGCAGAATTACAATCACTGATAGCGAAAGGCAAGGAAAATTGCCGAAAATGATGATGGCTTACCTACGACCCAGAGCACGATGAGCCATTCCGTGTTCCGGGGCGGGTTGCTGCGCTGGTCGGTGTCGACATCGACGGTGTACTCAGGCGTGAAGGAGGACTGCATACCAAGGAGGAGTAGGAAGATGAGCATGGAGCTGATATGGCAGACGAACTGGATGTGCGGTACCCGCATGAGCCGGCCGAGGCTCCCCCACGGGTAGAGGATGTAGAGAAGGCAGAGAATTGGGAAGCAGCACGCGACGAGAATGGTAGACAATGTCGACGAGAGCCAGTTCGTCATGTACCAGTTGGGCAAGCCCTCGTACCAGAGATGAGTAAGGCGTTGCTGACAGTGTGGGTGGGCCACGAACTGGGCGAAGGGAGACATGTAGTGAACGGAAATCAGCTTCCTTTCAATATGAATGATTACTTTTGATGATCATGTTTATCACCAATGTTAACGATGATAATGACAATGAATTATTTACGTTACGATGACTGACATTAATATTTTTTCACATCAATTCATTGGTCTCTTATATAAGGGAATGCCATCGTTGTTGCTAACTCAGCATTGTCAAGTGCCCTCATAAATGATTCTACACCTGTTTCATGAGAGGCATACAATAGCTTTAAACAGCTAGTCCAATGAGAAAGCTGAACCAAGAAGAATTCGATCCTACCACTTTACCTGTCGTAATGTCTGAGGCGCCACAGCATTTTTTTTTCTCCCACCATTAATTTCTTCTAATCCTGTCGGTGGATTCGACTCCATGTTCAAATCAGATCAGATTGAATTTTGAATGTTTCCAGCACCCAGGTCGGATGATATTGTTGTAAAGGCAACTTATAAAAAGTCATGTTTCCCTCTTAATTAATAGTTTGCCCGAGTACTTTCGAGAAAAACTTTCCAGGCATAATGGCATTTTTGTTTTGTCTCTTTCCCCCTTTTTGTGCCAATGAGTCGAATGTGAACAACTCTCACACACAAGCATACGAGCAGGTAATAGCATGTGACACGCATAGGGTGAATGAAAAAGAAAAAGAAAAAAACATGTCTGTTTCCCTCGCCCGTTGTCTGTCTGTCTTGCTGCCTCTCCCACTACCCCCCCCCCCCCCCGCCCTGTTGGAAAGAACAAAGTGTCTCACAGTGTGTCCACAATGTGTTCACATAGTCGACTATGTGAAGGCGTTCGAATCTACCAGTGTGGAGATGATTTCACACTGTGGTATGGTCTTTCACAGAGTGTTCACATAGTATTGTTCTGTTTCACACTGTAAATTGATGTTTCACAATGTGTTCACAATATTAAAAGTCTCGAATTTAACAATGTTAAGAGTTTTCACACTGTGTTCACAATGTCATCACACTGTGTTTCACATTGAGTTTCACACTGTGGGACACTGTGTTCTTTCCAGCAGGGTCTGTCTGTCTGTCTGTCTGTCTGTCTATCTCTCCTTGGGATGTCACCTTTCTTTGTTCGTGGTGTATTGCGATCTTGACTTTGTACGGTCCGATCCCGCTGTCACCGATGCCATAGAAGCACGGGTCGTGGTACAGCACGCATGTCTGTTCCGACTGGTTCCGAATGTGGCCGAGAATGTCTGCAGCGAACTGTTCGCACTGGTTCGCCAGCCCCGAGAACTCCTCGGAGAACTCCGGGTTGATCTGGCAGAGTTTGCGCAGTCGCACGCAGCGCTCGAACGCCGTGTTGATCGGATCGATGCTGGTGAGGGAGATGAAGGCTTGGCTGGCGAGCGCCCGGTAGATGTTGAGCATGCCCAGCGAATGTTGCAGCGTGTTGGTCTCCGTCGAGAAGGCGTAATACTCGGGGTCCTCGATCCTTGCGCCGTACTCCAGGAGGATCTTGATGATGTCGTAGTTGTTGTGATGCGCAGCAAGCACGATCGGCGTGATGTCGGGATGGAAGTCGCCGTTTAGTGCTCGACAATTCAAGTTTTCCTACAAGACGTAATATTTTGGAAAAAAAAGAAGAATAATTAACAGTAAATGGTTTTAGCAAAATGACAAGACTTTTATGCAGTTATTATGTCAGATATGCACTTGTGAAGAGGTTATATCACAGTTTCAGCAAACATTTTCCAAGAGTAGGTGTACAAAATATTTGTGATCAGCATAAAAACATTTAACATTGTATTCTTAAACATCATATTTTTTACCCTTCATAGAATGCATTTGCTGCTTGTAAACAAGAATCATTAATTTGCTTCTGTCGTGCACAAAAAAAGAGAATACATGAAAAAAGCATGTATTGATAATTGTAATAATAACAAAATCGATAATTTCAAACAATATCATTGTCATCATGAACATTGTCATTCTTACCTAACCATCATTACCATTAACTATGACAGTACTGTCTATAAAAACGCGCTTCCTAAAACACGTTAACATTGACATTAATTATTGACTGTTACATTAATTTTCCTGCGACGCAACGTTTTCATTTCACCGCCTCCAACATACCCCCCCCCCCCTCCGTGGATTTCCGCCAGTTTCTGAGGTGTGTAATCACATATTGTTTACTCTACCAGGAAACACACATTGTCCCCCTCAAGAAGTCTAGAACTTAGCGATTCTTCAAATACATCGACTGTACTTTGAAACAGCAGACAAATATGACTGCATGCAGTTTTACTTACCGGTATATTCTTTTGTTTGATGTGCTCACATATCAACTGGACGGCGTACACGAACTGTTCATCTACCGCTCGTAAGAGGGCGTCTCCTAGTTGGATGCCATGATCCAGTAAGACAACGATGATATCTGGGGGGGGGGGGGCGAAAATTCCGTTAGTAAATGAGCAAAGTTTACTGAGTTGCTTGTCTGCTCTTTTATATTTTACAAGCTTTTTGTTCTCGTGCTCGTGTAGGAATTTACAGGTGGAGCTATTATCGTAAATTAGGATCATTCTAAAGCAATGCATTAGAATGTATAATTAGGGAATGGGAAATAAAGTGAATAAAGTAAGTTTAATGATTTGCGTGTTTACTATTACTGATATTTTACTTTATTTCTTTTTTCTTTCTCGAGCTCGTGCTCGTGTAGGAATTTGCAGCTGGATCTATTGTCGCAATTTGGGATTATTCTTGTATGCAATGTATTAGAATGTATTAGGGAAGGGGAAATAAAGTGGAATGAAATCTTGAGTAATGCAGATAACTTTTATAAACCATGTTTCCCATTATCATCGCCAATGTCGTCAATTAATATTACGACGTTCAGTGAATATCTTTCTTGATCGTATGAAGGGTGAATGAGTCTTCCGTTGACAGAAGACCTTATCATTAAAATAATACGTGAACGTTCCATGAATAGATTGTTGTGTGCATGCACACTGGAAATATTCACTGGAAAGACTTAACCTAGAGTTGCACGCATTGCCGAAATGAAATGGGATTTCTCCCATACATGCATTAGTTTTGTTACTGAATAATCATACTGAAAGTTTCATGTATCGTACAAACATTACAATTCATTTTGCGAAGTGTTAAACAGCCCACATATAACAATTGATGGACTTTCCCCAAAAGTATCAGGGATATTCTGATATGTGTTTTTCTTCGAGCAAAGATAATGAAAGGGAGCTATCAAAAAGGATTACAGAATTACGAACACAAGAACAAATTCCAGGAAATGCGTATCATTATCATCTATAGTACAGTATAGAGCAAGGCACTTTTACACTAATACTTGTTTTTAGTTTCTTCGAAGACCTTTGTAACAAGGCTAGAAAAACTAGACACCCAGAGGTTTGCAGCTTCCCAACCCCCCTCTCTCTCTCTTTATCTATTTTTCTTTCCTACATTTCACAACTCTATCCTTGATTCATTATGTGTTCTAGATTTCAATTTTCCCCCAGTTGAATCAATGTAGGCCTCTCATTGGGAAAAAAAAAGGAAGTCAATTACACAATCAATTGATGAAAAGCGTTCTCAGATGATATTATCATAATCAGAGTCTAATATCACCGATGAGAAATGAACACCTAAAAGTGAACGAATCAGGAGAGCGACATAAATTGCTCATTAATTTTTCCAAATCTGTGATTGCCCGTAATAGGGCTTGACCAAAGGGTGGATTCGGTGTTATACGACCGCACTGCAAGGTCAACCGTGTTAACATGATTACTATAGATCCTCCTAAGCCATTATCCACACATAATTGATCCAGAACTTTGAGTGCAAGGCCACTGGTGAATGGAAGGTTTCCATCCAGGTAAGGACGAGGTATTCGGTCACAACTATGAAGGGTGTCATTGAAACGGGCTGTAAGGCGCCCTCACGTGATCACCTTTAAATCGTTTCAATACTTTCTCAGACGAAAACACGCTATCTGATCTACGAAGTGTACAGGTACGTGACCTACTATTTCGTTGACGTGCCATTACTGAAATACGATCAGCAATTAAACTTGGCAAAGACGTTACACTGCTATATGTAAATAGTCATAAGGAATAGAAGGAACAGAGGGAAAAACAAAAAGAAGATGTTTAAACTAATTTTGTTTTAATTGTTAATTTGACGAAAAAATTAGGATGCAAACAATTCGCATGCCACCAGACAAGAAAGCATATAGTATAAACACACAAAAACACAGAGGACAATTGAAAAAACAGGTCAGTGAGATACCTCTACACTCCATCACCCCCATCATCCCCCCCCCCCAAAAAAAAGACAAAACAAAACAAAACAAAACGAACGATCTGGTCATCGTCCGGCCTCACTAGCAGAAGTTTCACCATCGTTGATGAAACATAAATAAAGACAAATTATTGTGCTCGGTGACTTCATTACAGTAATTAACCACAGGAAACGGCAAGATTTAAAAGCAATGTGTGAAATGGTGTCATTAGTTCGTATGCCAGGAGTTTTAGTCCAAGGCTGCAATTACAATTGGAGTGGACGGCTGCTAATCACACGAAGGTCATTGCTTTCCGCCAGACAGGACGGCCCCGTGAGTTCGTACGTGGTGGACATTTTATTATCATTTTTCTTTCCTCTTTCGCTTATATGATAACGGCATGATGCATGAACATGTCCGGGGATTTGTTCGTCTGTCCGTACACGACGCTGCCCCAAACTACCCTCTATCGCTTGAAAGTCAAAACAAGACCAATTATAAAAGCATTAACATTCTTGCGGTACGTAGCTATCTTATTCTTGGCGCCTCGCCACACGTAGTTAACGATGGGGAGGGGGGGGGGAGCACGGTGCACTTTCGTAAACACGCAGGAACATTATTTACCGTGTCTTGCACGCTGCCATGTTCTTTAATACATCATCGACCTCTCGCTCACCTCTCTCTATCATGAATACGTATGGTGTAAAACCACCTTGTCTGCATACCAAGCAACGTTCACGGTGACAGACAATACAATGTAGTTATTATCGATCACTCATGCAAACGGCAGGCTGTTTATAATCAGTCATTAACAAACGATTATGGCACTTAGACCAAAGTGTTAGAATGCTCGGCATGCGATAACAACCGCATACTGGGGATTCTTGTTTCTTTGTAACCTCATCATCACCTGTGTGTAGTGGAGATGACAAAACGAATGGCCAAAATTATACCGCAAAGCTCTCCACACTCGCTCGGAAAAATAAAGGTACCACTCCGAAAGTTTGTCTTGGACGGTAGCTGGTTACGTATAAAGTGACTGCACTGCAAGATCATTAACCATTACGCATTTCCATACTTGGTATAGCTTACCCATGTATTTATGCAGCCTGGTATTTTATATGCCTGAAAGATGGAGACGAAGAAATGGTTACTGCCCCCATTCCTTTCCCCGTCTCCCTCATCTTGCACAAACTCATACAGCATGCCCCGTGTTGACGATCTCTCGACCCGACCTACATCACTCACTTCGCATTGCTATGGGTGCTATTCGCTCTTCTGAAGGTTCGTTCATGCGAAAATGAAAAGAAAGTTCGCACTTTTTTCCCCTTTTTTATTTTCGGATTGACGAACGTTCGGAATAACGGACCCTATGTCATTTTCAGATTAACGAACCTTTGAAATAACGAACCTTACTTCTTATTCGGATTAACGAACCTTCGTAATTACGAACCTATTTTCGGATTAACCAACCTCTGTAACAACAAAACTTTGGAATAACAAACTGTATCTAGTGCTATGGATCTCTAATCCGATCTAACCGGTTTCAAGCTTGAATGTAAATGAGAAAGTGTTTGTGCAGGCAACGAAAACACAGCTATTCCGTGGTGTCGAAGGACCATTGTTAGTTCTGTCAGGATACACACTGCAACCTGATTTCGGCTTAACGAGCACCTCCTTTAATACCGTCCATTTCTTGCTTTTTAGTTGAGGAGTACTACCCACTGATGGGTGCAGAATTGTCATTCTTTTTCTTAGTCGTCCAGCCATATCGAAATGGACTTCCACTGTATGTATGAAATACCGTCTCTATGTCCGCAGTAATATAATTTTCTCTTCATTTCTAATTTGAAAACCTGTGAACACCCATGAGAAGATACCATTCCAATTAGGCTTACATCAAGATGAAGCCACTCAGAGTGATCTGAAACAGACGTTGTCTTTGTTAAGCGTCCTTTAATGCCTCATCAACACATTTACTACTATGCATTATCATCCGCGCTTCATAACTCTGTTCTCTCTAAGTAATGTGTCTCATACAGCAGTATAGGCTTTAAACAAACCACTATGATTTTTATTCATAGCGTGACCAATTATCGGCACGCGCACACGAACGCACCCTGATACAAACAATAAGACACACGCTTGGGCATTTGTGGATTGCAGGTTTTGGGGAGGGGGATTTACATCATGTGTTTTGACGATGATCATGCTGAAAGTGGTAATCATTGTTGCGTCACAAGCGGAGCTTCCTACTGTCGGAATAACACACTCATTTGACGAGCGCATAACATCATTAATATGGCGCCAGATATGTAACAAGAATATTAGCGAATATCAGGGATTCTGGTGACGGTAACTAATACGTGTTTCTATAGCTAAGGCGCATGTATACCAGTTGGCTATATAAAGAATGCTGAATACATATACCAGTAAAGAAAAGTAGGGGTTCATTACAGTTGCGTGAAATTGATATGACAAATTCTATCGTCTGGCTGTCTGATTTCAACAAATCTGGGTGCTGCTGTTGCTCCTGTTGCATGACGCGATATCCTTCTGTTGTCATGGTGATGAAAATAATTGCAAATAGACCACTGCAAGAGCAAGACTATCAGGTACAAAGAAACAATCAACACAAGTAATAAGAATTTGTCATTATTGAAGTTTCAACATCATTTTGATGGTCATATTTTGACCAGGGTAGTCTTTCAACAACACTGTACATCCCGGATTCCGTAACATTTATATCACCTTCTGTAATGTATTCAGATTTTATGCATGCTTTGTTGCCCTTAACAACCAGAAAGATTGCAGGAGGCCTGCCCTATATCTAACAGCAACTAAGTGAATTCCTGTCCATGGAACTTAGTGGGAGGTAACAGGTTAATTAAATTCGAGGTTGTCAGGAAAAAAAAAAACTTTCATAAATTGTAATAATTTTAATGTAACGGTCTATTTCCTGGATACTGCATAGAGCTTATAACTCCAAGGATATAGGAATCAATTACCACTTCATACACTCGAGTCAAGATTAACATCATGGGTGAAACGTCTCTTCTAAATATGTAGGCGCTGTGCAGGTCTCGAACTCTGGTGCAACTGTTATAAAGTTAGGATGCCAGTCCGCCACGCCACAGCGCTTCAACAAATCTCTCTCTTTTTTCCCCTCTTTCGATGCCGAAAAGACATTTTTGTTTTATAACAGCGCCCCCGTGCGAAGTGTGCTACCGCGTAGGTTATACATACTCACAATCAGTTGCGTTACGGAATGAAATTCAGATATCGCAATTATACCAGCAACATTGACATTACACGTTGATTCTCATAGTATGGGTGATGACATGGAATCGATCAAGACTTTGTCTCTATCCATGGATGAGTTGAACATAATCCCAAAAAACAACAAAGCAAAACAAAGCACCATCACTTTACTTGAACTGACGTTGCAATTGACAACATAATGACAGTTGTATGACTCCGATAAATATGTCGAAGATATCGGGAGGCTCAATAATGTGCACCTATAGATGCATAAATCATAAGTTATGTTTATTTATGAAAACATATATATATTCATTTATTCATTTATTTGTACAGAGAGAGAAAAAAATAGAGGGGTAGAGAGGAAGACAGAAAGAGATGAAGAGACGGGCAGACATACGAATATGGTAAAGTTAAGAAATCAACGTTAAGAATGCATGGTAGAACACAGCCGACTGTTCTCTCTTAAGGTCCAACCGCGTCACTGAGGCTGGTATAAAGCCTGCCAGGAATCACTGATCACTGATTTCGAATGGTACGAAAAGAATCTTTCTGTGTTTTCTCGAGATCGTCAATCAAAAAGACAAATACACAAAACCTGCCTGGGTATTTCACTCATTTTCCCTTACACTTGCAGGCCAGGCTTGCCATTCTTTGTCATTTTGTTTTTCTTTCTTCTCTCTTTCTTGGGAAGAGAAAGAGACATATCATCTGTGCATTTTTTTTTTCTCTTTGGTATACAAGGTTTGTTCCCTGTGATTGTTTTGACGTGATGACGTCATCATTTCGGCTATTTTGCATGTTAGCTGCAACCATCATTCTTTCTCAGTGAAAACTTCAGTTTTCCTTTCATCCCGTTTGTTTTATTCTAATCAACTCCATGAAAGACAACATCGATTTGACTGATATTGCACCTTGAAATATACTTGTACTTGTATGGACAATTCTAACATGTTATGTTAGAATTGGCAATAGTAATATCAAGCCTTCGAACAAAGTTCGTAATCTTGGTGTTGTTTATGATGCAAATCTGACGTTCAAAGACCACATCTCATATGTATCCCAATCTGTAAGATCTCATTTGCGTAACCTGGGCTCAATTCGGAGATATTTAACTACATCAGCAGGAGAAAAACTGATGCATGCTCTTATTTCGTCTCGTCTAGATTTCTGCAATTCTCTGTTTTGCAGCCTTCCACAAAAAGAACTCAGTAAACTGCAACGTCTTCAGAATTGTGCCGCTAGATTACTTGCTTTCAAGAAGAAAACTGTGCATACTACCCCAATACTTCGGTCCCTACACTGGCTTCCTGTAGAAAAACGTATTAACTTCAAGATTCTTCTTCTTGTTTACCGTACATTGTACAAATTTGCCCCTGTCTACTTTCAAAAATAATAATCTTCATCTTCACCAACCACCACGTAATCTCCGTTCATCAAACTCGCTAAAATTACAGGTACCTCGAATCAAGCATAATTGGGGGGATCGGGCTTTTTCATATATGGGCCCAAAACTATGGAATGGCCTACCAAAATCTCTTAGAGAAGCATCTTCCATTGATGGTTTCAAAAAGAATCTCAAGACATATATTTTCAATTTAAATTGACAATATTGTATACCTGTTTGTATAGTATGTGTACGTATATAGGCCTATTGTTTGTTAGTTTATTGTCTTATTATTTTCTGTGATACTGTTGTAACGTGACACAATATGTACTTCGTTCTATAGCGCCTTGAGTATCTTTTCTAGGTAGAAATGTGCGCTTTATAAGAGTCTCACTATTATTATTATTAAGAGACAAAAAAAAAGTGACATCTAGGATGGACTTATTACTGTATATAATGGTAGCTTCGCATGGACACACATATTATTGTTTACAAACATTGACAAAGCTTATGTCAGCTCCATGTGTCCATGTGGCTGTTAATGATATATTCTCTCGTTAAGACAAGTAGAACATGTGCAACTTAAGATTGCATTTTTTTTCCTTGTTAAGCATTTGACTTTCATGAAACCTTTCCATTTTAAACCATTCTGCTCTGTGCCGACTTGGTGTCATTGGTATCATAACTAAAAATATCCGTTGCCACGCAACGGAAGTTTATTCCCGGATCGTTTAACTAGAACAATTAGGAGTATACCATGATGAACCCGCACACCACAGGGGAAAAAAAATAGTGCGAAAGTGTGGCCAGTGTATGAGTGTATTCAAGTCGTCGTCAGCAACGGCGGGGACGTAACGCCACTGAATCCAGCGTACAATCCGATATATGTACCAGGAAACATAATCATCATATTTATTCATTTATCATTATTAATAATTATTAATTATTGCTATCAGCATTATCATTATTATTATCATTATATACATATCATTGTTCTTTCCATTGGAATTATCATCACTATAATTGGATTATGGTATTATCGTCACTCTATCGGTCACACGTCACTCTTACCAACTCTCTGTAGATTTTAATTTGTATACCAACGACTCCATGTGACAAAAGCGATGAAATGTGCATGCCATACCGCTTTGTGTCGGAAAAGACATCCATTGTAGTAAATAGTTACGCACTTGGCATGCTTGGCAGTAACAATCTTAGCAGCCTAATGACACCGTGGTGGTACGCGGCATACGTCAATTTGAGCAGCAGTGGCAATTATAAATGCGTTTTGATTCGTTCAGAGTTTCACTCCCGCGTGGGAGGTGTGACCAATTTTGTTTTTTCCTTCACGGGTTGGCGCGCTTGGAGAAACAGTCCCCGCCCTAGGGTGTCACACCTGTTCTGGCATATCCGCACACCTTGGGTGCGTCCAGCGTTCTCTTCGCGCGAAGACCAGGTAGGCCTACCGGCAGAGATGGTATATATTTTTCTTTCGCTCTCATCTCCCTCTATTTCTCCCTCTCCCTCTCTGTTTCTACCCCCCCCCCCCTTCTCTTTCGTCATGAGGAAACTGTGTGCACGAGTGGTACCGCCTGGACGGCGACTGATGTTCGCGTAATTACTCTCACATTAGCCTCAGGTTGGTTTTTTTTTTTTCTTCTTCTTCTTATTTTGGTCGCTGATGACGCTTCTGTTATGCTCGAGTGATTTTTAAGAGTGTTTAATCACGACGAATGATTCACAAACTGTATCGTGGGAACAGTCAAGGCGCAATTTCAGCGCTTAATACGGAAGGACGAATGACTGTACGATATCTAAGCGACTCCACAGCGCATTAGGGCAGAATTGTCATTCGACAAATTTCCATTGTATATGATACCAAGAAAAACAAAAGGATAACATATTGGTCATCAATTTTATCATCATGTCCACAACGAGGACGCAATAAATGGATATCAGCGGCATTTAGATTGCATTAGCCTTCAATAGCTTCAATATAAGATTTATATCCGCCCATTTGAGTCCGCCCATGAACATTACGTGTTCATAGGCGCAGGGTAAGTGCGTACTGTATCAGTTGTATGATGAGGGGTTCGAGTATAAATTAATGGTAGAAAACATATTGAAATGGCATGAATGAGAATAAAAATGGTTTCATGAAAGTTAATAGCCAAGCTTTCCTGAATGATTACTCTCAAAGAAAGTATATTTTGATGTGTAAAAAATTAAAAGATGATTATAATAATTTTGGTTTCTTTTCATTTCAGCGCAGTAGGCCCTACTTAGTGATTATTATAAAGGGTTGTTTGTTTTCTTGGTTTTTTGTGATTGTTTTTGTTTGCTTTTTATTTTTTCTGTTTCCCCTTCGGAAGAAAATCATTGGAATTCACAGGACAGATTTACGTTTTTGCCTACATGAGTGTGTTGGGTTTGAGCGAAATCTGAAATCAAATTATTTCTATATAAATTCCACATCACATTTTGTAATTGAAGAGAGAGAGAGCTATAAACATGATAAAGATGGCTGACATTGCTAAATAAGTCTCCCTTTCCTTCTGCAGTATAACGAATTGCCATGCATGGGTCAACAACTTGAAAATGTGGGCGCATTGCAAAGTGGGCAGCAATGTCTTCCATCCTAAATGGGATGCATTACAATAAAAACGTTTCTTCAAAAGGACCTCGAAATGTTGGACGTAACTGCGCATGCTCCCGCGACGGCAAAAAAAAAAAAAAAAAAAAAGTGCATCAGAAGGTCACGGAAATATCACTCCACGCAAGCAGACACATCGTCCGGCCGAGTTTGCAACACGGGAATACACGGAGCGTAATTTAAGCCCGTAATATCATCTTCGCTTGTACAACGGCTCTCTGTATACCATCCACGTCTGCGAATTGGCGCGGAAGAAGGAGGAGGAGGAGAAGGAGGAGGGTTAGGAGGAGGAGGAGGAGGAGGAGGAGGAGGAAGAGGAGGGATTCGAGTTTGGAATGGGGATGGGGATGGGGATGAGGTAAGGGGTGTGGAACGGAACGCTCTACCTATCCAGTTGGAATTCAGTCCCGATGCTTTGTTCCGAAGGTCCTTAAAGGGGTAGTATAATTTTGGTTAAGACGAGGACTCAGATTTTATTTTTTTTAAACGAGAGATGATTAGAAACCATTTATATCAAAATATATGAAAAAGCATACAATTCAGGAGGAATCCAAACTTTATTTAACGAAAATCGGTTTTGAAATGCCTGAGATATCAAAAAAATAAGGTAAAACAAAGTGGTCCTAATAAAAGTGGGACCAACCTTTTCTTAGGAACTCTTTGTTTTGGTATATTTAAGCCATTTCAAATCCAGTTTTTGTCAAATAAACTTTGAATTCCTCTTAGAATTGTATGCTCTTTAATACATCATATAATAGGTTTGTAATGATCTCGTAAAAAGTTAAAAACCTGAGTCCCAATCTCAACCAAAACTATACTACCCCTTTAACTTAACTCTGTTATTGCCGCTGGCGAACCTTTTGTACACACTGTAAATGGTATTTTGAGATTGTGATCATGAGACACAAATAATCAAAAAAGGTACAGTTGCATTAGACAAACGTTTGATTTGCAGGAGAGATGCATGTAGTATTCATCAATCCATATGATCAATACGGGGCTCTATGTTTAAACTACTGGCAGCGCTGTCACGTTTGTTTGTTCTTGGACGGTCGGTTGGTGTTTGTTTATTTATTGTAGTGCACACAAATTATGTACACCAACATAACTCTGATAGTATAATATATTTCTATTCTTTTTTAACTCTGCCAGTATTTGATGTCTGGGTGTTTGGGATGTTAAGCAAGCAAGCAAGCAAAAAAAAAAAAAAAATCAAAATCACTTACACCATATACAGGTCATGCAGGTCATTTCTTACCACCAGTGATGGTATAGACGTTTTGTTTGTTTTGTTTTACTTTATTTTGATAAAGATATAGGCCTATATTCGAGTGACTGCGGTGCCAGGTTTTCCATTTAACCCGTTTCCAACGAGCACTTGATGAGTCTTTTTCCAGAGTCTATAATGGGACTTTCAGAATATCGGTATGAAAGGGATAAAATGACGTTGTATACAGCTTTAATCGATTTAATACCGCCTTCTATTATTTGTTTCAAATTATTTCTTATATTTTATCATTTGTTTCTATTGTTTGTACACATTATTCATTTCTATTATTGTCTAACATTTAGGGATACTAAACCTTTAGAGATGAAATGAAAATGTTTCTGTGGAAGTGGCGAATTTTGCTCTGGAGTGGGAACTGAAATCGTATTCGAAGTCTATCACTTGAGACAAGCTCTGCTCAACAAATAGGGTCACCCCCCCCCCCTCTCCACCTCTCTCTGCTTGTTGTTGTTTTTTTTTTCTTCATATATCAAGAATCTGGTCAGGTGCCCATAAACGTGCATCATAATCATTTATGGTAATGGGAAACATTACGTTACATAACTTGACTCCATCTGGGTCGAGTTAAATCAGCCGTCACTTTGCTGCCGAGGTGAACGAAACCTGAGCGACTGACATTCGAAAACGAGATGCAACAGAAGGAATAACTAGAACTTGAACCTTGTCTAAAAAAATATGCTATTTATGACTTTGTCTCCGGATGAGTTTTATGCAAAACTGACTATCAATAGCAATAAAGGGGGCCTCGCCTAGGGCTGCTGCATCATCGCTATTTAATCTGTGCATTGAAGGCAAACAAGAAACAAACCTAGAACAAAAACAAACACATTCCCGCGACTATGTGCACGATGATGAATTCATACTGTAATGCCGCCGTCACTGGGGATACACTAATTACATTACAGACCTCTCTATAGAGCAGATCTGATATCGTGACGTCATAATAAAAGGAATGTCTGCTTTGCGACACTTCCCTTTCAGCTAAGGAATGCTAGCGAGAAATGACAATTTCGTTCGTGACGTCATAATACACCCAGGGTACCTCCTCATCACTTAGCCAGACTAGAGGCTGCGCCGTATACTTCTATGCGGCTCTGCGGATTCATAGCACTGTGGGCTCGCGGCAGACTGAACTCGAAAATGAGATTTTATCAGCATCAAATTCATTCAAATTGAATATTGAGATATAGTATTCAAGAACTAGATATATCGCTACGGCGACTGATATGCCATCCTAATAGGTATATAGTACAATGTCTTGACAATGTGTGATGACAGTTTCAAACAATTGGCAAAATATTAAAATGACAGGTTTGACACAAATATGCTGAATGTCCACTTTCCTAGAACTAGGTTCAACTGGATGAATGATTAAAATGTCAGAGTACAGGTATTTGGGGAACTGATGATTTTTACTTGACTTTTGACCCTTTTATAAGTTTATGCATTGAGTAATTTTTCAAGGTATTGAGAAAAAGTATAATTTCAGTATCAAATGGGAAAATAGCATTATCTAAACCTGGCCTTTGAACTTTGACCTCACAGTTCCAAAGAGAATCACTGTTAGGTTGAACATGCATAAATATGTAAGTTTCATGAAGATACCTAGAGTTACTTTTGAGATATGGAGGAAAGAGTGCAATTCAGCACTTTCACTTGACCTTTGACCTTTTGGCAAGAAACCTCCCACAGAATATATATTGGGTAATACATGTATACATCAAGCTAAAAAAAAACCAAGAAACCTTCATTCATTGCATAAATATAAGGAAAGTAGTGAAATTTTGAGAAGTTGACCTTGACCTTTGACCCCCCTGACCTTTGACCCATGACCCCCAACTTCTCTAGATAATCACTGCCCATCGGTACAAGCATATATACTAAGTTCCATGAAGATACCTTGAACCATTTGCGAGATATGGAGAAAAACATGAAATTTTAACTTTTTTCACAAAATAACCTGTGACCTTTGACCTTTGACCCTGTGACCCTAAAATCCACACAAAGTATTATCCCCCAAGGATATACCCTCATACCAAGTTTGATGTAAAACCACCACACGGTTCTTGAGATATAGACAAAAACAAAACGGGACGGACGGACGGACGGACGGACGGACGACCCGAAAACATAATGCCTCCGGCCACTTCGTTGCGGAGGCATAAAAATTAAGCTATCCCATGTCTTTCTTCGAAGCAGCTCTGTAGGAAACCTGGAAGATTTGTTTCTTCGGCAAGGGGTTGATGTTCATAATTATAAAACAAAATCAAATATTAAAAAACAAATCAAAAGGGACCACTCAATACATCGAATCGATTGCAAGAAACTTGATTGAAACTGGCACGTCGATATTTCTATGACCTTTACGAGGAAATGAATCACTTTTAGAAGGTAATATAATGCAATCAAAAGTGTAATGTTCAACATCTAGCCAATGTCAAACATTTTAACGAACGCTCTCGCTATACATCATAATACATTCGAAGATCCAAAGATTTGTGTAGGTTGCCTGTTGATCTTATCAGCATATTTTTGTATAATCCTTTAAACAGTGTTAGACATTCCCTGCTGATCTATTCCAACAACAACTACAAAAAAAAAAATCACACCATGTTCAAGTTACACTGATTCAAGTTGGCTCTTGATTAATGAACTTCAAACAAACAATGATTGACTCTTCAACCAATCTATAGTGACGACAAGAAAAGGTATGCCAAAAATTAAAGAAATATAAACAAGTTAGTGACATCGTTGGCTGGTCCCAAATAATACAAATTAGTTGAGGCATTGGTGTTATTACTTCACAAGTCTTTAATTGACCTGGAAGCAAAATATATACCCATTAAATCTTCACTGAATCATCTTCTTTTGATATGAAGTTAAAAAGCAGACATATGTATGTCATGTTTGCTTGTTTTTAGAAAAAGGGTAGCAGTCACAAAAAAGATATTAACCGAAAACGTGTTTTTGTTTTCGTTTTTAACTAGCATGTTAATACATAAACCAACTGAAGAGTTTTGTTATGGTGACGTCACCCCTGCAAGTAATTTGTGCATGTGGTCGCGAGCAGATTCACTATTCGGAGAAAAAAGGATTAACACATGGAAAACGTGTGGAACTTTTGAATTCTAAAAGTGTCATTTCTTATGTCGTTTCATTCATGCCGATGAAACCTCTACCATGGCTCATATCACCCTGTCTACCTCAGTCAGCTTGACCATGCATGGTGTCAAACCGCACTTTAATTTGGGGCGTGTACAGCAAAGACGCATAGCACTCCATTGTACAGCCCTGTCACATATGCACTGTGGGATAGCTCGGATTGCATTGTCGCTTCCGGCTGTGTAGCTCGCTTCTTCGTCCAGGCGCGGTGGAGCACCCCAATTTGCATCTCATTATCGCCCCGTTCTATTTGAATTTCCAACGGGCATCCACGGCTGCCCGAAACTGAGTGCATGAAAAAGTCAAATCTTTACCTTCTCCTTGTGCCGCTATGCGTGCCGCTAGTAAACTCAAACTTCCCACACTATCTAAGTTTTTAAAGATCTTCCTTCTGATGAAAAAATTATGAAATTTGCTGCACTAGAACTTGAGATATTAAAGCTTTTTGAAAATCACCTCTCGCAAAACATGCTCTCTGTTTTTTTACGACTGGACCATGGCCGGGCTCCAATGTGTCCGAAATTGGCAACATAAGTTCATCAGGCCTCAATCCATGTATGGTGAAAGTTTTCGCTTGATTCCACCTGTACTTTTTGAGAAATCAACTTGTTTCTACAGGGTTTGGAATAGAAAATTGTAGTCAGCGAAACATTTGAAAATGACGTCATTTCTTTTCCCGTAACATGGGGATGCGTGCGTGGATACGTGAGATTCAGGATTTCGTGCGTTGTTGTTGGTTTGCATGTGACGCTGTGCGGCCGCAGTCAATTTTGCCAGCTGGGATTCTCGTGCTGTGTGATTTGGTAAGTAGGAAGTTTGATGAAATTTCATTCGTGATAATCATATTTGAATGTTGTATTTCTTACAAACATCTTAATGTTTCGTTTAAATGAGTAAAATAATCATAACAATGTAACGGTCTGACATGATGTGGTTTTGATCGGACTCTGTCTCTGTCGAGGCTGAGCTCGAGGTTCGGCCCGGCCAGGCCGGCCCGGGCGGTGGACCTTAGCAGTTGGTAGAAAGCTGAGCGGAGCCTGTGATTGTGTTTGTGAATGTGTGAGGCCCGGGTGTGAAGCTTGTGATTTTGCGCGTTGTTTTTGCGATTTTGGTAGCACATGCGATTAACTTCTTCATAAAAATCATAAGCAGGAATGTGTTTGTTATGGAATTTTCTATTCCTAGTTATGAATTCAGCAATGACCATGGCCAGCAAAGCTGAACACCGTATTTAAGTAACACTAACATTTAAACTCTAAATTATAATAAAATTCAAGTAGAAATCAAAGCACTCAATCATGCAGATCATCCCTCTGTTAACTTGTGAACTAGAATCTAATATTACTTCTCTCGGAATTAGAGCTACGGTCACAGATATCCCTGCAAATGCCGTACAAAGATTTTTGTCCATTTGGGGCTGTACAAATCGGTCATTTTTACAGTGTTCGTAAGGACTTCTGTGACCGTAGCTTCAGTGGGATGCATACTTCTGTTTATGCGTTTCTGTACGATTGATGTGCACCGAGTTGGAAGAGGCAATCATTGAGGAAAGTGATGCTGCTATTGGAATGTGTGAGAAGGATGCAGGGCTGCCAACATTGGAAACTACTTGAGAGTGAGACTCCCATAGGCCAATGCTATAATTTCGGAGTCAAAATGAGTGAGATCAATAGAAATGCATGCAAATGAAATAAAGTTTTAGAGTGAGAAAGGACCAAAATGAGTGAGTCTCACTCTCAATGAGTGAGAGTTGGCAGCCCTGAGGATGATACATGATTTTGTAAATGTGGACAACATCTGAGAGGAAATATGGAAGGATTTGTTGGAAGAAGGTGCATACACATAATTGTAGCAAAAATTACTAGTACTTAATACATAAAAACACTTTAAAACAATGTACATAGGAAGAAAGACAGTACCACACACATGATAGTGATAAACACACACACACACACAAAATTAATGCCTACCTGCATGTACATCAATAAAGAACATGCCGCTGAAAATAATTCAGATTTACATAAACTGGCCCCCCATCTGCTTTCGTCCAACTATGCCATCCACCCAGTAGAAGGTAATCAAAAAAAAATAATAATTTAAATAATAATCATATAAATAAAAAAAAATGATAAAGATTGGATTTTCTGTGTCATCGAATATTTATGAACAAATAGTTTTTCCTCCTCCCCCCTCCCCCTTCCCTAGGCCAAATTTTCTTCTTCCTCACACACATGCCATGTAATGTGACACAGGAGTAGATTTTTTGCATTTAGATCTATATTGTCTCAGAACACAGTTCTCAGTTTTTAGATTAACATGTCAGCTCAGTTCAGTCTGCATACTTCTACTTTCTCGTGTTTTTGTTTCTGTTAAAATATCTCCTTCGTAGAAGGTAAGAAATTACATTTATTCAATCAAATAAAAGTGCAGTGGCCGAGTGTCGCACGGCGGTGACTGCTGAGCTGCTGCCGCGCACGCTGCATGCAGCAATGCGTTGTGTGTGCTGTGACATGCAACGCTACAGTGACGCGATTATATATACATGGGACCGACCTGTACGCTTAGCGTTCGTGTCATTTTTGACATCACCTTCTGGTTTTTTCCGACACAACCATGGCCGGGAATATTACGGTATGACATTTAAAATGCAAGCAGATAAATAAATGTCTGTGTACTTTGTCCGAATGGCGCTTTTGTTCCGCAATCACACTTCGTGAATCTTAGGATGATTTTCGAGGCATATTTTTGGTAATTTTGCTCGCCAGGTTTTCGCTAAAATTTCACATTTTATCATTGTCAAATCCTTTGATATGTTATATGTGAATATTCGGACATGTTTTCAAATTCAAACTAACTCAATTTTAATCCAAAAATAGGTTTCCTTAAATTGTTATTAGCGTGAGAAGTTGTTTACTTTTTCTCAACTACGCGAGTACATGTTGTTTACTTTATGCAAATGAGGCTCGGCTGCCGATGGATTTCTGCGAGATAATTGGGGTGCTCCACCGCGCCTGCGTCCACATTCGATGCAATAGGGAGCTTTAAATTTGCCATGCGGACGTTTCAGACGACGATTGCGTTGGGCGTTCTCCTCTCTCCCTGCGTCGTGTTAAAACGAAACTTCAGATTGTGCGAAGACACAACCTATGAAAATGGCGCCCCGATATGATCGGTGCATCAGTTAGCTATCTGTGTCGTGAATTGAGCGGACGTAAAAATAGCCCAGAACACGTAGTGAAAAAGACGACGCAAAGCTAGAAATGGATCGATTTTGATAAGCAATTTTGCGCATGTTCAAAACAGTTTTTTTTTTCCTTTTCTCTAAACGTCCGCGTTGCGAAAATCGAAAGCTCCCTAATGCGAATAATGCGTACATTTCCTTTGTTTCTACTCTCTTCCTTATTTTGAACTTAACGTAAAAAAAAAGGGGTTTTACATGTTTAAAGGTACAGGTTTTTAATTTGACTGATGCGCGGTTAGTCACTGCGACGCTGCATTGTGTCGGTCACACGATGATATTAAAGGGAAGAAAGCTTTGAAAACACCCCTTGATGAAAGACGTGACCTTGGTGGGTTGGTTGGTTGGTAAGTTCTATTGCGTGTAGTGCTTCTTCTCCGACTCATCCCGGTCACACACCCGAACGCTGTTCGGACCGGATCCAACTTTGATAGAGAGTCATCCCACAATGCATCTGAGACAGGGTAGGCCGGGGACATTTGGCGGTATATCCAAGGTAAAGAGACACCAGTACCGTCGTTACCACAACCATGACAAACAGGCCTACCAATCTCTTGCTCCTCCTTTTCCTCCTCCTCCTCATCATCATCATCCATCATCATCATCATCATCACCATTACCATGAACATCACCATCGACAACTTCACCAAGGTTCTCATCGTCATCATGATACAAATAAACCTCTCAAAAAGTCCAGAAATTCCAGTTTGATGTATCACACTTCTCTTAAAACTACATCAGTACATTTGATTTGATTTGATTTGATTCAGATTTAAAATGTGACATAAGAAAGTCTGATTAATTTTCTTTACAATGACAACTCGCTTGTTTACGTCATGTATTCCTGAATGCATAGTACGAATGAGTATGAAGAAAAGTCAAACATGAAATTTTGCAAAATGGAGCAAACGTGTTATGTCAAACAATAGAATCCACATTATTTTGTTTTGTCTTTTTAGTGAGGCATGTGCTAGAAAGGAATGTATTGTGAGATTATTATTAAATTACAGGCTTCATCCCTGAATCAAAAACTGCATAAGAATCTACAGATTAAAATCAAACACAAAGATTAACCAAACAATTATCTATTGCTCAGGAAATGGGAGATTTTGAGGTTGCTCACAATTCAGCATTGCTTATTCCAGTAGCCTGTTTTTCATCGAAACTTTACATTTTCAAATGCAAAATTGCTGCGACTTTTCACTTTTGATATTTTTCCCACACTCAACTATTTTGAACATTCCACAAACGCCCAATCATAGTAAGGTATTATTTCAAAGATGGTTTATTAGGCTTTCTAATAATGTCATATCTACCGAAGATAATGCCAGTATAAGAGAAATATGATATATCAAACTTTAATTTCAGAACTCATTTTGAGGGGTTTCCATGAATGCATGAATAGATAATTGAAGTCATCATTACAGATAACATAGTACATAAGATCATGGCGTATAAGGCTGCCTGGCAGAAGGGCCCTAAGGCATGCGCTCTCGAAGAAATGATTACATCATATGAAAGAGCTTTCAAAACTCTCTTAAATTTTGTCACAAACCAAGTTTCGAGTTTGGGGTCGACATTTCATGCTAGGGTCCTTCTATCAGGCAGGTGACAATGGAACTACAATATGATATTGTAGCCCCATGATACGTCATAGTATCCAACACGTTGCACAGAAAGTTGCGTTGTGCTATTAAAAATCAAATCATAAGACAAATATTGATTTGTATGGTTTTCGATGGTTTCAACCAAGTACGAAAGTCATTACTTCCATTATTGTTTGTTTCTTTGTTCGTTTTGTTTGTTTATTTTATTTAGACAATCGAAACTTTCTATGCAACCATGGTGGGGGTTGGGGGCGAAGGAGCCCCCGATGTCGTAACAAGCATCATAAGGCACGCAAGTTTGTGAATGCTCATCACTTTGTCATTTTGGTTTAACCCTCTGTGGTCTCATGGAGTCTCCTTTGATTCCTTGTGGTTACCAAAGCCTTTCTCTGCTCCCAGTTTTAATCTTCCATCAGCGTTAAACCCCAAAGTAAAGTCACACTTCCGCCACAAAATGCGACGAGACTTTGTACCAAAAACTTATGAGCGTCATGGTAAGACTGTTAAAATATGATAGCTTTCCCTAAGAAAATTTTACGGGCAGATTGTCGAGAAACCAAATGGAGAGAGAATGCGCGTGAGTATGAAATTCGCAGGTCTAACATGCATGGTAGGCAGGACCCTTATGCTTATGTTTTGTTTGTTTTACTCTATACTTTGATCAATCCAACAAAGTGTACATGGTGTAATTTTATTTCAGTATAAACATTCTGCTCGTCAGAACTGTCATGGATGGACATCGGTAATTTGATACATTTTGTCATAAAGATATATATCCGTAAAGACAAGACGTTGGATGTGGGCGCCAATGTATTTGCTTCAGCAATGTCATAAAGAGGGATACAATTGAACTTTTATCTTAGGAGACCACGATTCTTTTTTTTTTTTTTTTTACATATAGCTTTCTTTAATATATTCCCCAAAGCGTTTTTCTTCCCCTTGAAGCTTTATCTTTTTTTCCTTTTCATCTCATTCTCTCTCTCTCTCCAAACCTCCATCTATCTGACTATCTCTCTTTCTCTCAAAGTCTTGTTGTCTCATTTGTCATTAGAATATATTTATCCCATCTCATTAATGTTTAGCTTCTTTTCAGCCACACTATTCCCTGCATCTTTCTCCACATTCGATTTTCACTCATTCAGTCATTCCATGACTCTTTAAAGGAATGGTACCGTTTTGGTTGAGATGAGGCTTCAGGTTTCTAACGTTTTGTTGATGACAATTTGTTGATAATTACAAAATACCTGTTGTAATATGGAAGAGCATAATAAAATGCTAAGAGGAGTTCAAAGTTTACTAGATGAAAATTGGTTTTGACATGACTGAGATACCCAAAACAAAGCGATCCTAATGGGACCCACATTTTACTATGAAGAATCGCATCGTTTTACTTTATTTTTGGATATCTCAGTCATTTCAAAACCGATTTTCATTAAATACACTTTGAATTCCTCATAGAATGGTATTCTATTTAATATTTCATAAAGTGGTTTCTAAGTATCTCTCAAAAAGTTAAAAGCTGAGTCCTCACATCAACGAACACTATACCATCCCTTTAAACTGTTTTCCGGATTGAACTGAACTGAATTGAATTGAATTGAATTGAATTGAATTGAACTGAATTAAATTAGATTAAATTGAATTGAATTGAATTGAAATGAATTGAATTGAATTGAATTGAATTGAATTGAATTGAATTGCATTGCATTGAATTGAATTGAACTGAATTGAACACCCAAAGCAGTGCTCAGGCGTGTAAGAGGAAGTTTACTTTTTTTTTCCTTTCCTCACTCCATGTATCCCGTACTCATCGTAAGAATATTATGATCATAATAATACCAGTTATTACGATAAAGGAGGTAATAACGCCCTTGAAAAAAAAAGTGATGAAAACAATAATTATAGCATCACATGTAATTGATAACATCAGTAATAATGATTGATATAGTGACGGGTATTCATTATATACTTTATTCCCGTAAAACATTATGCAGATACACAAAATTTAAAACGTCTTCATATTTACACATAGACACACACACACACACACACACACACATCTCTATAGAATATGATATGAATATAAGTATAATGATTTTAGTTGCTATGGTGACATCTTTGCTGCCCCAGAGCTTCCTGCCGTTATTATCATCCAATTATGAGCGGATCTACAAACACCTTGTTCACAGGTGAACACGTCGGACACGATCTGGCGATCGAACCCAGAATCTCGAGTGCAGAGTCCCATCCACGTTACCAATGTGCTCCGATGTGATAGGCGCACATTGGTCAAAGTCATCCATGAGTACTGGAATTACTTGGTATTCACTGCACGTACATTTCGGGACTTATCCCTTTGAATTGACACGCGCATGTTAACTCTATAATCGCAAATCGCTTTTGAAGCGCAGCTTTTGCTTTAGGTTTATACGTTCATACTCATTTTGATTCATATACCTCACTATACCTTCCGCTTCAAAAGTTGGCACTGCTCACCAATAACATTTTTATTAAATGCTATTTATAGAAAAGGTTCGTAGTTGAAATGCTTCGTTAAAATGATTATTTCTCATGATATAGTGTTTGTACAGTAGCCATGCGACTCATGCAAAGTCAGTGCTAATGTGTATTAGACGGTAGTTCAAATTGGATAAACATTCGAAGGTCACAGTAATGATCTCACCATGACAAACGAGTTAGAGGCTGCTCTGGTGAAGTTTATCATACAAGGCAATGTCAGGGAGTGTTTAGCACCCGTACGTGACTGCTTAAAGCCCCTATTTTGCCTCTGAAATTAAGTAAATGCTGGTTGACTTCACGTGTGACCATGACATTCAACACATTAAAGCGTTTAGCTGCGATAGAGCAGAATAGAGCCGAATAGTCCCGCCCAAATAAGCTTCGTCTGCTGGATATCGTTGTAGAGCCCGCCTTCTGGGATGAAAGGTATACGCACAATGAAGGCACACCTGAATTGGCAAAATGATCAAAGTTAATGGCTCACCAACAAAACTTAGAAAATACCGCCCTCAGTCTTCCAAAGCCTGAAAAAAACGAGGTTACATGTTTGCATCACAGAACTCTTTACATGTGTATAGAGTTCTGTGGTTTGCACGGCGTGTGTTTCGGATTTGTACCCCATTGCGACCGAGTGTAGGTTCCATGGCATGTCATTGGGAAGACTTGCCTTTGGAAGGCGCCGCGATGGCCCTCTGAGGTCAAACAACTAATCTGTGCCGAGACAAACGAGGACGAAGTATTGATAGAGAGAGAAGGGTTTAAGTAGCTTCATGTGAGTGTGTGAGGGTAAGTTTTGTAAGGGCAACAAAGTCTAGCAGGATCTGATCTTATCAGCGAAGAGAAGCGTGAAGTGTTAATTCAGCACTTACTGTTTAACTAAGGTTTATACAGGCGCGGTGGAGCACCCCAATTTGCATCTCATTATCGCCCCGTTCTATTTGAATTTCCAACGGGCATCCACGCCTGCCCGAAACTGTGTGCATGAAAAAGTCAAATCTTTACCTTCTCCTTGTGCTGCTATGCGTGCCGCTAGTAAACTCAAACTTCCCACACTATCTAAGTTTTTAAAAACCTTCCTTTTGATGAAAAAATCATGAAATTTGCTGCACTAGAACTTGAGATATTAAAGCATTTTGAAAATCACCTCTCGCAAAACATGCTCTCTGTTTTTTTTTTTTTTTCCGACTGGACTATGGCCGGGCTCCAATGTGTCCGAAATTGGCAACATAAGTTCATCAGGCCTCAATCCATATATGGTGAAAGTTTTCGCTTGGTTCCACCTGTACTTTTTGAGAAATCAACATGTTTCTACAGGGTTTGGGATAGAAAATTGTAGTAAGCGAAACAATTGAAAATGACGTCATTTCTTTTCCCGTAATATTGGGCATGCGTGGTACGCATTGGTGGTACGTGAGATTCAGGATTTCGTGCTCATTGTTGGTTTGCATGTGACGCAGTCAATTTTGCTGAGTGTCGCGCGGCGGTGACTGCTGAGCTGCTGCTGCGCACGCTGCATGCAGCAAAGCGTTGTGTGTGCTGTGACATGCAACGCTGCAGTCACGCGATTATATATACATGGGACCGACCTGTACGCTTTGAGTTCGTGTCATTTTTGACATCACCTTCTGTTTTTTTTTTCCGACACAACCATGGCCGGGAATATTACGGTATGACATTTAAAATGCAAGCGGATAAATAAATTTCGGTGTACTTTGTTCGAATGGTGCTTTGGTTCCGCAATCACACTTCGTGAATTTTAGGATGATTTTCGAGGCATATCTTTGGTAATTTTGCTCGCCAGGTTTTCCCTAAAATTTCACATTTTATCATTGTCAAATCCCTTAATATGTTATATGTGCATATTCGGACATATTTCAAATTCAAACTAACTCAATTTTGATCCGAAAATAGGTTTCCTTAAATTGTTATTAGCTTGAGAAGTTGTTTACTTTTTCTCAACTACGCGAGTACATGTTGTTTACTTTATGCAAATGAGGCTCGGCTACCGATGGATTTCTGCGAGATAATTGGGTGCTCCACCGCGCCTGTATACACAACATACCTAAAGGATATGCAATATTGCAGACTGCCAACACTCTCACTGCAACCAACGCTGTTGGGGCATTAAATGATTTGATTTAATTTTACTTCTGCATTCCTTTTTCGTACATGGATATAATGCAAAGTCAATTGAACAAAGTTAATGAGTATAATATTTGAATCTGACAGTATAAATATTTGGAAACAGGTAAATGATTGACCTACAAATGTACAGCACTGTTTCATGATAAAGCAAAATGAAGACGAGCAGCTAGGTGTCTTTTACGTTTTCAAACGTTAAGATTTCACTACCTGCAGTTCAAGTGACACAGGAGACCATTATTGCAAGCATGACTCAGGAATACACATTGCTCAGTACGGAAAATGAATGGATAATTAAGTCACCACTGACAGAGTGGGATATTATAAAGTGCGCAGTGGCCCACAGTGCGTAAATTAGTGTTGAGAGTTTGTGTAGGTTCAGATTCTATTCCTTGTAATGTAAACGTCTGCTGCGATGATAGTAATACAAAGAAAGTTTGGACGCGGAAGTAGCAGTGGTGGAAAGTATCGTATCACTGATACATGGAAACCTGGATTGTTTTATTAATCTTGTTCGTTTAATGCTTGATGGCAGAACCGTACTTTGCAACGCATAGTACATTGATGAAGACATGTATCCACCCCATGATGTTCTAGCTACCAGAACTTTCGCTAATGTTCACCCCTTCTCTCTCTTTTTTCTCTCCCTCCCTCTCTATCTATCTATCTATCTACCTAACTATCTATCTATCTATCTATCTATCTACCTAACTATCTATCTATCTATCTATCTATCCATCTATCTACCTATCTATCTATCTATCTATCTATCTATCTACAGTATCTACCTAACTATCTATCTATCTATCTATCTACCTATCTATCTATCTATCTATCTATCTATCTATCTATCTACCTAACTATCTATCTATCTATCTATCTATCTATCTATCTACCTAACTATCTATCTATCTATCTATCTACCTACCTATCTATCTATCTATCTATCTATCTACCTAACTATCTATCTATCTATCTATCTATCTATCTATCTATCTATCTATCTATCTATCTATCTATCTATCTATCTTTATCAGTTTATCTCCTTCTCATTTCATAGTTTCCACGAAATATGATTTTCATATCTGCCCCATGGCGCCTTGGAGCCTAAAATTCCATGGCACGCCATACGGTCTAGCCTTTCTTCCCCCTCCTTGTGACCATGATGCGGAGTTACGAGGTAAATTACCGTAAGAGGGCAAAGTTCATGATATTACCATGGGGCTAGTATAGCTACATGATATCATTTAGGGGCAAAATTATGTTCTCCAATGTTACATGCACGACTCAAAATAGAACGCATGTGATGCGCACGCGCATGTGATACTTCGGAGACAAAGCACTTAGCGCCGTCGTCTGTCCTGTGTGAAAAAAAAAAAAGGCAACGCACTCTCTCCCCCACTCCCCATCCCCCCCCCCCCCCCCGCCCCCACCCCTTTCTACCCCTTGGTGCCTCCCCACCCCATCCCCACTCGGGGCTGACAAAATGAGAAACAGCTGAAAAGCAATTATTTTCTGCATGCTATGTTACGAGCTTAGTTATCCGTTTTTGTTTTATGTGCTACATGCAACTTTGACGTTCTTCCCTGTAGCACGATCGGATATGACAATATTACAATCACATCTCTTGTTGTATTCAAGCATCCTTTTCCAAGATTAGTTCAAATAGAGACTAGCTTCTCATGAAAGCAAAATTATATTGATTACATTATGTCATAATCTAAGAAGTCATTTTCTGTTCAAGAAGAAAAGGGAATGAGCTGGTTTAGGAAGTGTTGTTGTTGTTGTTGATTGCTTGTTTGCTTTTCAGGCTGTCAGGGGCAGAAAATACGAGGAGCGGGGCCCTGTGGTATTGTGAATAAGACTCTTGGCAGGGCCTGTGTACGAGTACTGGTCATTATAAATCACTACTACACTGTACTACTATACTACTACTTCTTCTCTAACTACTGCTACTACTACTACTACTACTACTACTACTACTACTACTACTACTACTACTACTACTACTACTACTTGACTACTACTACTACTACTACTACTACTACTACTACTACTACTACTACTACTACTACTACTACTACTACTACTATGATACTACGTATGATTATATTATATGCATAGGCACCTCTGTAAGGGAGCTTTGATAGATACGAAGGGAGGGAAAATGACTCCAGTCTGCTATAGTAGGAAGCACCTAGAGGATTCTCTGTGCATTGGAAAAGCGGGCATCGCATCACGTTGATGGAACATTATTATCTATTGTTATTCTTCTCTGTAAAAGATTATAATCTGGAATAGGTCTGATTATTTACACATTATCATCTGTGTGTGTGTGCGTGCTTTGGTCGTCAGTCGTTGCAAATACCACTGGACTGTCACGTGATTTTCAATGCTGCATTAAAGGGATCGTACAGTTTTGGTTAATACTTAATATCAGGCTTCTAACATTTTTTGGGGGGTGAGATAATGAGAAACCTCTAATGAAATATGAAAGAGCATGTAATTCTATGAGGAATTCAACGTTTATTTGATGAAAATTGGTTTTTGAAATGGCTGAGATTTCCAAAAAAGAGCGATTCTAATAAAGTGTGGGACCCACACTTTATTACGATCGCTTTGTTTTACTTTGTTGTTAGATGTTTCAGCCATTCCAAACCCAATTTTCATCAAATAAACTTTGAATTCCTCTTAAAATGGTATGCTCTGTACTATATCAGAAGTGTTTTTTTTTTTTTTTGGTATCTCGCAAAAAGTTAAAAGCCCAATTCTCATCTCCACCAATACTGTACCATCCCTTTAAGGGCAGTGAGGGAAGGGGGACAAAAAGAAACGAAAAACGAAAATGACACTCCAGCTGTACATCACAAAGTCTTCAAGGGTAAGTCTTAGGAATGGAGATGGCGGCATTTCAGTGCAAGGAGATTCCCGCGGTGGTGGTCTGTGTGTATGTGTGTGTGTGTGTGTGTGTGTCGTTGTTTTTTTTTTCTTATTCACTATTTCGAAATAGTTATGGGCATCCACGCGACTGGGAATAATTTGTCTGATTGCATTTCCAAGAGAGGACTGCGGAAATGGTTACACGCTCACCGTATCAAAATGAAAGAAAGGGAGGTAGAGAGAGAGAGAGAGAGAGAGAGAGAGAGAGAGAGAGAGAGAGATCAGAGATCAGAGATAGAGAGAAAAAGAGGAGGATCCACTTCCATGGACTGTTTTGTCTTGCGAAAGAATCGGCTATCAGGAAAGTCGAATTTGCTCCGAGCGGTATGTAAAGGCATGACTTTTCTCCGAGATATCCGCGATAAGAAATAGATAGCCATATACAGTGCGGCACGACGCTTTTGAATTATATTGGCCGGGAGATTATACAGGGGGTAAGAAAATACCAAAGGTCATGACCCCGAGAAAATGGGATATCGCACCGCGGACAATGAACCTGAACCCTAATTGATACAAATCCTTTAAAAAAAAAACAGCAACAACATTACGTTTCTTGCTACTATGTCCATAACCTGCACTTTGTAGAAAAAAAAAATGGCAACAACTTTTTGGCGTATATATAAATACGTAGTGTCACATGATGTTGTATAGTCCTCAGTGGTAACTGTATGAAAATTGCGATGCGTCTTTGCGCCGAAATAAGATTTCGTTATTTTCGTTTCTACATTTTGCTTTGTTGTTGTTGTTGTCCACAGTGTATGTGTATGATTGCAGGACTACACCTGGTTTATGCATATGTAATAGAGTGAGAAGGGTCCTTTGGCAACACATTCTAAACTCTCTCTTCTCAAGGACTGTCGTAATTTTGTAATTTTGTTTTTAATCATTACTATGCCGCAATTTTTTAACGTTTTTTTTTTATGTACCACAAAGCTTTAACTTCAATTTACCTTTGAAAATAGAAAATTACATTTGTCTGCCGAACAGTCTTATGTATCATCATGCACATGCCTTCTTGCACATTGTGTATTACAATCATCATTTACAGGGTTCCTTTGCTCATGTTGCTGGAAATACATATTATCACTCGAACTTGAACTTAGACGTTAGAGATGAATAATGATATCGACCTTGCCGTCTAAAATGCAATACGACGTATCGCTCTCCCTCCCTACCCCCTTGTATTCTCTCTCTTTCTTTCTATCTATCTATCTCTCTTTCTGTCTATCTCTCTACCATCATATGCATCTCTCGAGTCCCATTCGAATTATGCAGGATAGAAGGTAATCGCATATATCACATCCAATAATGTTGCGACTCGGTTGCCCGTTGAAACTCTCGATGCAGTGGGACGTCATTATATGGTGGCATTTAGAATTTCACGAGCAATAATTCACTCAGAACGTAGGGCAGGATATACATGTACATACGAAAAACTCACGCAGCCACTCACTGTTAATAAAAGAAGCACGTGATCAGTGAAGCAGGTACATCATTGTAGCCAACGAGTATACAGGTACAAAAGAAAAAGTAAATCAAGTTTGAAATATTATCTGTCAAGGTGTAGTTTGTAGAATGCGTAAGATGGGTTAATAGTTAATAATGTACTCCTTGCAATAAGTCTTCAGTTATGATTTTGCTTGCTTGTTTGTTTGTTTGTCTGTTTGTTTTTAAGTATGCTCCACAAACAGTAGTATCGTATGAAAACATATTCCTCCAACATTTTGTTTGCATTTTTCTTGCAATTATTTATGCAAACTTGGAATGATGCCTAACGTTTGAGAAATAAAAATGATAGGTGGTTTTCTGTAATCTGAAGTAAAAGAGCGTCCTCTACCGTCGGTGACAGTGGTATCAAGCGTGTAATTAAATGCCACCTCAACCCTCGACAATCACTGGCGGTACCACAAATCTAACACCAAGAGTGTGATTGAGCTTCAGTCTTCCTGATTCAGAATAACACGCTTTTTAAAAAAAAAAAAAAAAACTAAGTCAGGCGGGAAATAGCCTGTGTATACCCACACGAGTATAATCTTACAGTCACAATACGCATGCATTGTTAAATCCATAGCCAGTATCTGATTGTACCCTGCTATACCCTACCATTAAATTCAATCGGAATAAGTAATCCAATACGACATTTTGCTGTCAACCGTCACTCTAACTCCATCCGCAGAAAAAGAAAAAAAAGTATATGTATGAAATGGCAAAGGAATAGATTTGGATTTTTCTAGTCACGTAAATCTCGGAAGCACGTGCCCAAGAATAACCATTCACTGCTACGGAGGCCAATGAATCACTGTAGGAGACGCCCCAAATGTCTGATACCGCAGACATTCAAGGCACACATTTATTTGGAGAGATCTGCAGCCAACAATGTGAGTGTTTATAAGGAAAGATACAGAATGTTAACCATCTCAGTATTATCACATGGAATACCAGTGACATCAAACGGGTTGCCCATGATAGTAACAGAGATACTTATACATACGTCTTGTACCCCCCTCCTGCCCTCGCCTTATTCTAGCATCCATTTTCGGGTTTTAGACCGTTATCACTTAAACATGATGAAAATTTTATTGCAGACATTTTAGCCTAGAAATTGGAATTATTCTAGATGCATGTATTGTTTATTCCTTCCCACTTTCCTTCCTCTCTTCCTTCATTCACCCATTCATTCATTCATTCATTCATTCACCCATTCATTCATTCATTCATTTATTCATTCATCCATACATCCAATCATTTGATGTGTCTATTGCGTATATTATCACCATTAGCCTCAACATCAAAACTAAAGACCGTACTAGGGTGAATGAAAAAAAAAAATTTTAAAGGTTATCATCAA
The DNA here is from genome assembly GCF_964275005.1 of Diadema setosum. Classification (NCBI taxonomy): domain Eukaryota; kingdom Metazoa; phylum Echinodermata; class Echinoidea; order Diadematoida; family Diadematidae; genus Diadema; species Diadema setosum. The sequence goes on from NC_092701.1 coordinate 32,079,714, forward strand.
GCAGAGATATATCAAGTCTTTTCAATTTTGCTGCATGCACTCATTCCATATCTTAATTACGCGTAACATAATTAATTTCTCTGTTTTTCCAGCAGATTCAATCTCACATATCTAAAGTTGATGAAAATGAATACAACTTTAGATACTCTTCGTGTGTTCTGTGGTCGATAGTTTTATTGCCGTTCATAAGGTATGCTCCTGTATAAACAGAAATGAGGAAAGCCATCACTGCACTTTAAAATCTTGACATCCTTAAATCTGGAGGGGAACGATATCATAGGAAGATGATGCTCGGTTAAGCCACTGTTATAATGAGCCGTGTCAGTTGATATTATACATTTTTCTTTGTAGGGAGTTTTGATGAAATGCGTTACGGTAGTTGGTTGTAAGGTTAATATTTCATCATCCGTTTAATCTTAGAAACCATACGGTGAATCGATTCTCAGGTCGATGTGGATAATTAGCATTAACGGTCGCTTTCATTGGACTTTGTTGTGTCGTATTTCTGGATACTGCCATAAATATTCAAGGTCGACAAGGAAACTCCCAGAACGAGCCAGAACACGTGACGTCAGTCAGGGAAGGAGAGAGGCCAGGGAGAGAGGGAGACGAACCAAGGGAAAGTTCGTCGTGTTAACAGTGTAACAGCAAAAGTAGGATTTCTAGAGTCATAAATCATAAAAAATTGTACCTCTTCAGGATAAAAAAAGGGGAGAGGTAAATGGTGTCACGCGATAATGACGTCATTAGCAATAAAAACACGTGACGCAACTCCGCTACATGTTTTGTGTCTCTGGGCTAGACGGGGTTAATGAATCGAGAAATCAAATGGGGAGGGAAGTGAAGCACTAATATTTGCACCTTCAGTATAACTTGGTATGGATTTGCTACAGGTAAAACGATGGGGGACAGGCGGGAGGGTTGCAGCCCCCCCCCCCCCCCACACACACACACATACACAAGCGCGCGCACTTACAAATTCGTGGCGACCATGAAAACTTCTGCGTGCATGCATTTGAACATAACCGAGTTTTTCCCGGCATGTATGAAACATTTGTTACACAAACATAGTTATATATAAGGACTTCAGATAAGGATTTCAGAGAGGGGACACTTCGGAAAACGGGGTGATTTGGCTCAGTCGGTAGCGCCGTCTGCCTCCAGATCCAAAAGACCCGGATTTAATTCCCGAGTCAAAGTGAGCAATGCAGCTGTGTGTAATCGAGGACGATACCTCCTTGGTATAATTATATCGTCCCTTCTTGTTAGAGGAAAAAAATATAATACTTTGTCCCTCGGATAAATGGAGGTCCCATGTGTGAGAGAGTCACAACACGTGCACGTAGAAGATTCTGCTTCATTCATTCAATGAGCAGGGTGCATAACCCGGTAAAGTGGTCTCGCCTCAAATCCAACTGGACCCCTTGGAAGACCAGCAGATGAATATGGGCTGTCCAGCCATATCATTTTCGGATGGAAAGATGAGGAAAGTCAGTTGTTGTTATCTCATCAACCAGGTAAGAAAGTGATCACTTCAAAGACGCCCTTTCCATGCCGCAGTATATAGGGGATTGACGAGTTGTGTGAAGTAGCACTATACGCATTATCAAATCAAATTAACTCACATTTAGATTTAGATTTTTCTGTTTTCTACACTATTTTACAAATAATAGACTCTGAACTTTTACCGTAAGACCTTCCAACTTCAAAATTATGTGTACTATCGAGTAAGTAGGCAATTATCATACAGGTGAATGTCGGATCTTATGTTTCTTACGTCAGCAATTTGGTGGAGATGAGCGCTCTCGTCAGAAGGAGAACGACCCTCTAAATCGCCATGTACGTGAGATAGCCACTCCAATGCACATAGCTGAGTGTCGACATTGAAGTTCCCCCCCCCCCCCCATCCTCCTCCGCCCGAAAGTGTGTCACTTTTTACCCACTTGAGTCATAGGATTAGAGCACACTTTGGGCCAAAGGAGAGATGAACGTGCGAGCATGGGACGGGCAGGCATGACTGTGTAATGACCAAGGGATTTTTACCTGTAGCGCAGCCTGCGCCACTGCGGCACACCGGTGCTATAACGTTTAGCTACTGACCGCTTGCAGAAAACAACAACAACATATTACTCTTCAAAAGGACTCGCAGCGTCGGATTTACATTTGGGCCAATGGGGATCAATGCCGCACGGGACGCATAAAAAAGGTTGGGAGATGGAGGGGGTGGTGGAGTGGAGATTGGGGTGGGGTTGGGGGTCTGCGAGGGTGGGGTCGGGGAGAGAGACGGGGAGGGGTAGGAAGGGGAAAGAGGATGACATGTGATTATAATCACTCGGCCCAATTTGAGACGAAAACATGCCGTGCCACTAACTTTGTCGTCTAATGAGTCCGTCGGCTTTGCTCGCATGAACGGAATTCGCCCCGCGAAAACTGGTATTGCAAAAATCACGTCTGAGTTGGAATGACAAATGGAATGGTTATTTCTTCCTTCTTTCTCTCTCAATGTCTCCCTGTCTCTCTCCCTCTCGCTCTCCCTCTTTTGCGACTCGCCGTCGTTTGGTATGTTATCCATCATTCCTCATTCACACGCGGAACACCTTTCAAGTTATTTAGTGACTAGCAAAGGGGAAATGTATTCTTACCCTGAGAATTAAAATATCAAATTCAGGGTCATCTTCTTTCATCTTCGAACTCTTGTCTCACTCTAGAATGTGGCCATATTTTGCAAAACAAATAGAGAAAGACAAACACACACAGACAGACACGTATTTAGACGTGCAGACATGTTTGTAGGCAACAGAACTTCCAGAGACAGGGAAGTCAACGACTCCAGCACAATTACCCCCTGGACAATTACCCCAGACTCTTCTCCTAACCCAAACCCTAATCCTAATGCTGAGCCTCACCGTAACCATAACCCAAATTCTGATCGTGAACCCAGCCCAAACCTTAATCTTTACTCTATCACTAACCGGTATTTAGTAGGGGGTAGAAGTGTCCCCGAAGGGTAACTGTCCTGATACGAGATCAAAGCGGCAAATCAATTACCACCATATCGACTGGAATTGATGCGTTATCAGTTCAAAGAAGCTGTGATCACTTTGCGGCGTTTGGTCTGAATTGTTTAAGTTTCCTTGTGTTAGACCTGCCTTTAGTCCTCATAGATGTTGTAACATTTTGTTACGGAATAACAATATCGAGGCATGTGCATTACGATCACAAAGTATCTTGGTTTGTGTTTTGCAGGATCGGATTACTGATTAGCTAGGAAATAGATAAGTGAGTATCAATCGCATGTCTGACGAATGGTTTCGAAGGCACAGAACAAGTTTACTGTGCTAAACAATACCAACCCTTTCTTTTTCTAGAAGAATTTCATAAGGTTTAATTTGACGATTAAAAGGCATGAAATTGTAAATGGTGTATGACAAGGCATTTATCATCATAGTTTTGTTTAGAACGAATGCAGTGTATTTATGACATTAATTACATATCATTTGAGAAAGTATATCCCATGCCTACAACAACATCCGGGCACTATAACAAAAATGTTAAATGCCACAGGCTGTTCAACCAATTCAACCAATAAATCCTTGCTGTACAATTATCTTTTTTTTCCCCTAGTATGGTCTTAATTACTTTAATTTTCAGGAATTTCAAAGCTCTTTATTTGTTGTGATTCTTCAAATCCCTATAGGAGTATGTTTTATTTTTTTTTCATAATTAGCTATTTTATCCCCTTCTGCTCCTTAGTCATGACTAAACCATTGCAAACTTCAAAGATCAGCTTGTAGAGAGATATATTGATTGCTGACACCGATATGCCATGTCGTATTTCCCTCCGCCCACGAGAGGGAAAAAGAGGATCTCGCAAGATACACTCATGCCACGGCGAAAACAAACGAATGGAGGATATTCCCAGGGAGCGCGATTCAATAAAAACCGATGGTCGAAAACAAACACAGAAATGATATAGACAACCAGAGAACACACAGCGAGCGTGTTCAAACTGACAGCTCCGAATCGGATTGAAAGCCTGCACCAGGCAGTGTATAGGAGGATGAGGAAAGCGCGAAGAAGTCAGCGAAGAAGAGGAGAAAAATCGTTCGTTTTTAGTCATGCTGCCGGGACGCGCGCTTCAGTCGTTCCGGTGCACGAAGGATCACTTCCGTTCCGCGGAGGATCTCATTTCCGGTTTCCCTCGTGATCGATGTGTATCCGAGTTTTGATGAAAAGTCGACGCGCGCGCGGCACGATATCAGAGAGCAGGTTGTGCCAGAGCAGTCACTGGGTTTCAATTATGGTCACACTACGCTCGCGAAATTGCCTGTCCAGATAGATAACGCGGCCTCGTTCGACATGATATCAAGCTCTGCCGAGATGGGGCGAGATAAGAGGGGCGAGCCAAGTGAATGGGGGTGGGGTCGAGTTACAGGACACTCACTGAGCTTCCAGCGCACGCGTTGTCAAGTGTATGTCAAAACAAGTCAACACACACCACTCGATTTAGACGCGGTGGTGTAAAGTGTTGCGCTTGATTACTGTAAAACATGATACACGTATTCGAATTTGACTCCTCTTTCGCAAAATGATATGGCGTGAATGAGTTAGCTTGCATGGGCATTAACGATTATTATCGTACAGTGAGATCTTTATGGGTTTTGACAGCACTTGCTGTGTAGACATATCAGTCAGTTCCACATCACACTTCATTGTCTTAATATTCTTGCCCGATGCATGCCTGGAAAAAAGACAGATACTGTGACACAACTCGGCAATGTAATGGGAAAAAGAGCTTCCCTGTATATTTTCTATGAGAAAAACCCTTTCTACGACATAACATTACTTTAAACACTCTGACAGATTCGCCTAACTAACGGCGAATCGTGTTTAATGCGATACATCTGCTACTTTATCATCTTGCACTACGATATTATTGATCATAAAACAAATAACGCTCACAAACATGATCTTCCATCAATAAAAGAGAAGCTCCTTCCGACTTACTACCAAATGAGTCAGGGACCACGTTCACATCTACATAAGACCACCTTGCAAGAAGGGATGGTATCAACCAGGACGATACCCTTGCATTTTTCGACTTATACGTGATCAACCAGCAACGTATATGGGTCGGACATGCTGATCAGTGTTTAATTCAGGTTGCTACACTATTCAACTTCTACTCCAATTTTTTGTTTGTTTCAATATCCCCATAGTTAGTAATACTAATAATGAGGTTATTATCATTATCGATATTGTTTCCCAACTGTGCAGCGCCTGGTCTCCATTATCATCAATGCCATAGCTAAAGAAATTAACTCTGTAGCTATGGGTGCTTGGTCGGTCATGTATATAGTCTATGAGGATATTATAACAGATTATAGGGAAAGGGTTAAAACAGTGATGGCGGAAACTTAAAGTAGTAAACGAAGGGGGTATTAGTGGTGGGAGAAAGGCGATCGCCGACAGATCCATTACGACTTTTCTGGATTTTACGTTCTCCTTTTTCAATTTTGTCATATTTCTCTTTTTCTCTATCTATCTATCCATCTATCTCATTCTTTCTCTCTCTCTTTTTCTTTCTCTTTTTATTGTCTATCACTGCTGATATTGTATCGACCATTTTTGTGGCAATAGGCTCTGTGTCAACATGATCGAGTGGACGGGAAGGAGATGCGAGAGAGAGAAGAAAGGAGAGGCTTATAACGGCAATGTCGAGAGAGGCATATATATTTGAGCCATTGTTAGGACGACCAAATATTTGCACAAGATGACTGGCTGGCTGGTTGGTTGGTTGGTTGGCTGGCTGGTTTGGCCGGCTACCTGCCTGTTATGCCTGCCTGCCGGCCGGCCGCGCTGACTGACTGACGAGCCCGATCCGTGGCTCGGTTCCACGTGTGAGTTAGAATAATCGAGCGTGGCCGATTGGATGATGTTTTATTGATGCGGACTTTAATAATGAATGTTTGGTGATGATTTCAAAGCTGCTATTGCCATGCATGCCGTGCAGACGTGGAGAGAGAGAGAGAGAGAGAAAGAGAAAGGGAGGGAGAGAGAGAGAGAGAGAGAGAGAGACAAACTAAGGGGAAGGGGAAAAGGGGAATGGATTATCATGCAGGTATTTTCGCTGTATTAGATGGATAGATCAAACCAGAGGATGCCGTGTCATACCTGGATGACACAATAACTCCATTTGTATCAGACGGCTTTAAAGAAGAATGAACTCTCCTAAGGAACGTTCCCTTTAATCTATAAAAATGAGATTGATTGTCTTTGAGTTCGGCACACATTTACTTTGGCATCAGTCCGAATAGTACTAACATGAATAAAAATGCATTTAAAAAGCATAATTTATAGCACGAGTCCACGAAATTGACAGAAATTCAAGCCGATAAAATGATGTAGTTTTCAAGGATTCAACAGTGCATGCAGTATGATCTAAGCCCTGTGTATGTATTCTATACGTATATGAATGTTTGTATGTTTTATGGATGTACGTTTGTGTGTAGGTGTATATGTGTATGAAAGTATGTGTTCATATTTATGTGACTGTAGATTAATACTTTTATTTCTATTATTATCATTAGTCAGAAGTGGAGATACCATGTACAATTTATTTACAGGACGGAATCAACTTCGGCCCAATTGACTTAAAATGAATAAGTGACATTGCGGTCTTTTTTTTTTGGGGGGGGGGGAGAGAAGAAGTCATAACTCCGTGTTTGTGTGTGTATCAAGCAAGTGCGTTGAAAGTCCTGCTGTAGTCTATGCTTTAACTGAAGTTTGAATTGAATACAACAAAAGCAGGATAGATTGTATCTTGTATCAACTACCTCATTGATATAAAAATAGTTTCAGAGAAAACAGGAAATGAGATTGAATCTTCGGAGAAAATCGACCAGTAAGCGAAGAAGAAAATAACATTTTGCTTGTTTTGTTTTCTTGAAAGGAGGACGATCTGAATGGAAACACTTACAGTGGGAGAGAGAACCCGGCTGAAGGAAGGAAAGAATGAAAGGAAGGAAGAAAGAAAGAAGGAATGAAAGAAAAAGAAAGAAAGAGAGAAAGGATATTGACTTATGTGCGAAGTCAAACAATGATTAGGCCAAGGATAAATAATAGTGAACATGTTTGAATGAGGTCAGACGAGGAAACGAGCTGGAGAAGAGCAGTCACGTGACATCTAACATTTGGCGCCATAATTTCTCTCAGGACCACGGGGATCATTGAATGACATTTCATCTGTGAGGAAAGGCGGGAGGAGAAGGAAAAAAAGAGATTGGCTTGCAGTGGAGTGGGAGAAAAGGGTGGGTGGGTCTTCTCCGTAAAGCATCTAGGACCAGTAACCTAGGGGGATCCACCAAGGGGGGAAACCACCAAGGAGGGAATAAAATGCCACCAGAAATCAGAGACCAGTGATCCGCTCTTTACCACCAATGGGATCAGCTAGTGGGCCCACATCCACACACGAGGCGCGCGGGTCACGCCATACACCGTTGGCAAAGCTGCATACACGCCAGAAGTACCAAAGACCGCAGGGAGATCGGGGAAGACTGCTGTGCGACATTTGATTAAAGCGTTACGGGCTACCGCCACTATCAAAATACCTCGTTGATTGAGGGTTGAGGTGTTCGGCTAGCAACATATTTGCTGAAGTGAACGAGGGTGTGACTTTGCCGCACGAAGCCAGATTTCGGTGAGGACAAAGATGATAGTTGAGGATTCAGGGTTTTCCCGTTTCCTCGTTAAGGAATATTTTTTTTACATACGATGTCACCTTTTAACCTTTCTTTCCTTCATTTTTGACCCTATATCGTCACAATTCTCCGAAAGTTAAAGTAACTTAAACTCATCTCTTGGAAGAGGAACCTTGATTGCTTAGAACTTGTTAAAATGCATCAACGGGAGATGAATGAATCAGAATGATTAAAAATTTTGTTTGGAGATAGCCACTTGTACACCAACTATGCCTGGTGTCTGTTTTTCTCAACCCTTCTTCTAATCATAATAAAAACTATTAAAAATTGATGTAGGCTATGGGAGAAAGAGAAAAAGATGAAAAGAATAAGAAGAAGTAAAGAAGAAGAGCAAGAAGAAGAAGAAGAAAGAAAAAAAAGACAGGGCGAGACTAAAAATAATAAAAATCGACAGGTAACTGTACCGGTACTGTATTGCAGTACAGCATTGCAAGAAAAGAAAAAAAAAACCAGAGAAAATGATATGAAATGATGTCTGATGATAATAAGGAAGAAGAGAAGAAAGAGAAGAAGTAGAAGGGACAAATTACTTGCTTGACGATGAGGGCGCTTTGTGAATAGAACGTGGCCCTTTCACATGATATTATCATCTTTCAGATCCATGTGATTGCCGTGTGGATACTTCTCCAATAACTGAACGGTTCGTGTCGCAGTGACACGAAAAGAAATGAGTTGAGTTACTTCCACTTTGCTTCACAAACTGAGCAAGTTAGTATAAATCGAATCCCTGATCTTGCATAAATGGGTAAAGAGGACGTGAAACCAACAAGGTGCTCAATAGGTTAATATGGAAGAGAAAGAGGATGTAATTCCTAACCTTGGCCGAATTTTTATCAAAGAAACACTTACCTTACACTCATGACTCGATCATCTCGGTCTGTCGTGCTAACTATATACCATTATCTCTCGAGGAAACCGCGTGTTACCTTTTCGCGTGGCGTGGAGATGTTCGTGTTGGACCGGAACATGCGCGTTGCCGGAGGGGAATTTAATTTCGCCCCAATGAAGAAAATAATCAATCAACGTGGCTGGACTATAATTGATTAAGTTATCAGCAGTTATGCTGTGTTTGGAAGGAAGGAAGGAAGCTTTATTTCTTTTTCCCCTCCTGTTCTTTTTCGTCCATATCGAATTTCAACTCCATCAATATTTCAAGAAATCGCCTCGGCGTAATAGAAACATTTCTCGCCTGCGGGAGGCGGGGGAAGTGCCGGCATTCATGAGCCGTCACGACAGAAGTACTAATTCTGAATTGAGTAGATTGGTTTTGAGAGCAGTGTATACAATAATCGCGGAGGAGGGGGTTGCCGGTGGGATTTGCGGGGGGGGGGGGTGTTGGGAGGGGAGCAGTAAATTCGACGGTTGGTGGGGAAGAAACATATTGGGGCGGTACGCAGAATCTTCGTGCTTCTCAATGATTCACGAAATTGCAACTTCCTACCAGGATGCGGTATCAAAACGAGACCACGACACACATTCGGGTTATTTGGTGACTTTTTCTATACTTTAGGTTTCCCTCCCCCACTGGACTACCCACCAACCCCCCCCCCCACTCTTTCTTTCTTTTTTTTTTCTGTTTCCATGGAACTTTTTTTTTCCTATGCTGTACCCACCTACCTAGCGCCTAAGCCACACTTCCATTCGTACATCTGTAATTCACATAATATTTCAAACATAATAAGTAAATTGATGTTTTCCTCCTTTATACTTTAAAACCTCATGGTATTCCTTCTCACCGGCGGCCATCCATCCGTCAACTCCCGATCACCGATTGCCGACCCCATACAAAGGGCATCAGTAAACGGGTAACCCCTGGATGCATTAACTACGATATTATTCAAGGTGGTGCTCACCAAAGGCGTTAAGTAGGAAGCAAGGGACGGGATGTGGGGGGACGGTGTAAAGGTGGGGGAGGGGTTTGGGGGGGGGGACTTTAACGAGAAACAGGTAGATTGTCCGGTTCATTGCCCCGTAAATGGCGGAGCAATTATAATTATGCAAATAGCCCTAAGGGGACTGACCGGTTGGGGCCAAAGCCAAAGAGGGATGAGAGAGAGAAACAACAAATCATGTGAATATACTGAACATATTTATAATTGATGAGGCGACATTTTGATTATAGATGAGTCTAGGTGAGATGCAGGCCATCTGTGAATAATGAATTAAGGACTAATCGAGCAGGGAAATCAACCAGCAAAACGAGAGAATTAAGAGTGCTCTCATTTTTTATGGTTATGGGTAGAATGTGCTAAATCGTACAGATTATGTTGACACACTCAGGATGTTGAGAGACCTCATGTTAAACTCATGTACAAATCACACTCTCAGTGGTTCGCAGAGTTTCGAAGAATGCACTATGCATGATTTCTTCGAATTCTGATTGAAAAGGATTTAACAATTATGCGGGCACATGAAAGACTTTATTACTATCGTTGCATCTCTGTCAATTCTTTCACTATTCCGGGGGAGAATTTGCATGAGATAGCAAATTACACAACTGAGACTCGGATCGCTACACACGGAAATTATTTGGGTTCATGCCAGAAAAGACTTTAAAAAATGCCCCGATAAAAAAACAAAAAAAGACAAAAAAACCCACCAACAACAACAACAACAACAACAACAACAACAATAACAGTGAAACAAAACAAAAAACGTATGTGAAAAAGTAACCCACTGAGTCCGAGTTATGATTATTTCCACTGGTAAACAAATAGGACAGCCTTTTTCTAATAAGGAATGGTTTAATAACTAAACCAGATGAAAGCATGAAACAAAAGCGGGTACAGACGCGGGGGGGGGGGGTATACGACGTCCGTGGAGAGAGGAAGTAGATTTACGCACCATTGACTATGCGTTTGTTCCACTCATATCAAAGCTGAAGTACGCCCTCCCTCTCCCCCCCCCCCCCCGTTTGCCAGTAAGAATGTCTCATAAAGATGGGTCAGCTCAAGATAGAGAGAGAATGATAATCAAAAACCCTACATGTCGGTGAGGGAGCAGGCGAATGGCATCGATGTGATTTGCTCCTTATTACATGATCACCTGATACAAACAGGGCGTATCACGTGATGACCAAAGCAAGTTACGAACCTCTCTCAGAAATGACTCCGAATCCAATACTTTTTGAAAAACAAATCCGTCCTATAGCTGCGTGAAAGGAAAGCACAAGGTGGTGTCGTGTAGCATATATAACATGCCTCATCCTAAACATATCCACTGAAAAGAGCGATAGGTATACATAATGATGCAGCGGAAAGAGAGATAGAGGGAGAGAGAAAGAGAGAGAGAGAGAGACAGATAAGTGTGGTTAAAAAAAGTGTTGAGAATCTCACCACTATCAATACACCAGATGGTTTTCGCTATTGTGAGCATTCACACAAGCGCACGACACCCGTCTTCGTTATACCCGCCCAGCCGCGCATACTTTGCAGACATAAAATAGTTGCGGGGCGCAATATACGGGATTGCGAATATTTGATTTGCACGAACTTCCCACTCCGGCAAAGGGTCTGGCCGCCGGAGGCGAGTTTTGTTTTACGGAATCACTCAAGAATATATGCCGTCCGATCGGCCACTCGAATAGAATAAACCTCGCTCTATATCGCCACACACTGGTATATATTCCGACAGGAAGAGAAGGAATGATATGGTGGACCAAAATTGGCGTCCAAGGTTCTGTGACCTGTGACTTTTTCCACAGTTGGTTATGCCGAGAACACTTTCAAAAAGGCTTCTGCAACCCACGGCTAACCTTCTTCCCATATCTCGACGTCGGTGCAGGCTTTTGATTACTTCCAGTAGCACAAATTCTGCATGACAATCGTCCCGTGGAGTTTCTGAAGCCGGGAAATTGTGTCTGTTTTCCTGTTAAAACTGCGCAGGTTGTTGGCCACGGGTTGAACAAAAAAAAAAAAAAAAAAATGATGAGGTGATTTAGAAAGACGCTTGGCTCGAGCATGTCGAGACATCAAATGTTTGTCAGACTGAGTCTTTCGTCTACAGATTATATGAGTCATTTCTACCAGACATGAATTCTATTATCGATGAAATTACGTATGTTTCTTTTTTTCTAGAGGAAGAACAATTCTCGCTGGGTACTCAGTCTGTCGTTTCAACATTTCAAACGCCCCCATAAAACTTGCTTGGCAATATGTAGTTCTGAAACAAGGAGTATATTGTTATCTGCTGTGTTTTCTTTACTATCAGAATGACGGTGGCACAACAAATTCACCTTTCAAAAAGAAGTTAACTAGAAACTTTCCTTGAGTGTTAGACAATCAAATATGGTTTAGATTCATGTTTGTTTTATTTCGCGTTCATTTAATCTAGTTTACGTGTCTTCGCGTGTAACAAGACGAAAAATTCTCACCGAGCGTGTAATTTGTATGTCATTAATTGTTCAAGATCTGGCTGGTCTACACACTGCGTGTCAGCTCATCGTTTGTGTAGTGATGGTGGTGGTTGTGTTCGGGATGGGGATTGTGTGTGTGAGAGAGAGTATGTGTTTATATTTTGTACGAGTTAATCCACATAAAATATACGAACACACACACACACAAAAGAGTATAGATAACTATGCATCTATATAATTACTCTTTCAAACATAATGAATAAATTGGTGTATGTGTAGGAACATAGATTTCCTAGCCTTTTCAGTACCTTAGATACAGCCAAGTAGCCTGATACATTCGAATATTCTAATACATCTTAAACAGGAACGGGTGGCGTAAGCGTTGTCATCACCTTGATATAATAAGCGAATGACTGGCGGATTGTGACGTGTGCGTAGGGGAGTCGTCACCTCACGCCATGCTCAAATTCGACCGCCTATAGAGCTTCACGTATACATTTGTCAGTGTCGGGACTGAAGTTTCAGTTTTAATAGCAGGTTTAACGACCTAAGTGATGGAAGAATATTTATGATTCTATGTACCATATATCTGAGGTAATGGTGTGAAATACAATCGTCATAATGTTCATTAATTGATACTTCAATACTATTCCTACAAGATCGGAAAGTGTGAATGTAAACAACAACTGAGAAAAACAAAACAAACTGCGTTTGTTTGTTTGTTTGTTGTTTCTTTCTTTCATTTCCATCTAAGAAGATGGCTGGATATCCCATATTCAGGTGCAATAGCTGGTCTTCCATGGGGTCCAGTTGGATGTTAGGCGTGTGTGGGGGAGGATCACCGTATCTCTAAGTCCTTGAAGAGGTCACTTTATCGTCAAGCAATGATCTTGCCTTTGCTTAGAGAGAAAGAATTTAAGAAAAAAAAAACACTTCTTCTTCGACTTGAGAGAGGAAAAAAAAATACGACCCAAAACAAAAATAGCTGGGAGCCATCTATCGCGAGTCTACCGCAGGTATGGAAAATTATTCTAGGCTTGTTTAATGTACTCTTTCCTCACCCTGCGATGGATACTGTAACCACCACACGCGGTCTAGGTCAAGGTTATTCCATATCCATGCACTCCTGCTCCCGCGCAACCTTAATTCTCTTTGCACACACGCAGACAGACATGAACGGACGAACAAATACACAAACACATGCCCACGCACACGCACCCGGCTCTCTAATTCACTCACTCACTCTCTCACACACATACAAACACACACACACACGCACAAAAACACAATTACATATACACAATAACATATGCTTCTTTGCCTCCACTTCCACAATGTTTTCTACGTTTTTTGTTTCTTGGTTTTTTTTTTGTTTTTTTTTTGTTTTTTTTTTTGTTAATCTCGTTTGTTACTAACGCGCATATCCTCTTGGATTACGTTACACGAGGAATTCTTAAAACATCAGTCCTCGAAGGAGAGAGATAGAGAACAAGTAGAAAAGGTTCTCGTTTTATGGTACTATCTGAATTTGTATCCCTGACACGTATAGTATATCCATGCATACCATCCGGATGTGGGTTGCATGACTCCATACGTATATTCAATAAGAGAATAAGAGTGAGTAATACATCACAATATCATGTATCTTTATAAACATAGACAAATATGAAATGTATCATAATATTAAAATATAGTGTAGAGCATATAATATATCATATAATAATCACTTTTCGTACACTGCATAATCCATTATTGTCTACTTCACTTTGATCACTACTAGTATTCATTACAATGCATCATTGCTATGAGGTTTTATTATTGTTGTACAGTTTTTTCATGTCAGATCATCTCGTTTACCTTGTTCCATGTTATGAGTGAAAGTGATATCTATGCCTTTGTTGAAAAATAAAATAAATTTTGATTGATTTCAATCATAATCATATATGTTTGATTTCGCGTGTCTGTGTATGACAAGTCACCACGAAATTTATGTAAACACTCATAACGTCAATATTTTCAGGAAATGAAACAGCATTTATATGGCGCCAATTAATCTGTAGAAACATTCAAAGGTGCCCGGCTCCCAAAAAGTTGCTGGAAAAGATATTGGGACTTTACTATCAAACATTCCATGATTGAAGATTTCCAGTGATGCATGACTTGATTCATTTTGATATGAAAAAAAAAAAAAAAAAAAAACCGTTAAAGCCAAAACGGCATAAAGCTGTTCACAGCAGCTTTGAGAGAATCAGTATCAAAGTATAAAGACACATAACTATAATTCATAGTCAGTACATACAATAAGCATAGGTGACTAATGTTCTCATGCACCTGCATATACGCTGATCCAAACTGTATATCTATCTGTTGTATGACTACCTGTCAATCTCTGTCATGACTTTCTTCTTGCAAGAGGACGGATGAATACAACCTTTAATGCCTTTTAGTCAAACATCGCCTAGCCGTTGTTTGAGTAGGGTACGTATGAGCAAGATCAAGTCAAATACTTATTACACGAGTAATCGGTTGTACCCGATAACAGTGACGTCATCATGCGCCCCTGATCTTCCATCACTCCGCGGAGAGGGGTACACGACTGCACCTCCATGAAGAGAGCTCCGATACACAAAGGGCTACCACAGAGGTGGGAAGGAGAGAAAAGGGAAGAAAAGATACACAGGTGCCGGCTTGAGACCTGGAACCCTGGTAGCAGGGTTAAGTGTATAGGATTGACTCCTGATTATTAAGGGCGTGCCCTATTTTCTATGATGCTAAGCATACTGTCGAAGAGCAAACGCTCCATCAAACATATGCCAAATAAGCACACTTTCATATCTTCTTGTGATAGCGTTGTCTTTTCGGCATTGTTCTCACTCTCATCCAACTTTGTTTATCTTCACAACCATTTGAAACACGTTAGTATTCGGTTTACAGATTAATAACGTGATTATTCATGACGGTCGTATGTACACATGCACATGCATGTGTTATATATACGTGTTTACATTTGCTGTGTGCACTATTTTTTTATATACCAGCTTAAATCTACAGTCTATAAAAATTGACGTGCTTTAGTGTTTGTTCTTGTTGGTACGTGTGGTAATCAGAAAAGCCTGGCCTAAATTTGGGTTGCCTTTTTTTATAGCATCTCGTGTTGGACACATGTACAGTGTTTCCAGTTCAAATTGTGTTCATGTCAGTAGTGACTATATCTTCGTCTAGATTATAAAGTCACAACCATATCAATGATATAGATCAGGCAAAAATATTTCCTGCAAACAAATAATTCATGCCGTGATAAATTCTAGTCTTGACTGGAAATCTCACGAGTTTAGTATATGCACTTCTTTTTATTACCCAGTCTATCAACAATCGAAGTAATTCCGAACAGAAAACAAAAAATGAAGTGTCATAATAATTCGTCGTCTGCTTTGATACATTCGTGATGAACACGTTTGGTGATATATGTTTGTGTTTTTTCTTTATAATATTCACATCAAACACGGCAGCATTTTTTCTCATGCTAAATGTAGGATTTCATCCTTACATTTCATAATGTTATGCTCCTTTAATAATGTTGGGCTTAGAAAGGATGACGAACTAGCTATGACAGGAGCATGCCATTTTTCTATTTTCTTTCTTGAGCATTCTATGCAAGGGATGCTGGCAGCGAGAGCGAAACAATAATTGGCAGGTCAAGTTTTGTCAGATTCGACGAAAAGTTTCATCAAATGTTATCATGGCAATGGATGCAATTATGGAAGTAATATCTTATATACGTGCTAGTAATCATTAAGATTATAGTCTATAATTCATATTAAGTATATTTACGCTTTTTTTGCATATATTCATATTCACATTTTTGTCCTTTGTCCCACATCTATTTTTCTTCAGTATCGGCCAAACTTCCATGCACTGTAGGACCTTTTGACCCTCCAAAATGAATCTAGAATACACGTAAATTGAGAAGAATGCCGAACATTGGAGCTTCAGAGTTGAAATTTCGGAAATGTTTCTGCTAAGTAACAAAAAATGAACCAAATTGACCACACATTTATCTTTTAAACTTGAAGTTATTTATTTACGTTTTTAGACTGTTGTGGAAATGTCTGTTGTACCATTCAAGTAAAAAAGGTATACGTGAAAGGCATGGTTCATTACTGCAGATACATCTGTTTTGTTCAAGCATTACTGTTTTTGTAAGCTGTGTGCTTTTTTTCATTTTTCCCTCAACAAGTGTATGTAGGCAGATTTGTGTAGGTATCCTCGTTTCGTTGTTGTTGTTGTTGTTGTTGAAATACAGATGCACAAGTAACACACGCAGAAAACACACACATATACATAATACACGCAGAAAGCACACACATACACACACACAAACACAAACACACACATTATAATAATATACACCAGGGGGCAAAAATTCCCAACGGATGAAGCCTGGCCGAAAACTGTGGCACAAGAGAAAAACAAGTGCATAAAAAGTGCTATAAAAAGTCGCAGTAAGTGGTGGCTATGTAGTCGTGCGCCTCGAATGGATGTGGAAAAGTGGGGGGGGGGATGGGGGCTGTAAAAGTTAAATGCAAAACGTCTTACACATGGATGTCGGATTGTGTGGGCCTTGCATTTTTAATCAACTACAAGAGAAAGTACATTTCACAGTTGCGTCCTGCCTTTTCTTTCGCGATAATCACACTGATCGGAAGAGCAGGATGATCTATTTGACGTACTATAGCCCAAAGATAAGTCTGGCATTTGTTATGTCCCGGTTGTTGTCTTTTTTTTTCCCTTACTTCTTCTTCACTGCGCATTCCTTAACAAGGAGCAGATTATTAATTTGCCAGACATGAACGGACGATCGATTGAACGAGGCGGGTGATATGTTACCGTAGTGTTATCACGCTCACGGCGGTGCCGCCATTGTGGCAGCGTACGTCGCTATCAGCAACCGTTGGAGGACCAACAAAACACAGTTTTGCTCGGCGTGTAAGCGCGTTCTACCAATACCGTGTTCCATTCTCTCTCGAGAAAAAAAAATAAAATAGATCATAGGAAAAGCATTTACATGAATACAAGTTGGCCCACTATAAAATCCATAATGTATCGGGGACTGCTAACATATTATTTTCTCTTGTAGAATAAAAAAAAGAGCATGAAATACCATCCAAACCATATGGACTGAAAGGAGTGATAAAATGTGTTTTATCTTTTTTATTGAAATACGCGGACACAACTTCTTATCCACGTCACGTTAGGTATTAATTACTGTGCTGCCCAACTGGGGGTGTTTTCTGGCCACCTTAATTGAGCCGTAATACGAGGTAAGGTTCAACGGAACCAATATGAGATGTCAACAGCCGTTAGACTGTTGCATCGAAGAAGCCAGAGATAGGCAACGCCAAGACGGACGTCTACGCAAAAAAAAAAAAAAAAAAGTGTGTGGCTTCCCTAAATACATCAAGGGTTCGTTGAGATAACTTTATGTTTTAGCCTCCCTGTCCATTTCCTTCGCATTTGATATATGCAGGGGGTTCCTTTGTGCTGTGCCGACGCGCAGAGTGCATCCGTATATACATCGCGCTGCATTTTTTATTCCCCAGTCAGTGTATATGCCCTAAGTGACTGGCTCGGTGGGTAAGCAACGTTAAAAGCGACAAGGAAACTTGAGGTTTTACTGCGCCTGTCAGTGGCCGAGCTAATAAGTGTTCCCCCATACTTCTTTATGCACACAAGAACGGTAATACATTATATTGCGTATATACATGTAAATATGTTCGTTTTTCCCAGGCCTCGTAGCTGAAATGAGTCACATTTTGATGACCACTAACAAACGTATCTTATATTATATATATATATATATATATATATATATATATATATATATATATGTGTGTGTGTGTGTGTGTGTGTAAATTTGTTATGCATATAAACTAATGTATATCTATCTTAATATTATGAAAAACTGCAAAACAAGATGATTTGGTTGAATTTAAAACTTTCAGTGTTTTTTTCAATTATAAAGCCTGCCAAATCTGAACTATTGTACGTAATATATCTCCTGTCCGAATTGGCAAATATGTTTTAGACATTCAAATATTATTTTCATTCATATCTACCAATAGCCTATTCAGTCATTTTTCTTTTCAGTCCCCAGGTGCATGTAAGTACGATGTTTCAACTTGTTTAAATATCCCTATGTTGTTTCAATGCATAAATACAAGCAGGGTTGATAGTATTTAGTATTCATACTCTTCCCTAGATTTTCTTCTATTTTTTGTTCTGGAAACCGTCTTCATCTTTCTGTTAGAAACCAAAAATAGCGAAACTCAGTCCTACTCCGAGGATACGTTTATAACCAAAGTCTTTAACCGTCTCAAGACCACTGCTCTATGAAACGCTCTTGACTTCTCGCGCCCCATGCAGCCAGGAGTTGCCGACGGCAGCGAGGGTGTTAAGAGGTCTCAAGGAGGACCTGGAGGCCAGCATCTGTCTAATCAATGGCGGGCTCTTCAGAGCTCATTTCTCTCGTGCTGGGAAAGTGATCCGTGGCGGAACAGGGGGTTCAATAGCAGCGATTAGGTACCAGCGGGATCAAGCCTGCTAATGACGTGTCTACCAGGGGAGCCCCAACGAACTCGACGGTATCTCCCTCAAACCTCCCCCCCCCCCCTTCGCCACCCTCCTTCCCTATCTTCCTTCCATCTTTCTTGGTAAAAAAAAAACAAACCCGAAATATTGTCCCTCGAGATCCACTCATTAAGGTAGTAGCCCCTTACATTACAATCATTCCCGAATCTCGTCTCATTTCTCGTCTAAAGATGATACGTGACGTCTGAATACTATGCGGATTTCCTTTGCAACAACTAACTCTTTTTTCTCTTTCTCTCCTCATTTTCCTCTCCTCTCCAATGACATTTTATGCTGTTTAATCACACAACTGTTTACCTCTTAATCTGTATTTTCGAGGAAATTAAAACAATATTCTCTATGGATCTCTATGAAATGTGTATATTCAACACTGATGGATCCTTAATAGGATCCTTAATCCTAAATCTATAGAATAGTTGTTTGTAAATATTTGCGTTCATTCATACACTTCTGAGAAAGACTAGCCCAGGCGCCTTGGACAGAGCATTTTGTGTTCGTAAAATAGGTATGAGATAGATAGATAGATAGATAGATAGATAGATAGATAGATAGATAGATAGATAGATAGATAGATAGATAGTTTATGGATGGATATATAGATAGATAGGTGGACGTTGAAATTCAATTGAGCCTTTGAATCTGATGAGAAAAGAGACAGCTGCTAGAGATAAAATAGACAGGGAGAGCTTGGTCACCAGAAGCACACCCCCTGAGCCAAGAAATATGACATTCCATGATGAAAGTTGCCAGGATTGGAAGCGAAATAAGGGAGGAACTGAGAACGAAGCCGGAGAAGGCGACATTTTTTGTCCAAGCTTTGCCCCTTTAAATGTTCTCTTTCTAGAGTCTTGGGAAATACCCGTACAATCCTGATGTTTCCCTGGTGCGTTTGATAATAATCCACAAGAATACATAAGATATACGATATGTTACCATCAGATGACAGTCATGACTATATGTACACAACGTGAATGAAGGATCTAAAAAGAAACTGGTGAATTGATACTGATCTCGAAGTCATATAGGCCCTTATTGCTATATCTTTGCAAACGATCAAACAAAACATACACCTAGTATTATCGCTCCATCTCTCATCGACCAAATGACTGAGAACCTGTGTGAAGTATAAATGGCTGTTCTTTTATTTTTAATTCAAATAAACAAGCACACACACACACACACACACACACACAAACAAACACATACATATACGGTTCAATAAACTTTGTATACACAAACATAATATCTATTATGTAAAGCATTGCATGATTATGCACGAGACAGCTTCGTGATCATTGCAATTGCGTATCCACACAGAGCCGATAAAACGGCAGATGAGCAGGAGTTGCGAAGAAGTTTTGCTAGGATTTGTTTGGGTGCCACCTGCGAATTGAAAGGATTGTAACCCCCACCCCCCATCGGAGCTGCAATTTCCTCACCCTATTTCAGCTCAAGTTTGAGCTTTACGAGTCAACGAATAACTGCCAGAGGAAAAAAAACGGGGGAAAAAGAGGCGGAATTTGAACCTGTGTTTATGGCAGATGTATGACGGGTGAAGGCCCGGTCCCCTGACGGCTGGATCCGCTTCGAAGAGATAATGCGCCCTAATGGGTTCCGATTGTCGCTCAATTAAAAGTGCAGCTATCAGAAACGACCCGTGCAACGCTCTGTATAGGGGTTCCATTAGCCGGAAGAATGTATGCACAGACTGCAACATTATTGGACTCTCAGCCGCATCCGATCTTTAACGCTGTATCTCATTGTTACTGTTCTTGATGTATTTTTTTTTTCAGTCGACGGTCATCAGTCAGATAAAGACGTAATAGCAACTTGATCGTTGTCTAATAGCTTGTCTTTGCTCATGGTGTTATTCTAGTTTTCAGTGGTCGATGGCTATGCACTATGCATACTACTAATGCAAATTTAGTTATTCATGTAGTGCTAGTGGACTTGAAATAATTATCCATCATCGTTAATCAGTATAAATTCAATGAGCCCTGTTTACCCGCACACTATGATTCAGGCTGATGATTGCAATTATTAGTGTACAAGCAGATGTAATCAATCCGATTGAATTGAATTAATTAATGAGAAGGTTACGATAAGAGACAAGGAATTGAATTGGATCGATTACTGAGAAGACAAAAGACAATGAATGTATTGTTACATTAATGACAGTAAGTTTTAAAAAGGTCTAAATTGTTGGCGCAAACGATCTAGAGTAGATATGAACACACCTTCACTAAGATGATGCTGTATCTTCACACGCGGAAACAAGTCATCCGTTTTATAAGAGAACGGACCAATACTTCCAGACTGTTGAGACCGTCACCCCCCCCCCCCTCCTTCTTCCCCCTCCTACGTCCTGCAATGATTATTGGAGTTACTTTGTTTGTTGTAGTCCGCACAGTGGAGGTAGCGGGATTACGTCGAGCAAACAACTGTTCGTTACGCACACTGCTCGCGCGCCGCCCCCACTCCCATCGACATCCCCTGGTCTTTTTTTCAGCCCGGACCCGTGGGCCTGCCGTGTCCAATGGCTAGATCCTGCGGACGCAGGGAGCAATCGCAGTTTCAATATCCTTATTGATCTTCCGAAAATACTTCTCGCCAAGAGAAGACGCCAACATCTGGCACGGACAGTGATTCATGCTGACACGACCGGCTGACGTCATTGTCACGTGATTGTTCTGTTGGCCGCCGATCTCGGACATGTTTTCTACTTTTGTTGTTGTTTTTGCTGCTGCTGAAATCTCAAAAACTGACTTCATTTCCCCTCAACGATCAAATTGATCTTCAAGCGCTCTGCGAGCAAGGACATATCTTGTGATGCATGAAGAAATGAAGATGATCCATTTTTGTTATTCACGATCACTAAGCAGGACGAAGAAAATAAATGCAGAATATTATCTCTCATTCTTCATTATTATGGATAACCTCATGCTTGCAACGGGACAAGAACACAACGAAGCAAATGAAATATTGTATGAACATGAATTAGAAGTAGGACGCAATCAAGCTTCCAGTGTCCTACTTCGGACCCCAGAAACATCTGTGTTCGCACTTTTAAATTCCATGAAGTATTAATGTGAATATAACGTGTGTGTCCTTTAAAGGTCCTGTTTAACCTTTGGGAGCAGTGATTTAAAAAATGTTCAAGATATCACATTTTATGCATGATATGTGTAGGTCTGTTGTATCACAAAACATCCTACCATATTTTTTTGTTGTTGCAATAAAGCCTAAAATATAAGGAGATATCAGTATTATTCTCATTAAACTGTAACTGTAGACGGTTTAGTCTGGAAACATTAACATTTTATTATAACTATTGTTCACATTTTGTGTATTTAACAATACTTAACATCGATTATATGGATTCAATTTTTTACAGTGGTTGTTTCTATCTCTTACTCACATTTTAAAGCTATTTTAAAGCACTAATGCTGGTTTTTGTTTCTTCTGCAAATGGTAAATCATGCTTTCTGGGTGCCAAATTAATTTCCTGCCTTTAAAGGGGATGGCTAGTAACTGATCAGTGGGAATCAGTAGGAATGCTGGGGGATGATTGTTCCAATTCTTGTGGGATTCATTTCAGATTACATTATATATCTATTGTTGTGTGAAACTTATTTGCTTCAGAATCGTCTCATATTCAAGTAATGTGCAGTTTAATGTTTCCAGGTTAGCATGCCAGTACAGTGACGGGCGATTAAACTGCACATTACTTGAATATTAGACCATTCTGAAGCAAATTATCTTCACAGAACAATAGATACATATTGCACTCTAAAATGAATACCACAAGAACTGGAACAATCATCCCCCAGCATTCCCTCTGATTCCCACTGATCAGTTACTAGCAATCCCCTTTAAGCATGTGTATGAAATTTGTGCACATTTGACTTATTGGCACAGAGATGGTTGATACTTCAACCTGTTTGTGTAGATAAGAAATATATCTTATTACTACATAAAATGGCATCACATTACAA
Organism: Diadema setosum; assembly: GCF_964275005.1. Taxonomy (NCBI): domain Eukaryota; kingdom Metazoa; phylum Echinodermata; class Echinoidea; order Diadematoida; family Diadematidae; genus Diadema; species Diadema setosum. The sequence goes on from NC_092701.1 coordinate 32,102,471, forward strand.
CATAAAATAAAAGACATTTCTAGTTTTGTCCCCTGCATCTCTAATTCGTCTTTTGTGTATATTTTTTGAAGATTTGGTAGGAATAAACGATCATTTTTTTCAAAAAAAATGCTAAAGTATCATTTCAGGTGGATTTTTCATACCTTTGCAGAACTTAAATTGCCCGAAAAAAGAGGAATTTTAAGGTGAAAACAACAATATCAACAACAACCAAACGGATGGGTATCTTTCCATAGTGGACTTCGTTAAGGGACCGATGCAATATTCATCTCGGCCGCAATACACATATGCAATGACAGCATGCGTTAAGGGGAAATTACGTGGAGGGAGCTGTAATTAAGCAAACTACAAGGGCGAGCGTGCCTAGGATAAGCAAGGCGCAGCACTGCGACGCCTGAACTTATAGTGAGCGGAGAAAAAAAAAGTAGAAAAAATGGATGCACCACCGCTTAGATGTCGGAATACGTTGTGTAATCATAGTAATCTAGCGCGAAAGCGCCATAACGCATGCCCATATACGCCAAACAGCGCGCCGGCGGAGCCGCCGAAAATTTGCCGTGCCCTTTCGCCGCGAATCAGCGTCATATAGACCCGAGCCTCTTCTCCGATGTAATTAGCTTTAATGTCCCGTTCATTTAAGGTATTAATTCGCAGTAACGCAAACGTGCGGGGCATAGATAGGCAGGGGAGCTGAGCTGGGACTGATTAGCTTGTACTATGTAATGTGTGACACAACTCAGGCCCAGGATAGAAAGCTTGCATCTCGAGGTCACCAAACGCTCGGTCTGTCTATATTTACATTATAATGTTAAGAAGTGTACACATTGCACCTTGTTCTATTTTTCCATCCAATACCATTTCTTTTCTTTTCCTTAGCACATCATGGCTCCAAGATCACAGTGTCAATATTCGTCCTTCTACGTCTGTCTAGTGAATTTACATTCTTTCCAATATCAACGACTTCTCTCGCACCATGTCATTGTCTATTATCTCAAGCGCAATAAGAACGAAATCATTATATCTTCAAACACTTTATACACATACACTATACTGTGTATTTTGTTTGTACTTTTTTTTCATCACGCAAGCTTCATCATGCAAATTCCAATGTCAGATGTGAACTCATTTCAGATTATTTTACGTCAGCCAAATGGCAAAAGTTAATCATAAGCAGGCATGTGCATGGTTTTTGCATGCTTTACAAACTGTAGTCCTATACGGGCAGAAGAGCGAATATGTTTTGCTTTTTTTTTTCTGGATCTTTTCATTCCGCGCCTACATTTCCAATTTTGCGGTATACAAGTGTGTGTGTGTGTGTGTGCGTGTGCGCGTGCGTACGAGTATGTGTTGGATTCATTGAGCAAGCACCCCCATTCGTAACGCGTTCGCTGCGATGTTCACTGTTCACTCATAGATTAACACGGACGTGTTGGTTCAGCGTCGTCTGAAGATACCGAACATTTGAGATGAATTGCGTATCCCCCACACATTTCTCAACCACGGTCATGCCATTTGATGAATAGACACATCTGCCCGAATATAACTACAATAATGTTGAGTCATCACTAGACTTAGATAAAACACACACACACACACACTCACACACACACACACACACACACACACGCAACTACAACAACAACAAAAATAAACAATAAAATAACTTTTTTTTTCCCTAGGCAAATGTCACGACGCCATGTGAATGCCGCTGCGGTACGAGTTAACTTAAAAGAAAAACGTACATGCACAACTTTTATGAAAGAATTTTGCGGTTTTCTCTCTGTGTAACTTGGGAATATTTGGTTTAAATTGCTACCTATGTGATCAGACGTTGCTTGGTGAGAATAAAAACAGAATGCTTCTTTAGATTGTGAGATATCATGGAGTAATCATATTAATCACCCTAAGCCATCGAACTGTACTTACGAGTCCACAAATCGCATTTACCATGCAAACTAATAACAGCTACGTTATGTGGATTCCATGAAAATGCTACGGTCCATAGCTGATATACAAATCTACACAAATACTATTCAACATAATTATTTATATAGATATATACAGCTTATACATACATACAATAAGAATGACAGAAGAAATAGACTGAAAGAGAGAGAGATTTATCCTTCAGATACGCAGTACCATGTAAATGTAATAAATGTGAGCCAAATACGAACATCGACAAGACGTCTCACACAAAAATGCTACACAACGTACACTGGTCCAAGAACCAGGTACAAAATCTCTCACTTGTGCTTTCGATCTCTTCTTCGTTGTCTAAAAACAGTGGTATTTACTTGAATGTGACTGGGCTTTTATGCTTCTTCTTTTCTATTTGTTTTTGTTTTTGTTTTCTCAAGTATTTTTTTCTGTTACATTGGGCCTTCGTTCTTAGAAAAAAGATTGAGAGAGAGAGAGATAGAAAAGAAGAAGAAGAAAAAGAAGAAGAAGAAGAAGAAGAAGAGGAAGAAGAAGAAGAGCTTCAGAAAATAAAGGGGGCAGTTGTGTTGACTCGACGATGTATACATGTGCTAATGAATTAAACCACCGTTCCCATGGTTGCAGGGGTCATTGTTCGACTTGTTACATCGGCTCGTGCGTGACTGGTGCGCTTGACTTATCCCTAGAATTGAGAACGACAATATCCGACTGAAAGCATGAACTAAAAGTGTGTCACCTACTAAAGCCTAAGGTCATTTAACTCTGGTATACTCGTTTTGTTTGGTTTGGTTTTTCGTTGAGTGTTATAGTGAAGGCACCGTAATTTATCCATTAACACAATCTATACGTCAAAATGAAGGTACGTGAACAAGTATGGCGAAAGATTCAATGATTTTAAGTATACAGTGTAATAATGGTTAGTCTGGTTCAGTTACGTAACCGAACTAAGCCAACGAATCACACCTGCATTGTTTAGATTTTCCTCGGTTTCGTCTTGCTTTTGTTTTGTTTTGTTTTGTCTTTTGTTAAAATTTCGTTTTCTTTCTTTCGCTTTGACTCACCTTCGTGGTGGTGGTGGTAGTAGTAGTGGTGATGGTGGTGGTGGTAGTAGTGGTGATGGTGGTGGTGGTAGTAGTGGTGATGGTGGTGGTAGTGTCGATTTCTGCTATTCGACGAAAAACGTGTATTTTAGGTAAAGGGCTACAAAACAAGATTATATCACTGAAATGGGGATATTGTAGGTCATGTTAAAATTTCGTTTTCTTTCTTTCGCTTTGGCTCACCTTGACGCCCAAATGGCCCTACTTTAAAGAGAAAGGAGTCGGCGCTTACACCCAGGTAATAACTCCCCGCTGTTTGATTTAATCTGGTGCGCATGTTCATCGCCTTTCCCTGGGAGAACCCCTGGCCAGATTGGTTTGAGGAGGAGGGGAAGGTATTGGGAAATCTCCTGTTTGCGGACACATATTTATTGAACGAATTGTCTGGATGCGTGCCCATGGAGACTCGAGTGGTATCTTAGCAATACCTCGTAAAGAGGTAGGGGAAAAAAGGAAATGCACTCCCCTAAAAACCGAAGAGCAGAGATATACCAAGGAAAGACGAGGACAAACACAGTGCAATTCAGATTAACCTGTGCGTGATACTCTTTGTCGGAAAAAAGGTCCCCACTAAGTTGCACTATTCATTTAAATTAAACTTTGCGAAAAGAGTTTTTTGGCGATGTTACCAGGTGCCGTTATTTTAATCTTAAAGGGGCCTACTCTTCCCGTCAATAAATACAAATTGTCACGCGACTTTGTGTCCTTTTCTATGCCTGAATGCAATCACTTCCATCAATGGATTCGTGACTTCGTTGCTGAATAATAGGATATATACTTAATGCTGTGTGACACTGAAAATACCTTTTTATAGCATGATTTATACATCCACTAACCCTTGACCCCATCGGCTCATCCCCCACCCCATACACACACACATACATCCTACAAAAGTTTCGCGGCCCCCGCTTTACACATACGGTATTAATGGTCACGGCTCATCTTAAAACTGATCTGAAAATCTGATCTTAATGCATATTGTGTATGTTTATGTTTATAGGTGGTTGTGTCTAAGTGTATGTGTTATCTTTATGGAATACAAAACATAATTTGACTCTTACATCTTTTACTTGCATTCAGGACGCTTGGAAGAGGCAGCACAATGTTCAGAAAAAGGAATGCAGCAACCAATTTTACTTCATTTTGCAAATAGTCTCAACCTGTAAAGAGATTTCCATTGGGAAAACGGAAATTGGTAATGCTTGCCTGGTTTCTGTTGTCCTAATAAGTGAGATTAAAACTTGTTCTTCCCCAGTAAAAACTTACATGGTCATTTGTTTCTCCCTAATCCCCCCCCCCCCCCCCCCGTGAAAGAAAAAAAAAGTGCTCAGAGTATGGAGAGTAATCGCTGTATGATATTGAAGCTGTATATTCTCGTTCTTATATGCCTCGCGTTTTTCTTCCGGCTCGTTGTATTGAATTAAGTCAGAGTCTGCCATTCATATCCATTACCTTTTTTTTTCTCCAATACAAAATGTACACACAACGTCCACGTACGCATAGTTAAGGCATGCAAGGTCCAGTATTGTACTGCACATTTGTATTCCAGTATGAGGTAACTACCGCCAAAGAATGGATAATGGACCCGTATACGAGCAAAGCAACCTGGAGTAAGAAGGCACATTAACCTACATTTTTCCCCCTGAGAATTAGAAACCTCGCAGGAATATAAACAACAATAACAACAACAAAATATGATACTGGTATTTCTAAAAGGGAACTGCAGCACTGCACATTCTCTACTCGGCTGAAGAGAGAGCGCCATTTTGCGTGACCTTCCACTTCAGCAAAATAACCTCGATAAACCAACATGTCCCCCGGGGAAAATGAAATTAAGATTTGATATTCTGCGCTTCGTGCAGCACAGTTTGCACAATCTTTTGTGTACAGTTTTTTTTTTTCCTCTCCATTCTCATTCTTTTCATATTACTCACATTGGCTCTCATTTCGCGTGTCTGTATGGTCTGACTTGTATGAGTCGGTTTCGTGTCTGAATCAATAAATCAATCGCGGCACGAACGGTGGCAATTTTCTCTGGAATAATGTTACTCTCCCGGCAGGGCAACAGAGGGCGAACTTTTTTTAATGTTGTCATTTCTTTTTCTCCTAAGAATGGCAAAATGAGAGTGACATTCGTACGCCATTTATATATCGTTACCAATTTTTTGAGGAAATGAGTTAATAAAAACTTCAACTAATTATGTTAATGTGACAAAGAAGAAAAATGCCCACATTCATTGTATAGTATATCATGTTTCAACTTACACATGCATACATGTATCATATAATAAGTAATCATAGTATATCACACGTAATTATACTGCTGTGTGATGTTTAGTGCTAGTAAAGGTTTTGCAGGTCGTGAAGAAAAAAAAAGCACCTACAGCACAAACTTCTCTCTCTTCCAATCTCTGATAAACATAAATCCTGTCAAGACATAAGATGACAAACATTAGGCCTACCTTTGTAGGGGATAAAAAGTTGGAAATATGTTATGTCTTTTCTGTGCTTCATTTGCACAAAACATGAGGCCGCCAGAAGCACTGAAGCATATCGATAAACTACATGTATAGGCGAGTTCATATTTTTTTTTTCATCACCTGATTTTTAGCAACTACCAACTACAAATGTCTGTAGGCAGAGTTTGAGCAGGATGACTACAACCTCAGAGAAAGGCAATTTGACGGATAGGGCTGGATAAACGGCACCCATTTAAAAGTCTAAATTGATATAAGATATCCATCAGGCGCTGTAAAGAAAAGTGCATTAACCTTAACCCGTTACCTTATGTATAATCTGATTCTTCATGGGATAACACAATATGAACACTCCTGACGTCTTAAGCAAAGACTTACCAATGCTCTTCATTTGACAAAATTATATCAAATGAATCAAAAGGGAGACAGAGAGCAGCTACAGTGGAAGAGAAAGTCATACATATACGTTATAATTATACGTACGCATATATCAAAGGATAATATCTATTCATATTCACATTCATGTTATAGCAAGTATTATATTTGTATATCAGTAATAAATATATATAGAGAGAGACTAGGATGAAAAGTGTGATATCTGTAAGGAATGAAAACCAAAAAGGAAGAAAATTAAACAAAATGCGAGAGATGGGAGATGCTAAGGGTTATAAATAGAGGAATGTTTAAGACTCCCAAAACTGCGATCTACCACGCCTCACCAAGTGCAAACTGTGACCATGGCTCGACAATTGGAACTCGGCGATTGACGTTCATCCGAGGATATTTCACAAATTCAGCTTTAAATGACAGCGTGAATTACCGCTGTCGTTTCAGTACCAGTATGAGGAAAAAAGGAGAAGGGACATAAGAATGCATGGAGACATCCAATTTGAACTCGACGACGGGCGACTGCGGGTGGGGGGGGGGGGTGGGGGGACTCAATGCCTGACGATGGTCGCTTGTAATCACTAACCGAGGGTTCGGCGGACGTGTATCACGTCGTCAACGTTATCGTGTCAGAGTCTATCAGCGTCCTCGTTCGTTGTACTATGACTCTGTAACGGTTATGAATTTCGAAGCAGCCCGCGTAATACAACGGCTCCTGCATGCTCGCTGCTCGAGCACGTTACCAAATAACGCTCGATGTTAGCAAGATGCGCAGCTTTAGCAAGTAAAGGTTACAGCCTCTCTTTAGAGATAGGAGAACATCTCGCTTGCTGTTTACTCGTGTAATGATTAGATGCTGATATGAACACTCTTATTTTAACTCAGTGAGGCTCATATTTCTGGCATACGAAATTATGATGAATCCTGTTTATTCCCGTATGCATACAAGTTTTCTCTTCCTTCAGCATATATCCGTTGTTAACGGTAACCTCATGTATCAGTTATCGAATGTAGGAAAATCCCGATATCTCAAGTTATTTCAACAAAACAATTTGCGTCTGACAATCAAGAGCGGTATGATGTATCTGGCTCTCAAACGGCGGTGACTAACGATAGAAGTTGTTTGTGAATCAACAGATCAATACAAGTGTTCTTGCTATAGATATCGGCAGACACCGCATATTGTGGAACTTACCCAAGATCACCGAGTACTGGCCAGTGGCATAATACAACCACCGCACACAAAGACAAGTGTTAAAGTTCATCGCGCACAAGGAAGACTTTCAATATGAGCTTACATCACACTTTATCCATTCACTCGAGTGATGGTGCCAGGGAGATCACTGAGGCTCAAAAGAACATTGAGTCTATAAAATAGCGCGCAATCAGTTGTTTTGTCTTTCTTTCTGTTCAATTAGTCGTTTTCTCCACTTTTTAGCAGGGACCTATTCTCGTCCAAAGCGAGGAATTTTCATCCCTCTCGAGTGACTGAAAGGATCAAGCAGGAACGAAGGGGTACTATCAGTCTCAGACCACGGGAGACCACTGGGATCAATAGCGTTTCTTGAACGTGGGCTCTTTCCAGCTATTCCCCACGAATCTGGTTCATTCTTCCGCCCTCTACGAGTGAGATTTATTAACTCTTGACACGCCAGACAAATTGCTGCACTGTGGGACATGCGTGTATTGATGGTTAAAATTGTAACTGTGGCAAGCTAAGAGTTAAGAATCGATTATCTCTGTAGCAGTTTTTGTTGCTTTGCTCATTTCCCTTCTTTTGATGGAAAATATAAACTTTTTAAATGCAAATTAGTGAAAATTGAATTAATGACCAAGTTAAGAAAGGACATGTTACATAACTCTCTCAATCGTACATTATGTCATTCTATACGTCCATTTTTTCTCTTCTTATCGAGATACACTCATTCTAATCATTCCTCCTTTATGTCGCACTGTTCAGAGTAGAGCCTGCATAGCTTCTAAAATTATACCCCTCTTTACTGTTATTACCACTGTATATTTTTAGTTTTAAAATTGACTTGGTTGGACGGGAGAAGGGATAGCAGTATAAGACTAACTTTCCCAATATGACATTGTAGTTGTGTTGTAGGTAGAAGGGAAGACAGTATTTCGGAGAGTTATAATCAGCCCGTATGCATAAGTCCTGCAACAATAGTAACAATTCGAATGAGCATGCCTAATCACGTGGTATAGGGAATTCCTGATAATCTTTGAAATAATCATATCTCGAAAGTGTGTGTGTGTTTTTGTTTCTGTTTTTGTTTTGTTTTTGTTTTTGTTTGTTTGTTTGTTTTTTTTTTTTTGGGGGGGGGGGGTCAGGTAATTCTCCACGGAAACTACTTCGATTTTGTTGCGAAGTGTTTTTTTTTTCTTTTTTGCCGAACAAGGCTTACACCAATATGTACATCATTCATCGTGGAACATGTTTGGAACAGGGCACTTCTCACCCCTATAGGGAATGTGGACGACGAGTTTCAAAGTTTTTCGACACAACTCAAGTCAATTTTCCTATCTTGATGGTAACCGGAGAGAATATTTTGATGATGTCATGCACACAGACTTTCGCAATATTTTATAACACTAATGAGATAAGTCCAACATGAACAACCCAAGCACATCCCATACATTCATCTTTCTTCTTTTTTTTTTTTTTTTTTTTTTTTTTTGGGGGGGGGGGGGGACCAATCGCGCGCGCACGGCAGATTAATGGGCATAAACCTTGTTGCAAACGGCCTGTGAATAATGGATCGTGTTACACGAAGTCTGCCTGTCACCCCTTGCCGTCTTTCTTCCTAATAGTCCGGAACCATATGGTGTTGTGTCTCTTTCTTCTGTCTCTCTATCGCTACAATCTTGACGTTATCTGCTTTCGCGTGTGACGTGCGGCTATCCCAAAGTATGATCCATCATGTATCCACGGTCCGGCACGCGCGGCTGAGCAATTATGAAAGACATGCGCAGTAGCGTACAACAACCCGTCCTGAGAGTAAACGGGTAGTACTATTACGAACGTAGACCATGTTTTCCCCGATTTTGTTTTGTTTTGTTTTTCTTTCGTTCGTTCTTTGGTAATAGCAACATGTAAGTGAACGTATTTTACATCTGTCAGTCCGTTTAAATGCCGACGTGCATAATTCATACCGCGGTGTAATACAATCTTATGATTTGATTTTGACAGTAACGCATCATAAACTTCTAATAATGATATCGATACTAGTGGCGACTCTACTTGTACCGTAACTAATGATACCATCAGTGATGGCGAAAAAAATAAAGAAAAAAAAAACTAAAGACGCAACCACTGCTGGTATGAGTCATGCTACAACATGCTGCCTGCTACATTTACAAGTTGTATTCAGAGGTGTCACCATCACATTGAGTTTTCTAAACATTTTTTTTTTCAAACTGTGTATTATGATTTTTTTTTTCAATATCATAGCGGCTGTTAGTTAAACGCGATGCTGATGGCAATTGCTGTGCACATTGGCTATAAATGATTCAAATAGAGATAATTAAAACATAATGATTCCGAATTAAACAAGTAGTAAACAAACTGAGAGCGAAGGTCCTTTCAAAATCATACATTTCTATCCACTTTTTTTTTAATGACTGGCTTTTTGTGATGTAACAACACAAGTTAATCTGAACAAAATGTAAGTATGCGTGAAGAAGTCATGAACTTTGGATCAAATGTGGGGGGGGGACGAATTGAATAATTATGCACAAGCATATTATGCTTACACACATATCCGGGTACACACATACACACGAACACGTAAAAACATACATTTCCCCATGTATGTACACATATGTACACACACACACACACACACGCACACAAACTGCCAATAGGTATACTTGTGGGAGCACCCCGCACACGCACACACACACACAAGCCACATTATAGCACTACCCATAACCGTGCGGACACACGCACACACACACGCTGCAGGTTCACAAGGAACAGATGTGCATGTCACGGGCTATTGGGATCTGAGGCCGAAACCCCCCGTAATCAGTGGTGCTGATTTCCGTCCGGAAAATACTTGACGTTGGATGGCATTACGATGAGCTCCTTGTAATAATACTCCCTCTCACTCACAATCTCTCCCCCTCTATCCCCTCTTCCTTCCAACTTCAAGTCAGCCATCTCTCTGTCACTTCCTGAATCTGTCTCAGATTGCTGATATTCGTGGCATGTGCTCTCGTTTTATGAGTTTTGTGTGTGTGTCTGTATGTGTGTTTACCTTTTCCATCTATCATGATACACACACATTATTATTTCATATGATTATATCCAGCTATCTATCTATCTATTACATATATGTATCTATATCTATATCTATCTATATATATATATATATATATATATATATATATATATGTATATATATATATATATATATATATATATATATATATATATATATATATATAATTGTAATTAAGATTATACATTATGTAATGTATGTAATACTTAAATGATAGGTATTGTGTTTATGGAATATATAGATATAATATATATTATATATTCATTTATCTATATTACATTATGTATGTGTGTAAGTATGATATAGACAGAAAACATGCATCCTCCCTTATCATTCTCTTATTGTTTTATTTGCCCATCCATTGAATCTCTCACTGTCATTCCAAGTGCAAACTTAAACAATGGAAAAAGCTCTTACTCAAATTCATGAAATTCTTCCGTCGAGATGTTTTTTTTTTTTTTTTTATCGCAACTGATTAACAAATCACCCTACATCGAGGAGGTCGTAGGTTCGAATCCTGCCCGAGCATGTATGCCCATGATTTCTTTTGTCATGGCTAGTACTAAAACCTAGCATTTGTTTGTATTTTCTCTTCATTCCTGGTATCTTTTGTATCCATCTCTTTCTCCCTCTCTCTCTTTCTTTCCGTGTCTTCCATCTTATTAATTATCAAAGTAAAATTGTACAAGACTCTACTAACGAGTATTGCTACTCTTAGATTTATCATCATTTTTTTTTCTACTCAACGATGATTTAATATTTGATACGTGCGTTATGTAAAGCTGTAGTCCTACAAGGTAGGAGAATGGTGGGGGGAGGTGGGTAAGCTATTGTTGTTTCTTATTGTAATGCTATGACGGAAACATTGGTGTCTGGGATTCCAAATATTTGATACGAAAATAAAAAAGAGAGAACAGCCTACGCAACAGCCCAGTTCTTTCTTCCACCGCTGCTCAAAGCATGTCGGGTATTGATTGAGACGCGTGTGTAGGGGGCTGCATCCCCGAAATCACACGGTGATAGTGATTTCTGATGGCAGCTCGTACAGATGGTTGCAATTATCAAACATTCTCTGGTATCTCTCCTTTTTGATGAAATCTGACACGAGAATTTGTGTAAACTGGATATTGTGCATCCCCCCATCCCGCGCACTCACGCACAGGCAGGAGCAAGGCAGTTGACGAAATGTAAACTGCAATCTATCATAAGTACGTATATATGAATACATATATGCGCGCTTGTGAGTATGTGTGCGTACGCAGGTACGAAGACGTGTTTTTTTGTGCGTTCATTTTGAAGGTCCTCAGTTTTGTTCTCTATTTTACTAACCTCTGCTCGTATATCTACACTTTGATATCATCTAAATAGATAATATATTATAGTAGGTCCGTCTAGCATCACATCACACATAATAACACAAGTGCGCGCGCGCACACATACACAATCCCACACACCCATACACGTTTATTTCTTCAACTAGTCCTGATTTCTCAAGCATCTTCTACCACGCATTCATCGTTCTCTTTCTCGCAATCACAATCGTTTTTCTCTCTTTTTTTTTACCCCTTGGCTGAAGGGTAGGGAGAGGGGTCTTCCTGTCAAGAATGATGAATGTCTGCATCAAGCAAGTTTTTATTACGTTCGATCTGGATGACGGGATCTAGCCTAATCTCAAACGCTTTCCCTCCTCTCCCGAGTCAGCATCGGAACACTGATGAGAGGTGCTCTGGTATTGACCCAACCATACCTTTATCCCCCTTCACATCCACATAATAACGTTTTTGGTACAGGGGAAATGCACCATTCTCTCGCCACATCACGTGCACAACTTTTTTTTTTTCCTGCGTGATGAAGAATGCACTATTCTATTTTTCTTTCCTTTTTTTACGAGAGATATCCTCAAAGCAATAAAGAGGGTGTTCATTATTGTGTGCGAGAATAGAGAGTAATGTAGAACAGTACCAATTCTTAATGGACAAGCAGACGTCTTGGCAGTGTTGTGACAGTAGGCCTATACATCCTTTAGTTTGACATCCATACCTTTCTACTTGAAATAGATATGTTTGAATAACAACCAACTCTACACGTTGAAGATTAAATCGCTACTTTTAATTCGTAGTTTAAATGAATACATTGTGGATTTTTTTAAATGAATACATTGTGGATTTTGTCTGTTTGTTTTCTTTCTTTTGTTTCCTTTGTTAAGAACGCATTTCGTTGAGACTGGAGGCGAGACTAGCATGCAGTGAGCTGAAAACTAAAGAGATCGTTTAAGAGCGATTCGTTCTGAATCAATACGGGCGCCAGTCAGCGGTGACGCGCAGAACGCAGTCTCCAAAATGAGGTCCCTCTGCATTCCAGCGATCTCGTCTACATCTCAATTTTGCTTATTCCCCTGTCCCTGTCAAAGCTTTGTCAAGGGTAGATGGAGAGAAAGAAAGAGAAGGACGGAGTCTTGGGGTGGGGTGGGGCAAGGTTTCGATATTTCTTGACAGCAGTTTATCAACCGGCCCTTTGCCCCCCCCCCCTTTCATAGAAAACCGTTGTATACTCCCAAGGTGTTCTGAACCCAAAACCGTGTGGTTGCAAACTAGGCACTATGTATTCGAGATTTGAGAAGACCTACACATTACTGAAATAATTTTAAGTCTGCGGCTGTATTGGAGACCTTGATCTGAATTGAATTACGACCCACTCCAAAAATATCGGTTAACGAGTGTAGCCTCAACAGCTAAACAGAAACTCCCTACTAGAATACAGTCGAAAGGCAGACAAGTCTAAATTACGGCGAACAGTCACAGTGTTACATATACTGTATATCTTGTAAAAGGAAAAACAACAACACGGCGTTCTATTTTTGCATACAACAGGAATTGGGTCTTGTCAATGCATGAGTATATAAAATGTTTTGATGGTATTTTAACACAGTATTGGATGAACTGCAAGTAACGAACTTTTTACAACTTTTTGACTACTTTTTGACTACAGTGCATTCATCAGACCAAGTGTATTTTAACTAAAGTGAACGTTGTCCTGCTGGTATGAAACGAAATCTAGATCAGATTTCTATACGCTCAGCAGAATCCATTTATGTCATTCTGTTTGAAGGGTGGACAATTTGGATTTCATCTTTTTTCTCACGTCTTGTCGATGTCCTGGCAATATGTGGTGGGGTTAATGCAACAAGGGTGATAAACGGGGGACGGTAATTCACTTGAATTACCAACAATGGTTACAGTTACTGTTCGTTGAGTAGATGCCTTCGAAATGGCGCTAGCAATCTCTACGTGTGACCGCAACCTGCACGATGACGAGTTTGTAATGTGCAATGTGAGCACTTCCGAGCATCCTTTTTCAACTCCCGATTCCTCGGCGGGAACCGGAGGAAATAAGGCGTAATGATTCCAATGTAATATCGAGCACTTAATTCATTCACTGAAGCGCGAAGTAACCAATAGGCCACCGCTTTCTACCGCGGGTTTAAATATGATAATAATGATAAAATGTCCCCAGCAATGGATGTAGTGGCTCGTATTACAATGGCCGAGATGCGCCCCGGCGTACGATGCCCAAGTTTAATCCGATCCTGATACCACAGTCCGCTTAGAATCGAATATTTGAGCGTAATTACGAAAATTGCAATTACGCCAAAGTAAGGTACCTATTGCGCTGTTGTGTAGGTAGAAGCCGCTGTAATGTCCGGCTATAGATTGTCTAGAGCGATTTTTGGTAGTAGGGATGAATGCAACAATGCCAGCAGGAAAACAACCAACAAAACTAATTACATTCCTGATATTTATAGAACATGTAGCATTTACATTTGCTGATTAGAAAGCATGATACATCGAGAACTATTTACCAAACCATCGTCAGTCAAAAATTGTCATATTATCCTCTCGAGGAATCAAGATTGACCTATTTTTTCATAGTATCTTTACGCCTCGTTGTATGAGCCAGTATCATCAAATAATTTGTACAAATCCTCGTAGGTTGCGTACACGATGAAACTATCCTTATCTGTGAATTAAGTAGAGCTTGAAGTGGTTTTGTTTTTTGCACTTTTATGGGGATGAATGGTGGTAGGTCATTTAAACGTTTTTGAGCATTTTGTTCGATCTTTTCCTTTTCTCTGCGGATATGGTTTCATTAATTTGTTGGTGCGTTGAGAGAAAAAAAAAATCATATTATACGTTAAAAAAAACATGTGACAGTGGCGGCTAAGCGTTAAGTACTTTTTTTTTGTTTTTTTTTTTCTTTCTCTCTCACATAAACACACACCATGCCAAACACACACACACACACCATGACAAGCGCCCGCGCGCACACACACACACACACACACACACACACAAACAAACACTAACATTTCAAATAAGTTGAAAGTGCGTTCATACAGAATTACAGAGCTATATTATGTTTGTGGTGTGTGTATGTACATACGCAGTTACATGATACACAGCCAATCAAACAGACTCTTAAACTGTGTAAGCCTTAGTCTCTGATGAGAGGGGCTGAACGATTGAGTCCACTCGACAATAAATCAATAGCATACATAATCAGACACATATAAATACATTTATGCACAAACACACGCACAAACATAAATATGCTTTAAACTCTCAGTCAGATGGACCAACACACACACATATACGCATGCGTTCAAACACACAAAATAAATACACGCACGTTCATGCGTACATGTATATACACATACACACATGCAAACTTTTAATACAAACAGACATTACAATACATGCATGCACACATACGTACATACATATATACATACATACATACATACGTAGACATAGTGAACTCATCTCTGTGGTAAGGCTCAGAGCACATATATCATACACAGCGTGATGAATTCAAGTGGCACTATTCTTGACGCCTGCTAACGTGCACCTGGTCCTTATACATCTACTGAAGATAGCGCAATATCTTTTCAAGCAAGCACTGCTCGACGCAATGATAATAACTACTTTTTGGGCTCCGCGTGCACATGTTACACAACTTGACAGACAAAATATCTTAGGACTTACCTTAAAGTACTAAGTTAACTTTACGTAGTATTGTATGATGGTGTGAGAACACACCTAACTTCAGCACGCCTACCTCCACCCATCATTACTAAAATGTTTCCCGCAAACCGGTTACCAACTGATTACCGGCTTACAACAAGCCCAAATGTAAATTATATATCTCATCTCTTGATAAAGGGCAGGGCCTGAAAGCTTGAGAATAAAAATCAAAATGTGAGGATTCAAGCTACGTCTATCGTCTCATCCTTTCTCTCACCTATATGTATGTATATAATTATATATATATATATATATATAATTATATTCACACACATGTATGTATGTATATATATATATATATAATATATATATATATATACATGTGTGTGTGTGTGTGTGTGTGCATATATACATGATATAACATGTACAGACATACCAGATACATATAGAATATTTTTATGTATATGCCTCAGTTCAATATACATAAAACTCTACATTAACGCACTTTCGTATCAATGCACATTTTAAAGGGACTCTTGCTTGCGTCTGGCCCAAGTGTGCGTGCAATCAGAATGCACATACCACACACCTCGCCGGCGGTCCTGAGTGAGCTCCGAAAACACATGTTTGTCCCATGCGTGCGTTCAAAGCGCGGATATGGATGCATTCGAATCCCAAATGTGACATAATCGAGATAAAATGGCCATGACGGTTCCGTTTATAGGAGAACGTATAATGATATGGTGGGAAGCCAACACTCCGTGAAGCAATAGATGCTGTCTGCAGCAACGTTCAGTCAGGATAAAAATGTATTGGCCCAGCAGGCAACTCTAACTAAAGAAAACACAAAACAAAACGAAATGGTATGCATACCCTTGCGAACAAAGTATCATGTCTCTACAGAAACATCAACAATGAGACTGTATTAAACATTGTGGCAGGTTGTTTCAAAAGATGTCGAAATTTAATGACCGAGCTATTTGACGATGTACAAATCATTTTAAAGCACTCCGACATCCAAATTTTCTGGGAACTGTGTTGTTACTCTCTGGAGACCTTGGACCAATTAATGTCTAAATGCTAATAAACCGTTAACTAGATGGTTTATTCTGACATTTCTATCTCTGGGAAATATTGAGTGTGGTATGTCAGGCCACAATTATTTTTCACTTTTAAAAGGGATTTAGGTTTATTTGTAGTCCATATTTTTCATGGCTAATGTACACAGAAAATGAGTTACTTGTAATCTCATTATAGCGTAAAGGGACCATACAGGTCAGATTTTTTCTTTACTGGAAACATCATTTAACAGTACCTTCAAGTATAGCACAGAAAACGTACAACTGAATGCATTCAGGCGCACTAACACTTGGCCCCTTATTTGTTTACGTTACAAAAGGAGGTTATAGTTGTATACGTTATTATATGTATATATATATATATATATATATATATATATATATATCAGGTGTTTTCTGTTACATTCATACGAATCACGTAGAACAACTTTAGGACAAACTACCACAGCAAAATTTTCACTGACCTGAAATAAGGCTTTGCTTGATTAAAGGAGATGTACATAATGGTAAAATATTTTAAACAAACTCCCGTTTTCAAATGAACTTATCCACATACACACAAATTCAAGTTCACACAAACGTAATACGCCTCCTACCCATCCTCCGAAAAAAAGAAAATAGAAAAGTACTAAACTTTGACAAATGGCCTATTTGAAGCTGATGGGCGAGTGTAAAATCTATGGGAATGCCATATCTCGGAAGAGCTGTGGTTTAAAATTCAACGCACTCCCGTAGGCCCTGCCACAACACGCGTAACCTTTCACAATCACCGGTCACTTGTCTCGCCGCTCCGCATCATCTTCAGCAACCACCGCTCCATCTCAAAGATAAACATCAACGTGTTCCAGATCCGTACTCCCCGAGGAGGAATAATGCCATATCGTATCGCCTTCCCTTCATCTTTCCCCTGCTACCCTACCATCCGCATTGTCCATCAAAACCAGTCGGCCATCGCAATTATTCACCGCCAATTTGCCACCAAATCATCATCATCGTGTTTGACAAAAAAAAAGAAGAAGAGAGAAAAAAAGATAGAGTCCGCTGGATGAAAACGCGGGGTGAAAGTGCCGCGGAGAGTGATATTGGGTTACAGATTTCAGCCACTTTCACTACCCTCTCACCTGAGAACAAGACAGAAATGATCCTTCTTTAATGGCCAATATCCTCTGCCACCCTACCATTTTCTACAACTTTCCAACTGAAGACAACGATCAACATCTATAACACAATGGAAAACTTCGCGTGGAATTTCCATCCTAAGTGATTTTTAAAGATATTATTCTTGAATTGCTCTTTTAGTCATAAGAAATCATATTGAGAACAGCATGAAACAGTCCCGATGTAAACTTCAAGTCAATGCTTCAACTCAAATTAGTTGTGTTCCCGACTCACAAATACTTTGTCAGATGATGTTAAATATGAATCAAATATATTCAGTATCAATAAAACTAAAAGAAAAACGATCATCATTGATAGCTTTTAATTTTTCACCATTGATCTCAGATATAATTTACAATGTAAACAAAAGAAAGGTTATAGGACAAGAATAACGAAACAATTACAGCAGGTCACATATCAAATGAAAAACAAGACACGGTTGTATTCTTTACAGCGTTGTCTCAGGCTGGGCTGGGGTCGATTTTCCTAGCTGGCAACTGTATGCTACATGCAAGTCTCGACCTTTCTCCGTTTAGTTCTTAATTATGGCAACTCGAAACTAGGGTTTCGGTCATCTAGATGATGTTATGCTACAGTGGGAAAACCCAGCAATTAACGAAAACGCTTTTTAGTCCCACGATACCACAATAAATTCGCATCTATAAGTGTTTGTTTCCGAAATGGATTATGCATCAGTGATAAGTAAAACTTATCTGAAGCGCTAGATCCACCACTCCACGAAACAGCAATTAAGGACCATTACTATGTAGAACGCCAGCATTGGTTGTTGTGATGCATTTTTCATCTTCGCATTTTTTTTTTTTGCACCAATCAAAAAATTAAGTCAATCAAGTTGCCTCTGAAAATGAAAAAAAAATATTAAAAGTTACACTGGAAACCCGTCCGTCCTTGGCGTATTAACGGGTGTTTGAGAGCCAACATGTTGTGCGAGACAGTAATCAGAGCTCTCTGTACCTTTAATGGTGAGCGAGA